>NW_027332238.1:4995000-5595000 GCF_041222505.1 Epargyreus clarus | reverse complement strand
AAATGTATACACCAATCAAAATAGCCATATTATTGAGAGGAATTAACTTTTTATATTGAAGATTAAAACCAATTATTATTAAGGCAATGAATATACACAATACACTAACTTTTTTACGTTGGCAGTATACTTTTTACAAAATTTTATCATCTAAGTTATTGTAGCACTCTTTTCGTATTGTAGCCCTTTTAGATCGGATATTTAGGAACATAAGTTCTACCTCCACCCGTTTTTAGGTCAATAATTCGTTAAAATTCGCTTACAGATAACAGTTAAGGACATAAAATCAATAAACCGCACACAAAAACATCTAGCATCTTCATTAGTTTACAAACATTTTGAACCAAATGACTGTGACGTGTACTTAGAAGATAATCCAGTTCTCGTTAAAGAAGAGAGTAACGGCACTCTAGAAGACAGAGAAGATGAAGAGGATGACAGAAGTGACGGAGAAGTGAAAGAAGAACTACCGAATCTACCAAATGACATAAAGGATGAAGCGACAAATGAAATATTTTTTGAGGAATTCGAGAATCATTTCGATGAATCGGACGATATGGCGTTGAGTGAGGTTTATGAGAAGAAGACGGTGAAGAAGAAGAAGAAGTTGAAAGTGGAGAAGAAAGTGAAGAAGCCGGTGAAGAAGAAAGATGGGGATGAGAGTCCGACGAGTACGATGGATAAGTAAGTTAAATAAAACATTTTACGTAAATTGTAAGAACTGCTACGATCAATTTGATTAATTCTTAAATTTGGATTTTCAATACATTTAAGAAACCAAATGAATATTGTTATAAGAGTAAAAATAAATGTAATGAGATTTTAAAGAATGCAACTAGATTTGCCACTTTATTATAATATTAGAGTGAAGTTTTCAATATAATAACGTGTATGTACGCAAAAGAGGTCTTCTTTGCTGTATTTATTAAACAAAAATGTTCAAGTACATACAAATATGCACATGCGCAAAAAGAGAGTATTACCAAAACAAAAAAAACTTACAAAGTGATCCGTGACAACACGACACGACAACTAAAGTAATATATCGTATCATACTCGTATATCGTACAAAAAATATTTGCTCAATTAGCAATATTTACTAGCCAACTTCATGGTGTCGACGTTTTTCTGTTGTTTTTTGGAAAACAAAACGCTCGTAATTTATTCCCAAACGCCTCTTTTTTTTTGTTAACGAGGGGAAACCTTTAAAAGGTACCCGGTGCCTTGGGCGCGACACGAGTTTATGTGGGATTCTTACCGCACAAAACCCCTCTGGCACAGTATAAGTATCTATACAGTATTCTATCTTCATACAAACGCACGGAACGCATTATACCTACGCGCCTCGACTTCGGTATGCACTCGGTATGCGAACAGGCGTGAATGTGCCGCAGAGATGAGCGGTCGGTGTGACGGTTTTTAGGTAGTGTTTTTTTATTTAAACAATTATATAGCGTCTGTATTAGTAGGTACTAACATGATTTGTTTCTTTTTTTAAAAGATTGGTATATCGATTTTTTACCGAGCTAAATACCTGGATTCATAAATAAATTAATGGATAGGACGACGGAAAATGATGTCATTATCCTTGACGAATGATAGATCCTTATACTGTGCTTCCGGTGACCGTCCTCGACGCTGCGTTGAGGTCTCCGGAATTGCCAAACTCCTCTAAAAAAGAACAACTTCAAAAATATAATTGACGTCCAACAGATACAAAACATCAGACGTGAAGCGGCGTAGAACAACAGAGAACATTGACGAGAGCCTCTTCACGATCACGCCGCTGACGTACGAGGAGCAGGTGGCGGAGGTGCAGCGCAGACAGCTGCAGCTCTCCTACACGAGCGCGCCGCACCAGTGCGCGGTGTGCTTCCGCGGCTTCCTGCGCAAGGACCGATATGATGCACACGCCCTGAGACATACTGACGTAAGTGTTTAACGCCCCCCCCCCACATATCCCCTTCCCCCCTCTCATCCCCTGCCACTTCCCCCAACCACTCTCTCATCTTCCCCTTCCCCAGACTATGATATAATCATTTATTTTTGCAGCAAAGCGGTGCGTACGAGTGCTTCATCTGCCGCACGCGGTTGAAGACGGCCCGAGCGCTCCGCAAGCACCTCACCGCGCAGCACACGCAGCAGTACAGCTGCAAGGGCTGCACCTTCGTCACTAGGAACAAGTCAGTTGTACTGTCACAGACACAAACGCATGCGTGTATCTACACTTAGTCACACACATGCAAAAAACACACACACATACAGTCGAGGTTCGTGCGCTCACACACGCACCAACAAACAAACATGTAAGCATGCACGCTGCACGCACACCCATAGACACAAGTGCCCCTTCGTCGAAAACAAGCCGTATTTATATGTAATCTTGGAATAATTCTTTAATTCACAGGGGGACACAATCCTGGGGCACAAAATTCAAACTTTGCCAGGAGCACAAAATTCAAATTTTGTCAGGGTCTCAAAATTCTAATTTTGCCAGATGCTCCAAATTCAAATTTTGCCAGGGGCACAGAATTCATATCTTGCCAGGGGTACAAAATGTAAACATTGCCAGGAACACAAAATTCAAATTTTATCAGGGGCACAGAATTCATATTTTGCCAGGGGCACGAAATATGAATATTCCCATGAGCACAAAATTCAAATTTTGCCATGGGCACAAAATTTAAATCTTGCCAAGGGCACAAAATTCAAATTTTGTCAGGGACTCAAAATTCAAATTTTGGCAGGGGCACAGAATCATATCTTGCCAGGGGTACAAAATTTAAATATTGCCAGGAGCACAAAATTCGAATATTGCCAGGGGCATAAAATGAATGATATTACCAGACTGTTACCAGATACACAAAACTTACAACTTAACAAAACGCCACTTACATAACTTGCCATGGGTACAAAGTACAAAAACATTCAGAGAAACTTAATTACCATTTTGCCAGGGGTACAAAATTTCTTTTTAGGGATACTAATGATACTAATGATCCCTTAGCTACCACATTTATTGATTGCACCAAATAATATCATTATGTAAATATTTAAACAACAAATAATATAATTATGTAAATATTTAAATAATAAATTGTTTACAGAGGGGTAGCCAGAGAGCACGAGAAATGGCACGCCGGTGCCAAGTACCAGTGTCCACACTGCCCCAGCGAGTTTGAGTGAGTATTCCTAATACTTACGAAGTTTTCATTATGTTTAGACAGGAATCCTCCTGTCTAAACATAATGAAAACTTCGTATTGAAGGTGGTAGAACCCGTAGTTCGACTCCGGCGGCACCACCGCCATACCTATTTCTGTTATAACAGCAGTATTAAGTGTTGCTGTGTTCTGGTTTGAAGGGTGGTAACTGTAGTGTTCCCGACTCAACGTCGGGATAGTACCCCATTTGGTTCGCTCACGCACCAACACGCCCGTCCTCACCGACGGTCTAGCATGACTGCCCCCACACAGTCCGCTCTCATTCCGTTTCGTATGCGCTCGAGACAAACTACCCACAATATGATACACTACAGTAACGAAGGCATATATATAAGGCAGATAAAGGTGGGGCGGTGGTACTTCGGGAGCCGAACTACAAGGGGTTCTACCATTCTTCTACAATCAACACTAATGGCGAGCGGAGCCATAATTAATATAATATAATTTAGGCGCAATAGATTGATTCTAACCTGAATTCTGACTATCCTCACCTAACCTAACCATGTTGTTGTGCATAAAACGTGTTATGTCTCGCCAGGAAGCTAGTCTTGGAGTAATGTCTTGACGGTGAATGTAAACTCTAACCTCATCTAAACTAAACATCACCACTTTATGTCGAATAAATAATTTTATGATTTTTTATCCCTTCCTCGTCCTTGTCAGAGTTGGTCACATCTTGTGAGACCCCCTCCCTAGAACTATGTAATATAATTTGCAATTTTACGTCTAGAACTTATTAAATTAGAAGCATACAATTAGAATTAGAAGAATATGTTTTTTTTTTAATCTGAACCTGACGATAAAGCAGATGTGCTACCTGATGGAAAGCAGTCAACGTCGCCTATGGACATTTGCAACAGAGGAGTCGCCAATGCATCGCCGGCTTTGAAGGAGAGCTCTTTTTGCACCTTTGAAGAGCCCCATGTCATAGCGCTCTGGGAATACCTCAGAAGGAAGTTCATTCCACATCTTGGACGTCCGTCCGTCCGTTGCAAATTAACAGTTTCGAAAATATTTTTGTTTCTTTTTCTATTACCTATGCGTAAAATAGTCGTAAAATTGTTCATATATTACATTTGAAATGTGACGGCACGGCTCCTCCCCACCCCTCTTTGCAGGTGACGTTTTTGACCCTCTCCCTCTCGCTTAACACTTAACGTAATTTGTGGATGCCACCTAAATGACGTGTGACGTTATTCATTTTTTTTTTTTTTTTATAATATAAGAGTAGTAGACGAGCATGCAGTCCACCTGATGGTAAGTGGCTACTGCCGCCCATGAACATCTGTAATCAACCCCAGATAGGATTAGATATTCCTACTTGAGGTCGGCCACAGATGCGCTGCTACCCCTGAGGACTAAGCTGGAACGCCTCGGAAAAGTCTGTCTCCCTTACCACACCCTTCAAACCGGAACACAGCAGCGCCTAACACTGCTGTTATTAGGTAGAAATAGGTGTGGCGGTGGTGCCGCCGGAGTCGAACCACAAAGGGTTCTACCACCTTCAATGTTGACCCCCTAAAACATGTTGTCTGACCAGAAAGCTGACCACATACCTCGGTCACGTCCGCATCAAGCACGTGTCGTGCTTCGTGTGCGAGCTGTGCGGCTTCACGTTCGTCAGTAAAAAGGGTATCGATGTGCACAAGAAGAAGAAACATCGTATGTCGGCCGTAGATAAGCTGGTGAGTGTCTTTATAATATAGGAGTAGCAGACGAGCATGTACCACCTGATGGTGTGTGGCTGCTGCCGTATGGACATCTATAATCGATCCCTGATAGGATTGGATTCCTACCTAGGGTTGGTCACAGATGCGCCGCTACTGTAAGTTTTAAGCTGACTGGTATATATTGCGAGGTACAATACGTGTACTCTTTTATTAAATGCGCCTAAGTCCACCTGATGGTAAGTCACTGTATGGACATCTGTAACCAAATCAAATCAAATCAAAGTTTTTTATTCAAAATAGGTTCTTTACAGAGCACTTTTTGAATGTCAAACTACCACCACTTCACAAGGTGTTTCGTTATGGAGAAGAAGCGGCGAAAGAAACTCCATAACACACATCTTTTAAAATAATGGATTTTACAATGTTAAACTTAACCTACTGGTATATGTGGCGCTGGAACTACTTCAGACCACACCGTTTTGTCTGTCAAATAATCGCTTAGTTTATAGTACGCTTTTTTACATAGCGTTTGTTTAACGACATGTTTGAACTTTTTTTCTGTGAGATTCAAAAATTACATAATAAAAAACTTCATATAGAACAGGTTCTAGCTGAAGCCGATCACATGCGTCGCCACGTAAGGACTTAGATGATCAACTCATATTATATATAAGACAATCGTAAATGTACTATTTGATCAATCAATCAACTGCACAACCAATCAGTTGACTATTTAATCAATCAGTCGACTACCCAACCAATCAATCAACTACCCAAGCAACCAACCAACCGATCAATTAACCAAACAATCAATTATTTGTTGATAAAACTATTTACGAGCAAAATTTCCATTCTAGGTAGTAGACGGTCCATACTGTGAAATTTGTGACGTGAGATTCATATCGGAGGAAGCACACGATCGACATTTAAAATTGTCTTCCAAACACAGCAGCGATGATGATCCGTGAGTATATAAATACAAATAGACACACTCACATACACTAAAATACACACTGGCGCAAGCGTGCATACACACATATGTAAAGAAGCACAGACTCACACAAGCACATACTCAGGCAAACACACACGCATAGGTACGTACATGCGCGCACGCATACCATTGTGAACACGCATACACACGTGTATATGCAAATGCGCACACGCGCTTACGTACATACGCAAACACTGGCGTACACGGGAATACGCTCGAATACTCGGATACACGTGTATATGCGTGTTTTCTTGAGCGCCTGAGCAACGTCTGAGCAAACGGACACACGCAATCTCGTACATACGCACATACACGCCCATGCTTACACACACACACACATACATACACACACACACATAAATACACACACACACACACATACACACACACACACACACATACACACACACACACACATACACACACACAGCAGACACACACACACACACACACACACACACACACACACACACACACACACACACACACACATACATACACAAATACACACACACACACGCGATGCACTTACTTATGATATTTGTGAACAGGAATCGAATCCGCAACGACTCTCAGAACGCGGGCGCGGAGAGCGGGCGAGCCGTGAGGAGGATAGAGCGACGTCCAGTCGTTCATCGGCTTCCCAGTGACGAGCGAACACCGTCCAGCGGACCAGTGTCTTGCGAACAGGTACCCGATGACACACAACCCGGGGGGGGGGGGGGCACACAAATGCGTCGAGGAGGGGATCCTAAATCGGAGGTTATACCCTTATGTCAAGGGATACACCCCTATATCGGGGATCGCATACCTATCTTGGGAAACAAATCCCTACGTCGGGGAACACCCTTATGTTGAAGGGACACTCCTCGGTATGTCGGGATATGTCGGAGACCTAACCGGAGCAATAACCTAAAACAGTGGACAGTCGTGCACCATACACTGGACTCATCGCCTGTGAACGAGTAGAACCCTGTAGTTAGACTCCGGCGGTACCACCCTTTTTCTGCCTAATAACAGCAGTGTTAGGCGCTGCTGTGTTCCGGTTTGAAGGGTGTGGTAAGGGAGACAGACTCTTCAGAGGCGTTCCAGCTTAGTCCTCAGGGGTAGCGGCGCATCTGTGGCCGACCTCAGGTAGGAATATCTAATCCTATCTGGGGTTGATTACATTATATTGATTACATTGATTACATTACATTACATTACATCTATTGATGTCCATGGGCGGCAGTAGCCACTTACCATCAGGTGGACTGCATGCTCGTCTGCTCATTTTACTCTTATATTGCCCTTAACCAATGACATTTTATACTATAGACAGGTTACACGCCCACTAACTTGAGAGAAAACTTGAGCGAAACTGCTTTTATAGCACACATGCACGTTTTTTATTTTACTTACCTTTAACTACTTAGACAAATGTTCTATAAGGGACAGAGCTATAAAGGACAGAGCTTTTTGCCCGCTTGCGTCGTATCTTTAACCAATTATTTTTCATCACAACCTATTAAAGATATCTTTATGCTATTTACATAATATTTGAACCCTAACCACTTGTTTCCCCAGTGCGGTATGCAACTACGGGACTTACGGCGCTACGCTCAGCACTTCAGGCGAGCGCACCCGGACAAGAATCGAACCAAGTACCCCGCTATGAAGACACCCTGTATGTGCGAACAGTGCGGTCGACTCTTCCAGGTAAGACTGATGATAGATAGCCAGGTAAGACTGAAGATAGATAGGCAGGTAAGAATGAAGATAGATAGCCAGATAAGACTGAAGGTAGATAGCCAGGTAAGACTGAAGATAGATAGGTTTTTTTTTATATATAATATAGGAGTAACAGGCGAGAATGCAGTCCACCTGATGGTAAGCTACTGCCTCCCATGGACATCTGTAATCAACCCGCTCTGAATATAGAAATGAATCGCGTCGCAATAGCAAATTGTATGACTACCCCTGCAACAACTTTGAAGCGGACTAGCAGTTTGACGTTGACTTTACCACCAAGTTTCTGCTACATCTAGATCTGTATACCGATCTTGTTCACAGAGCATGGCCCTCCTGAAAGACCACATGTGGGTCCACACCGGCGAGAAGCGCTTCAAGTGTTCGAGCTGCGAGAAGAGCTTCACCCAGAAGACGAACCTCGTGTTCCACATGCGAGTGCACAGCGCGCAGCGGCCGTCCTTCGAGTGTCCGCTGTGCGGCAAGCACTTCGCCTTCTACAACAACCGCCGGCGACACATGTTTGTGAGTGTAGCGGGGAGACTAAGCGGGAACGTCAGGCATTCCGGGTCAAATCGCGTTCCTCACATCAGTACGCACCCAAACAAACCCGGAATGCCTGACGTTCCGGGCTAGTTTCAGTGATAAACTAATTTTAGTCGCTAGAGGCGTAATTTGTACGAATTAACCCGGAATGCCTGACGTTCCGGGATAGTTTCGGTCCCAGGCTCTTTCTAATTACTATAACACATAATTTGTACGAACTAACCCGGAATGCCTGACGTTCCGGGCTTATTTTAGTTCCTGGAGTCATAACCAACAAGATCCACGCCGGAATGCCTGACGTTCCGGGCTAGTTACAGTTTTAAGAGCCAAACGTTCTGCCTTCATTTTATCAATATCGCCATAATTAGTAAAATCGTAATTGGGAAATGCCTGGTGGTCCGGACTACAATACTCTGTCAATACCCCTAAATTGTTTGGACTACATTGGAATGCCTTACGTATCGGGTAAGTATCAATGAACAGTGACGTAACAAATATAAACTCCTGCGAGAAGAGCTTCACGCAGAAGACGAACCTCGTGTTCCACATGCGAGTGCACAACGCGCAGCGGCCGTCCTTCGAGTGTCCGCTGTACGGCAAGCACTTCGCCTTCTACAACAACCGCCGGCGACACATGTTTGTGAGTGTAGCGGGGAGACTAAGCGGGAACGTCGGGCATTCCGGGCCAAATAGCGTTCCTCACATCAGTACGCACCCAAACAAACCCGGAATGCCTGACGTTCCGGGCTAGTTTCAGTGATAAACAAATTTTAGTCGCTAGAGGCGTAATTTGTACGAATTAACCCGGAATGCCTAACGTTCCGGGCTAGTTTCAGCGCTAGGCTAATTTTAGTCGCTAGAGGCGTAATTAGCACGAACTAAGCCAGAATGCCTGACGTTCCAGGCTTATATCACTTCTTGGAGTGATTAACAACAAGATCCACGTCGGAACGCCTGACGTTCCAGGCTAATTACAGTTTTAAGAGCCATAACTAGAAATAAGCCGAAATGCCTAACGTTCTGAACTTATTTCAATTCCTCGTGGCATAACCAACAAAAACTAAGACGGAATGCCTAATATTCTGCCTTGGTTTGATAAATAACATTATTAAAAAAATCTTAGTTGGAATACTTGGTGTTCCGAAGTAGTTTCTGTTGATAAATTCATTTTATTTCATTGCGATCTGTGAAGAGCTTCATCTGTAAAGATACGATGTATAAATTAGTCAGAAAGCTAATAGACAATCTTCATCCAGAATCCAGATCGACACGCGGCTAAAGCTGTACAAATGTACCTAAGTTAATCAGAAAACTAATTGGATCATTTCTATCCAGATCCACACGGGTCTGGAGACGTGCAAATGTAACTAAATAAGTCATAAAACTAAGTCAGTAATTCTATTCTATAGTCTGATTCATAATTAGGTGTCCAAAATGTAAACAAAGAAATGTCATTGTCAAAATACGAGTAGTATTGCAAACCCTAACAAATTAACAAGAAACGAAAACTTTCACAAACTCAACAAAAAACAAAAACTTAATAACTGCACACAATTTAAAAAAACGCTCTTTGACAACTAGAAAATATTCGACACGATCACAAAAATGAATAATATCAACTAGGAAACTTAAAAATGGCGGCACCAAAAATGTTTTGGATCACGATTGTGTTACCATTATCACAATTTATTTTCTACAATAAATCTTGTTTTTTATTATTTTTACTGTATGAAATGAAATTGACATAATATAAATATTGGAAAATGTGAATTGATTTTAATTTATTTAGATTATTATTTTATTATCGTTGTATTAATTTAATATTGTCAAAAATAAGAAACTACCATCTGAAACAATTTCTTGGTAGGTCAACACCTTTGTTTACATTTTGGACACCTAATTATGAATCGGACTATAGACTCTCACGGGTCGTAAACCGTACACATAAGTGTACCAAAGTTAGTCAAAAAACTAACTTAGCCACCCCATTCCAGATCCACACGGGCCTGAAGCCGTACAAGTGCGACACGTGCGGCAAGTCGTTCACGACGGCGGGGGAGCAGCGCGCACACGTGGAGCACGTGCACCTCAAGAAGCCCTGGCCCAAGCGCGCCCGGCCGCACCGGGATAGCTGGCACCGATGTCCGCCGAGAGAGGACTAGGTGTAGTCCGCTGTGAATGTAGTAACGAGTCGCGTTGGAACAGCAAGTTGTAGGTAGGGGAGGACTAGGGAGTGTGTAGCCGAAGTGCTAGTCCGCTGTGAATATAGTTACGAGTCGCGTTGTAACAGCAAGTTGTAGATAGGGGAGGACTAGGGAGTGTGTTGCCGGAGTGCTAGTCCGCTGTGAATGTAGTAACGAGTCGCGTTGTAACAGCAAGTTGTAGGTAGGGGAGGACTAGGGAGTGTGTAGCCGAAGTGCTAGTCCGCTGTGAATGTAGTAACGAGTCGCGTTGGAACAGCAAGTTGTAGATATCAGCGGGACAAAGACAGCACGGGACCGTCGCTGTCGGAATATATGCTTGTAGTTGTGTTCGACCGCATTGGCGCTCTGACTACACCTGCGCGCAACAACTTTAGAGCGGACTAGGAGTTTGGCGCGGATTATACCTGTAGTCCCAGGACTAGAATAGAGTGACGGTATGCCTGCCTGTCATAAGAGACGACTAAAAGGGGGCTTATGGGTTGAGGACAAGAGTGGGAGCTCGAACCGTACAGCAAGCAACCCCGAGAAGGACAGCGGTATGTGTGATCGCATACCGTCATAAACACAGTTATGCGGTAAGAGCATAAATTCAACATTCAAAAATGTGATCATTCTCGGCTAGCAACTGTGCTGCGAATCTCAGTTCGGAGCTTCTATACATAGGAGATGGTGAGAAAACTTAGATAGCGTGACTCAGAATACTCGCCATCTTTTAATGAGCCACGAGAAGACGCCACATATAACCTTGATTTTAAACCTATGTGAAGGACTGAAGATCTTAAATCAAGAGTTCAAGACTCTTTTACTATTTAATTGCCTAGAAAATAAATATGTGAAGGATTTGACTGTTGTATATAAGATTAAGCATGTTAAATACGGATTTCAAAAGATTTTTGTATTAAATACATCGTTGATCATTGTATACCGAATGAAAATATAATACCCATTTAAATTTTACATTATTTTATGAAACTCTGAAATTTTTATAATTAATCTTCTATGGCCATTCCATAGATTAGTAAAGATATCTCCACCGCCTTGTAATTGACGGAAGCCAAAATGGCTGACAGTTTTCCCATTACGTCTCCGACTGTCATAGTGTAATTTACACGGAATATTGCTGACATGTGCAGTTAAGTGGTGCAAAAACAACATGATACCGAAGAAAAAGTGCGAAGGAATATCGTTTCATTCGTAAATGCACCAAAAACTACTTTTCTTTAGTATTTTTCACACAGTAGAGGTCAGTGACAATTACAATTGTCAAAACTGGTTATATTTTCTTTTTAGGAATGAGTAGTCTTTACTAATATATGGGCTATTCTATATGAAAAAAATAATAATACATATATAAATTAAATCAATTGAATGATATTATTAATTTGAATCGTTATTTATTACTGAATTTTTAATTTACAGAACTGAATAATATTGTTTTTTCTAACCACATAATCTTCCAAAATATATAAAATAGAACTAAATTTTAAGAATAAAATACTTTACAATAATAATAGATAAATTAGTACAATTTATAAATAAGGTATTTTATACAATTCTGATAAATAATTATATTTATAATATTTTAAACATAATTTAGGTGTAATTGTAATTTATACGTTTTATAAAGTTACATAAAAAATCTCATAGAATATTGTGCAAGGAAATTGTAAAGCTGAATGCGGTCTATCCCTGGATAGTTGACCTTCGTTAATTTACAAACAGACATAGAGCGTGTCAGTCACGTGCCGTGGCAGACAAAAGTATTCTTCTATACAATATGTATTGATATCTACCGTAACACAGTACAGACACGGGCTGTGTCTGTCGAATTTATTCTTATTTATTTGTTTTTGATGTGAAACATCTATAGCCGCACGTAAAACAGATTTCTGGCGTGGCGACGCATGCCGATGACGCATGCGCATATACGATGGTATATATATATACGGTCTATATGCAGCAGTGTGTACGGTGTGGCGCAATAACTATTACCGAAGTCACTGATTAAACGAATTAAGTAGTCACGATTTGAAATAACTTCGTAAATTTTTGTATTTAATGAAAATAAATGTTTATTCAATAAATAGTCATCGTTATCTGGAAAAAAATCGTAATATTTAATTTTATAATTATGACATATTTAGTTCCTATCACAATATGTTTTACAAAATAATGTCGATGTTTCACATCTGCCAGGCGTCCCGTGACGGCTCACATTTTTTTTCTTTTTTTATATATAATATAGGAGTAGCAGACGAGCATGCAGTCAACCTGATGGTAAGCTACTGCCGCATGGACATCTGAAATCAACCCCGGATAGCATTAGATATTCCTACCTGAGATCGGCCACAGATGCGCCGCTACCCCTGAGGACTAAGCTGGAACGCCTCGGAAAAGTATGTGTTTATATAGTAGTGTGGTGTTGTCTGACACGTTTCGTGTCTGACACGTACAATGTTTGTAGATAAGCTCATTATTAATATTCAAACTATCCAACTTTTGTAAACCAAAGATTGAAATGACAATTACTTGTATGCAGTAGTTGTCAAATGTGAATCTTTAGTTAACAAAACATAGGATAGATTGATTATCAATAATGAACGATAATCGGAGAGCAGCTATTCTGAAGTTTTCTGAACTGAATCCACTAGTGGGATAATAATAGGTGAGATGTAAAGATATAAGCAATAATGCTATTATGATTTAATTGTAAAATAAGAATTATATTTAAGTATTTATTAGTGTTATATTTTATAGTAAAATAAATAATTGCGAGTGAGATTATATTTTGTTTCATTTATTATCATATTACAGCTTAGTAAAATAAAAAGATACTTCACCGTGTTGAAATTCAATGAATCCACAAAAAGATGATTATTTTCATCATTTATTGTTTGAATTCTTGAAAAATAAAAAACCTTTTATAGAGAAAAATTGCGTATTTAGTTACATTTTAGGGCCATTATTAGCACGGAATCGTGGCAAAATTTTATTTACGCAACAATTTCAATTCTCAAAACTGGTTACGCTTTCTTTTTAGGAGTGATCTACCTAGTATTTTACTTATAAGTATTACAGTAGTAAATTTATAATATTTTTTTGTTATTTGTGTCGTTCGAAAACAGATTTCCGTTACTTAAAAATGAAATGAAAAAGAGCTTTTTTTAATAAATCTCGTTTATTAATGTAATAATTTCTTATAATAATATACAGGATACTTATACATAGAACTGTAAACAGTTTTAATACTATATTAGTTTTAATTCTGAAGATGATAGACCCACCTTCGAGCATGCAGTCCATCTGATGGTTAAGTGGTTACTGCCGTATGGACATCTATAATCAACCCCGGATAAGATTCCTACCTGAGGTCTGCCACAGCACCGCTACCCCTGAGGACTAAGCTGGAACGCCTCGGTAAAGTATGTCTCTTACCACACTTCAAACCAGAACACAGCAGCGCTACACTGCTGTTATAACAGAAATAGGTGTGGTGGTGGTGCCTCCGTCATTATTTTCAATAATAATTTTGCAGTATCTCCAAATAAATTAACTTATATTTAATATTATAAAAAGTCGATCTTAGGGTCATTGCAGACCGGCCATAGTGGTTGGGTGATGATACTCGCATTTGACGTTTCTGATTCCTGTGCCAAATCCTGCAACAAAATATTTACGAAAATAAATTATCGACCTTATTTTAGGATTCCGTCTCGAAAAAAACAAACAAAAAAGGAAATGTTATAGGGGTGCTCATGTGCCTGTCACAGCCCCTTTGCTCCGAAAGTAATGGATCAAATTGTTTGAGATTTGGTACTCATATAGGTACGATTTTTTTAATCCTATAGGAATTATATCTTCGAGACTAACAAAGTAATTAGTTTTTTTAGAATCGATGGAAACTGTCGACCATAATGGTATGTAGCGCCAAAGCCCACACATAGTCCACCGCGCTGGATAAGTGCGTATTCGTAGACTTCACATACTTTCAACAACTTTTTTAGATATTATAGGTGCACGTTTCCTCACGATGTTTTCCTTCACCGTTTAAGCAAGTGACAATTAATTTTTATTCGCTCATCACTTTTAAAAAATCAGAGTTGCGTTCCTGGGATTTGAACCTCGGACCCCCCGATAGCGAGGCTGAGTTTCAACCACTGGGCTTTATAATTATAACTGTACTCTGCGCGCATTGCTACGCCACCAACTAAATAAATTTGAAAGTGGCGCCATCTGTCGAAAATCGACTCAGAAACCTTCGTGGGCTCATGCACAACTTTGCTAAAGATCATCACATGATCAAATGCATAGTTTACGTTTCTATAAAGGACATACAGACAAACGTTCAATTTTATATATAGATATTAGTTAATACATACATTAACCACTTTATTAGTCCGTTTCCCTCTGCTTCGCTTGGGCCAGGGTTTCTTCAAGTGCACATAGGTTATGTGTATCCGTTTCTCACCGACATGCTTGAAGCATTTCCCGCACATTTCGCACTTGTACGGCTTTAGACCCGTGTGACTCTGTAATAAGAAATGTTTATTATATTATGATATTGAAGGTGGTAGAACCTTTTGTGGTTTGACTCCGGCGCCACTACCGTCACACCTATTTCGGCAGTAGTGTCAAGCGCTGTTCTGGTTTCCATGGACTTACTATCAGGTGGACTGCATTCCCGTTTGCTACTTCTTATTTTTTTATATATAATATAAGTACAAACTTTTTTTTTATAATAGGAGTAGCAGACGAGCATACAGTCTACCTGATGGTAAGTGGCTACTGCCGTCCATGGACATCTGTAATCAACCCCAGATAGGATTAGATATTCCTACCTGAGGTCGGCCACAGATGCGCCGCTACCCCTGAGGACTATGCTGGAACGCCTCGGAAAAGTCTGTCTCCCTTACCACACCCTCCAAACCGGAACACAGCAGCGCCTAACACTGCTGTTATTAGGTAGAAATAGGTGTGGCGGTGGTGCCGCCGGAGTCGAACCACAAAGGGTTCTACCACCTTCAAAAGACATCTATTGCAAGACTGTCAATACTCTATAATAAGACAGACATCGCAGACATCGACATTAATAATATGTGTCTAGCTGCTTTTAGGAAGGCTGTATCTAAATTATAATAAGTGTTTAATTTAATGTTTAATTTACTTGTACTATTTTTTTTTTCTCTCTTTTTTGTGTTGTTTTATTTTTTGGTTTGTAAAGTTTGTTATTCTATTTTCATTACCACATTTAGATGTGTATTGCATGTGATGTTTACCTCTAAGTGGTCGTACATTTATTGCTTGCATTGTAACTAGATTTAATTTAAAAATATGTATAATGTTACAACCGTTGGTGAACTTAATAAAATAAATAAAAAGAATAATCCACTACTTACAAACATGTGTCGTTGCATATTACTGGTGGAGGAGAACCCCTTCCCGCAGATGCTGCAGCAGTGCACAGACTTCGCCTCCGTGTGCATGCGCGTGTGCGCTGGGGACATCAGGCGTTCCGTTAGAGAGTAGGGAGATATTGTTGATACAATAACAGGTATTGTCTGCGTCAAACTGCTAGTCCGCTCTGAAGTTGTTGCGAGTTGTAGTCATACAGTTTGCTATGGTGACGCGATTCATTTCTATATTCAGAGCGGACTGGCAGTTTTACGCGGATTACACTGGTTACAGATAAGTGGGAGAGATGGAGTTAAATACGGGGGAATAGGGTTAAAGAAGAGTAGGACAAAAGCAAGAGTAGGAAAAAAGAGAGTAAAGAAAGAGAAGAAAAAATAGGTAAGAAAAAGAAAAATATGATTTAGGGAAAATTAGAAAAGTAATAAAAACGGGAAGGATATAAAATGAAGACGAGAAAAAATAAATTAGAAGGAAAAAGTAAGATAGAGAAGGAATGAAGGAGTAAAAAAATACGTATTCTACACACACAGTCTCACACTAGGACGCCTTGTATCGTGGGTACCATGGACACACACGAAGACGAGTAGACCAACACCCAGACCCAGAATAAATATCTAAATTCGTCATTCAAATATCTGTCTGGCCGGGGATCGAACCCGGGACCCTCTACGCGTCAGACCGGAATGGACACCGTTCCACCAGCAGGTCATCAAAGTAAGTTGTTAATAGAACGGTGGTAGATATAAGCCCATTATTAATAATCAATCCAAAGTTTTGCCTACTATAGATCGAAATTTGATAATCTCAAATGTCGATCTATGAGAGATAAAAATGCTTTACGGCATCATACCAATGAACATACATAATTATAAAATACGTATAAAAATCTTTTCCTCTTTTACTCTCAGCCCTACTTTTTCGATCCATCCGACTTAACTATCGCCCATTATTTATATTCAATCTATCCAACTTTTTACTACCAAACATAAAATTTACAAAATCTGTAATAGATCGAAAATGCGAAATGACAATTTTTGGTAAGCAAAACTTTAGAAAGATTAATTATCAATTATCGGCATTAATCTAATTAAACTAAATTAATTTTGTAATATAACGCTTCAACTTAACTGTTTCCTTAACAAACAATACTCTTTATCATAATATATCTATTTACCTATTAGTCTATATTTCCTCTGGAAGGACTTATCACAGTGCGCACATTTGAACTGTTTTTCTAGCGCGTGGGTCGATTTGTGATCTTGCAATAACGCCAGACTCTGAAACATACAATAAATATAATTAAAACAAAATTAAAACGTGGTAGAACCTTCTGTGGTTCGATACCGGCACCACCGCCACACCTATTTCTGTTATAACAGCAGTGTAGCGCTGCTGTGTTCTGGATTGAAGTGTGGTAAGAGACATACTTATCCGTGGCGTTTCAGCTTAGTCCTCAGGGGTAGCAACGCTGTAGCCGACCTCAGATAGGAATCTAATCCTATCTGGGGTTGATTACAGATGTCCATACGGCAGTAACTTACTATCAGGTGGACTGCATGCTCGTCTGTTACACCTATTATACAAAAAATAGTAGTCCTCAAGGGTAGCGGCGAAGCTGTTGCCGACCTCAGCTAGGAATCTAATCTGGGGTTCTTTACAGATGTCCATATAGTAGCCACCGACCCCCCAGTGACTGTTCGACCCCCCGACCCCCCGCCGACCTGGAACATGCGGTCGCACACCTCGCACAATAAAAAAATGGTAGTCTTCAGGGGTAGCGGCGAAGCTGTTGCCGACCTCAGCTAGGAATCTTATCTGGGGTACATTATAGATGTCCATATAGTAGCCACCGACCCCCCAGTGACTGCTCGACCCCCCGACCCCCCCAGTGACTGTTCCACCCCCCGACCCCCAGTGACTGTTCGACCCCCCCGACCCCCCAGTGACTGTTCGACCCCCCGACCCCCCGCTCCCCAGTGACTGTCGACACCCCGACCCCCCAGTGACTGCTCGACTCCCCGACCCCCCCAGTGACTGTCGACCCCCCGACACCCCGACCCCCCAGTGACTGCTCGACCCCCCGACCCCCCCAGTGACTGTTCGACCCCCCGACCCCCCGCTTCCCAGTGACTGTCGACCCCCCGACACCCCGACCCCCCTCACCTGGAACATGCGGCCGCACACCTCGCACATGCTCTTGGCGCGCATGGAGGGGAAGTTGGTCCGGTTCTTGTCGGGGTGCGCGCGCCTGAAGTGCCGGTAGTAGGCGATCGCGTCCGCCAGCTGGATGTCGCACTGTAGGGATAGATAGAACAAATTAGTATAAAGAACTTAAATAAATAATTTATTTACTCGTATATGATGAGTCAATAAAAATATTTTGACTGACGTAGACATCGAAGTGCCGCACAAAATATTTTTATTGTATACAATATGTATTAACTTATCTATTGGTCTGGCTTCGATTTCGGATTCCTTCGGTCAAAAGAACAATTTGAGCTATTCGGACTTATGAGCCAAAGTTATGGTCGAAGCCGAAGGTTTTACGAAAACTTAAAAAGTCCTCAATCTACATAATGCATTGAGCACCACACCATTATCAATTCTATTAATTAGCATAGATATGCTAATTTTGTATGAAATAATTTGAAAAAAATATTACATTATTTTTACAATTTTTAAGAAATTGTAAGAATGTTTTTATTTTTATAGTTATTCCTCGAAAACCTCTCAGAATGCTCTAATATCACAAATGCTACGTTGCTCACGCCTAGCCTAGCTCTACCCTGTTCAGAGAGTAATCCCACGGCCAGCAGTGGGCAACACTGTTATATATTATATTCACACAGATACATATAGATACAGATTCCGATACGATAACCCAGCTCAAAGCTATACATTCCCACGCCCAGCAGTGGGCTACCTCCTACCCACCTGCTCGCAGTGTATGGGCTCCGCGGGCTTGCGGCGCGGCCGGTAGCGCGCGGACAGCTTGGCGCCGGGCTCCCGGGTTCGAGTCCGCCGCCGCACCACACCCTCCTCCTTAGGCTGACTGTAACGGTATTGTTGTTATACAGAGATGCTTATTTAAATGTGTTTAAAAGAAAGATGAGATAGATAAAGACAGAGAAATAAACAGAAGTGCAAGAAAGAAAAGAAAACAGATATTGTGGTTATACAGTATTTCTAAATATGTTTAAAAGAAATATAATAACCCACACACACACACATATACACACACACAAACACACACACACAATAGCAAGAAAGAAATAGAAAAGAGTTAATTGTGGTCATAACGAGATGATGTGTTTAAAAGAAAGATAAAATAGATAAGAGAAAAAAAGAGAAATAAACAGAAGAACAACAAGAAATAAAAGAAATCCATGCACCTTGCATATTCCTAGCCTAAAGAGAGATCTGTGCCCAGCAGTGGGACATAAAAATGTTATTATAACACATTTGTTGTTTGTTCAATACTTACTCAACTTTATGCTTAGCAGACACCTTCAGATGTGTTTGCAGAGCTTCGGCAGTCACGAAACGTAAGTCACAGGGTTCACAGCTGTACACCTCTTCTGTAATCTGAAATGAATTAATTTATTACTGTCATATTAATATATTGAAACTAGCTGACCCGGCAAACTTTGTGTTGCCATATAAATAAATAATATTAAGGGAGAACAACCCTTATCACTTAAGGGTATGAAAAATACATAGTAGCCGATTCTCAGACCTACTGAATATGCGTATAAAATTTGGTGAAAATCGGTAAAGTCGTTTCGGAGGAGTACGGTAACTAACATTGTGACACGAGAATTTTATATATAAGATAATAATATAATCTGTGACATGTAAGGACTTCCGGACAGTCACTGATAGTGTTTTTAATAAAATTGACGAATCAGTACATCATAACTTTTTTTAATTTATTAAAACTTACCAACAGTTGTTCATTGTTTATTTTTGATTAAAAAACTTTTGTTCTTCAAAATCAAAATATACAACTATTTTTACCACGCTTTTATTAGCTTGGATTGTATCTATGTATGTATGTAACGGAATCTTTAAACTCCGTTTTTACCCCCTTTGAATGGTCCGATTAATTTAATATTTTGAACAAATATCAAGAACCGATGACAATACACGATTTTAATAATGTTATCCCATTTTCCTCATCAGGATCGTCAGGAATCAGGATTAACGATTTTCCTTCTGCGATCTTAGCGTGTTTTATTAATTTCACACTATAATTATCTATATTTTTTACAAACATGACATAAATATACAAATACAAATGAAATAAATACTCACAATAGTTTCGTCGAAGCGGTGTTTCAACTTCTTATGGAGGTCCAATCCTTTGTGACTCACAAATGAATTCCCGCACAGATCACATACAATATCAGACGGATGCTTTATTCGTACATGGCTCATGTATGTTGAGTATTTGCTGAAAAAATAACAGATTGACGTCCATTGTCTATATACAATCTATCCACGTTATTTTTTAAAATTAAAATTTGATAGTTTCGAGTAGGTACTTGGTAAGTAAAACATTAGATTTTTTTTTATAATATAGGAGTAGCAGACGAGCATGCAGCCCACCTGATGGTAAGCTACTGCCGTAAGGACATCTGTAATCAACCCCAGATAGTATTAGATATAACCTGAGGTCGACCACAGATGCGTTGACCCCTGTGGACTAACTTGAAACGGCTGAGAAATATATGTCTCCCATACCACCTTTCAATCCAGAACACAGCACCGCTACACGGCTGTTATAACAGAAATAGGTGTGACGGTGGTGCCGGAGTCGAACCACAAAGGGTTCTACCACCTTCAAATGCTTATTATAGCAACAGTATGGTTGCATGCTACTGTGTCCTGGTTTGAAGGGTGCGGTAAGGGAGAGATTCTTATCCAAGGCGTTCCAACCTAGTACTCCGGGGTACCAATGGTGTGCTTGATCTCAGATAGGACTATAATGCTATATGGGATTACCATACTCAGCTGTGGTAAGGGTGATATACTTATCCGAGGCATTCCTAATTAATCCTCAAACCCTTCAGGGGTAGCAATAATGTAAACGACCTCAAATAAGACTCTAATTCTATCCATCCTTGAAGGTGGTAGAACCCTTTGTGGTTCGACTCCGGCGGCACCACCGCCACACCTATTTCTACATAATAACAGCAGTGTTAGGCGCTGCTGTGTTCCGGTTTGAAGGCTGTGGTAAGGGAGAGAGACTTTTCCGAGGCGTTCCAGCTTAGTCCTCAGGGGTAGCGGCGCATCTGTGGCCGACCTCAGACAGGAATATCTAATCCTGTCTGGAGTTGATTACAGATGTCCAAGGGCGGCAGTAGCCACTTACCATCAGGTGGACTGCATGCTCGTCTGCTACTCCTATATTATAAAAAAAAATCCAGGGTTACCAGCCCCAACAGTGGATACAAAAGGATGACAAAGTGGGCTACTTACTTAAAGTTCTCCTGGCAGTGTGGACACTGGTAGACGGTACCTTCGTGGAATTTCTCATGTAGTTTCGCTGCACCTCTGCAAGTACAAACAATACTTATTGGTTATTGAAATATGGCTTTTTAATCCAAGTGGTATAAGGTTCGAATCCCGGGCACGCACTAAGATTTAAAAGCTAGTACATATTAGAAAAGAATTATATAATTACTAGCTGACCCGGCAAACGTGATGTCATAACACATAAATAAATGTTAAGGGTGAATTTTTGTTATGTCTATGTGAAAGTTACTGTGTGTATTGAATATTGTATGTTTCCCAAATAAAAATAAAATAAAAATAAAATAAAATAAAAAACCCTTGTCACTTGGGAGTATGAAAATAGATAGTAGCCGAATCTCAGACCTTCTGAATATGCATATAAAATTTGGTGATAATCGGTAAAGCCGTTTCGGAGGAGTACGGTAACTAACATTGTGACACGAGAATTTTATATATAAGATATAATTAGACTTGGTATAAAAGTTAAGGTAAACTTTGTGAGGTAATCTACACACTTGAGAATGCTACACTGCTGGGCACGTGTCTCCTCTCAGAATGAGAACGATTAGGCCATAGTTCACCGCGCTGGCCAAGTGCGTATTGGTAGACTTCACATACCTTTGAGATTATTTATAAGATCTCTCAGTTATGCAGGTTTCCTCACGATGTTTTCCTTCACCATTACCTTTACCATTCACCATTACATTTACCAATGAATAAATGAAAATGAAATGAAATGAAAATGAATTTCTAATACGCACATAACTTTGAAAAATCAGAGGTGCGTCTGGGATTAGAACCTCGGTCCCCTCGATCGAGAGGCCGAGTTTCTTAACCACTAGGCTACCACTGCTTTTTTCTTTTTTTTAAGTGCGTGTGTTTAAGTGCATATGCGCCTGTGTTTGTGTGTTTGTATGTGTGTGTCTCTCTCTCTCTCTCTCTCTCTCTCCCTCTCTCTGTGTGTGTGTGTGTGTGTGTGTGTGTGTGTGTGTGTGTGTGTGTGTGTGTCTGTGTGCGTAAGTATAAGTGCGTACAAATATGTGAATGCCTCACCTCGTAGTAGTGACATAAGGACATCTCTTACAGGAAAACTTCTGTACATGCGACACGGCATGATGTCGCATCGCGTACACGTTCCTGAAATGTATCTTACATACTTCGCACTCGAAATCGCCGCTTTGCTGAAATAACATTTATTTTTATTTTTTACAAAAAGAGCTCTCCTACAAAGACGGCGCTGCATTGGCGACTCCTCTGGTGTTGCAAATGTCCATAGGCGACGGTGACTGCTTTCCACCAGGTAGCACGTCTGCCTTATCGTTAGGTTAAACAATAAAAAAATAAAAAAAATATCACCAACGTTATGTACACTAAATAGATTGTAGTGTGAGACAAATACAGAAAAGAGTATTATTGTTTGAAAAAATATCTATGTTACACTCTTGAATGTTGTAGATTAAATTGTGATTCGACTCCGACGGCACCATCTTCACATCTACTTCTGTTATAACAGCAGTGTTAATCGCTGCTGTGTTCTGGTTTGAAGAGTGGTAAGAGAGACATACTGATCCGAGGCGTTCCAGCTCAGTCCTAATGGATAGCAATGCTGTGGTCGACCTCAGGTCGGAATCTAAGTGTATCTGAGGTATATTACAGATGTCCATGGGCGGCAGTAACCACTTACGACCTCTGGTAAGAATATCTAATCCTATCTGGGGTTGATTACAAATGTCCATACGCGGTAGTAGCTTACCATCAGGTGGACTACATGCTCGTCTGCTACTCGTATATTATAAAAAAAAAATCCAAAATAGCTGTGACGGTGGTGCCGCCGGAGTCGAACCACAAAATGTACCTTTCGCCGTACCTTCCACGCCAACTTACTTATAGTACTAACATTATTATATTAAATACTTTATTATTACTTACATTAGTATGTCGTATAGAATGCAATTTGAACGCAGCTTCATCTAAAAAACCTTTGAAACATTTATCACACTTGTACTCAGAATTCAAATAATTATCCGATTCCTTTCGTTTTTCTATCTCCATTTTCTGTTCCTCTATACTCAGATCTATTATATTAAAATAATTTACGTTCACAACTAAACTAGAATGTAATCTTTGTCGCTCACGAGTAATCTTAACTTTCTTCGTTTTAACATTCTTTTTCATCGCTGTACTATCATTTTTTTCTTTTGAAATCTGCAGAATAGGTTTCAAATCATCTGAATCATGCGAATTATCAGAGTCCTTATCATCTATACCTTCGTCTTCAGTTTTAAACGTCTCACATTTTAGATCTATTTCGATTTCTTCGAATTGTATCTCCTCTGTTTTTCGTTTGCGTTTCGTGTTATTGACAATTTCTTGTAATTGAGTTTTGTTGTCTACTACCAACTCTTGTAGTTTTATATCAATGTAATTTGCACCGACTTTATATTGAACGAGTTGCGATTGCAATCCATTCTTATATCTGTTTATTTTTCGCACATTCGTTTTTGTAATCTACAAAAAAAAGGTTTATTTTGTTTCATTGTCACCTCTAGTATCCCACTGCTGGGCACGGGTGTCCTTTAAAGAAGGATCTAGGGCATAATTAACCTAAATAAGGGAGCCATAGTCCACTGCGCTGGCCAAGTGCGGATTGGTAGACTTCACACACCTTTGAGAGATTGCAAATGTATGCACGCATATGCATAATGTCAGCGTTTAAGCAAGTGATAATTAGTTTCTGCATGCATATAATTTCTAACTCGCGTATAATTTCTATTATAATATGTATGTATTTTTTAATGTGTATATAAATTCTAATACAGACCTAATTTCTTATACGCACATAATTTCTAAGACGCACACAATTTGGCAGTTACAGCCTAGGCGTCGTCGATAAACTCGGCGTCTCGATCGAGGATCCGAGATTCAACTTCCAGGCAAACATCTCTGGTTTTTCAAGTTATGTGCATATTAGAAATTAATTATCATATCCTTTAACGGCGAAGGAAAACATCGTGAGGAAACCTTCATACCTGAAAAATCTTAAAAAGTTTGTAAAGGTATGTGAAGTCTACCAATACGCACTTGTCCAGCGCGGTGGACTATGGCCTAATCCTTCTCATTCTGAGAGGAGACCCGTGCCCAGCAGTGGGACAGTAATGTATTGATGAGAAATTACACTATATAAAAGATCTATATACAACTAGCTGACCCGGCAAACGTTGTGTTGCCATATAAATAAAAAAATGTTAAGGGTGAACAACTCTTATCACTTAGGGGTATGCAAAATATAGATAGTAGCCGATTCTCAGACCTACTGAATATGCATATAAAATTTGAAGAAAAACGATAACGCCGTTGCGGAGGAGTACGGTAACTAACATTGTAACACAAGGATTTTATATATAAGATATTACATACCCTTTTTTCAGTTTCCAACAGCCCGGTCATCAAGCAATGACTTAAAACCGCTTTGGCTCTGAACTTATAACAGGCTGACAATCTATGGGCACACTCCCAACATATGTCCTGCGGTAGTTTGTCCTTATTCGATATCTGTAACAAATAAATTATTTTATATTTTTTTTTAATTAAATTAAAATTCGATGGAGCGTGACTAATAGTCCGAAAATAAAGAAAGAGTCGGCTCCGCTGGGAGCAGTTCCCTACAAGCCTTATAAGACTCACAACACATCTGTTTATAGTCGCAGACAGACTGATCGCAGATAGATAGATAGATAGATAGATAGATAGATAGAATACTCTTTATTGCACACTTACAGTTGAATTTAAATAATAGCAAAATATATACACAGGTCAAACAGTATGCAATAGGCGGTCTTATCGCTAAGTAGCAATTTCTTCCACACAACCTATGCATGAAAAAGAAAAGAGAGACAAGCGGAGGAAGAAGGTTAGTGTGCGCGAAGTTAGAGAAGGAATAGGTTATGAAGGACAGGATACATGTAGTACATTAGTGTTAAAACAATAATATGTGAAACAATTAAATACAAGCAACAGAAAATGATAAAAAAAGCACACATACTGTGAAAATTGTGACAAAGTACATATGAAAACACGAAGTGCAGATGCTAACACATATATATTTATATATATATTTTTAAGGAGGTAGAACCCTTGCATGGTTCGACCCCAGAGCACTACCTCATCACTTATATCTGTTATAACAGCAGTGTCAAGTGCTGCTGTGTTTTGGTTTGAAGGTTGGTAGTAGTCCTTATGGGTAGTTACGGCTGACTCCAGGTAGGAATATTATCTGGTCTGGGGTGATTACAGATGTCTATGGGCAGCAGTACCCACTTACCATCAGGTGAATTCACATTTTTTAACATTTATATTACCTCAATTTCGTCCCATACAGTAATAATAATAAAAAACAAGGTTTATGGTAGAAAATTAAAATGTGATAATGGTAACACAATCGGAACCCAAAACATTTCTTGTGGCGTCAATTTTAAGTTTCGTAGCTAATGTTATTCATTTTCGTGATTGTATTCAAACTCGAATGTATTATCGTTTTCATAGCGCGTTTGTTAAATTGTGACTAATTGTAATGTTTTAATTTTTTGTTGAGTTTGTTAAAGTTTTAGTTTCATGCTAATTTCGACAGTGACATTTGTTTGTTTACATTTTGGACACCTAATTATGAATCAGACTATAGATAGATATCTCAATGATCACCAGGTCTGTACTGGGTGTTTGTGTGTGTCTAAGGCACCCATTGCACAGGGAATCTTAGCTTTAGACTGTAGTTATGACAGAATAATTAGCTTTTCATAATTCGCCAAGTAGGTCGAACTCGCACATGGAGGCTTCCATACCACCAAATATTCATTATTTTTTACTTGTTTTTATTCATTTTATTATTTTCAATAATACTTAGTTATATGACACAACAATAGGTGGTGTTGGGGTGATGATAAATGATATCTTTAATGACCCGCGTGGCGGAGCGGCCACCAAACCGGTCTGACGCGCAGAGGGTCTCGGGTTCGATCCCCGGCTAGACAGATATCTAAATGATGAATTTAGATTTCTGTTTCTGGGTCTGGGTGTTTGTGTATTTGTCTATGTGTGTGTCCATGGCACCCACGACACAGGGAATCCTCGTGTGGGGCTGTGAGTGGTCTGACGCGCAAAGGGTCCCGGGTTCGATCCCCGGCTAGACACATCTAAATGATGAATTTAGATTTCTGTTTCTGGGTCTGGGTGTTTGTGTATTTGTCTATATGTGTGTCCATGGCACCCACGACAAAGGGAATCTTAGTGTGGGGCTGTGAGTGTAGAAAGCGTTTAATCTAAATTTTCAATAATCAATAATACCTAATATCAATAATAATAGTATTATTTGCCCCAACGCCATCTATTTTGGAGTAAAATAACTAATTATGTGAATGTTATGATGAACAATACATAATCAACGTACAATAAAATTAAAATAACTATATTGAAATATGTTTTATGGTTCTTATTTGTATTTATTATAATATCAGTTATTAGTTAGTAGTAAGCGGATTGTAAAAATTTGTCTTCCTAGTACGGTTTAAAAGTTAGATCGAAAAATGCCGAAAAAATATGGTTTGTTGTATGGAGAGCCCCTTTAATATTCAACTTTATTTTATTTTTAGTATTTGTAGCGGTCACCGTAATGCATCCTCTGTAAAAAAATTATGTGTCTATCTATTACGGTTCCGGAGATATAGCCCTGTGACAGACGGACAGACAGCATAGTCTTAGTAATAGAGTTCCGTTTTTATCTTTTGGGTACGGAACCCTAAAAAGGGGCAATGGTGTACCTCCAGAGTAGAACATTCTATGATAAAATAAATAAACTATGAAATGTTTTTATACAAAATTTTTGAACTGTAATAATTCACTTACAGAAAGGCCGGTGACTTCCTCGTATTGCTTCTTATATTCATTTTGAGAGAAGCTGTACATCTTTACATTCATCTCCAAACACACTCTGCATATCTGTAACAATAAGTAAGACATATTGGTATTACCGATTTTTTGAAGGTGGTAGAACCCTTTGTGGTTCGACTCCGGCGGCACCACCCCCACCCTTAATTCTACCTATTAACAGTACTGTACTATTGTGTTCTGGTTTGAAGGGTGTGGTAAGAGAGGCATACCTTTATAAGGCATTCCTGTTTAGTCCTCAGAGGTAGCGGCGCATCTGTGGCCGACCTCAAAAATATCTAATCCTATCTGGGGTTGATTACAGATGTCCAAGGGCGGAAGTAGCACTAGGATTTCATAGCGTTACTTAGTTACTTTAATCTATTGGGAGTCTATTTTAATACTTCGTCCATGTTTAAAGCTGTCTGTTCCATTTAATGTCAAACTATGAGTACCATGACGGCTGTAAAGCGGAATACAATATTTGTATTTATATTTATACAGCATTTTTAGTAAATACATAAGTTTAAGAGTGGTAGTAAAGTCCGCACATATTTCTCCTTTATTTGAAGATAAAGAACCACCATATAATGTGTTTGAGGCGACTAAAGAGTGGTTAAGCATTTACATACCTTCGAAGGATCTGCCTGGGCATTGTTAGTCGTCATCTCGTTATTGGGTACGGCATTAAGTATGAAAGTAGATTATAATAAAGCTTAGGATTTATTTATTCAGTGGACATCATTAAAATATAAAAACAGGCGATCGCGGCTTTGTTTTTTAATTACTTGACATTTCAATGATTTCATTGACATTTGAATGATGGAAATGGAATACAGGTAGAAAAATAGTAATATAAGGCAAAGACTATAGCTTTCATTCAGCCACTAAGAAAAAAAATTGCATTGTAAATATTTAAGTTTTTAAAAGAAATACAAAATTTATAATATGATCATAAACACCATATTTGTTATAAATAATTGGTAAGTGTATAATATAAATACGAATTTTTAAGTGTCGCGTAAAGTATCATATTTGTAATTATGGCTGTACTAATATGTTGTTGTTAACATTTTTTTAAACTACTCATAATATAAGTACTTTAGTATTTTAGCGGGAAAGCGGGAAAGAAGCCACTTTTTAGTCTGATATGATGGTTGTACAGATTCTAGTGTAATTCTAGTAAAATTATTAAAGTTATAACAGCTTCAGCGGTAAGTAGCTTATGAATCGATAATATAATGTTGTTTAACGAAACTCATTCTATTAAAGCAGAGAATTTGTAATAAAACTAAACTTTTGTTTAAAATATAGGTGGTCGAAATATAATGGCTTTAGTTAAGATAACAATATGTAGGTGCAAAAAGTAATAACTAATTCAGTATGATTTCGTAACCGATGATCAAATTAATTAATTTCGAATTACATTTGTATTTGGTACTATTGATTAGTACGCAAAAAGATGAAACTTTGAAAAGCGCGGGAAATGGTGCTACAACTTTTTCCGCCTTTTTTAAATCTTCAAATCAACAATTCTAAAAATGTATCTTCAGCCCGTTTTTTCATTGTTTTGTGCATAGTTTTACTATACTGTAAATTATTATGTATGTTTAAATTAAAAGAAAATGTAATTTCGATTTAATAAAAGAGAACAAAAATAATATTATATTGATCAACTGTTCTATTCTTATCATTGTTATGCTGGAAATATCAAACGATGTGTCTTGGCTTGATAGTGTACCTAACATTATAAATATCATACGATTATATGTACCATCTTTTTTACACGCTTTTTATTAGCTTCACCTGTATGTTTGTTTGTATGTTTGTAACCGACTTCTTTGGGCGCGATTTTGACCCACTTTAAACGGCCAGTTTTCGTCAAACTTTGTAGATTTATTGAGGACCGATGACAATACACTAATTCGATAAAATTATTATCATAAAAGCGTGTTTTTTAGTTTTTTGAACTATATTTATTTTTGTTTCACTTCTTGATACACGCTCACAATGATACACAAACTCTTTCTATTAACTACGCCAAAAAGCAAAACTTCTTACGTAGATACATGCTTTTTATTTTATTTGTAGAATATGAGTCGTTTGAATTTACGCAAACGGCCTCGTATTAGCTATTACGAGCCAGAGGAGCCAGACTTAGACGAATATGTTTGTAAGTATCATATTCAAGTAATTTTCACTTTGGGCATCCATTAATTACGTGAGACATTTTTAGAGATTTATCGACCCTCGCCCCCTCTCTCCTGGTGAGGTGTCGTGAGATTTGGCTTGACCCTCTCCTCCCTCCCCTAATCTTACGTAAAACCGTAAAGGTCCTTTGTGGTTCGGCTCTGGTGCCACCACCTATTTTTGCCGATTAACAGCAGTGTTAAACGCTGCTGTGTTCTGGTTTCACGGGTGTGGTAAGGGAGACATACTTTTCCGAGGCTTTCCAGCTCAGTCCTCAGGGGTAGCGGCGCATCTGTGATCGACCTCAGGTGGAAATCTTATCTTACCTGGGGTTGATTGCAGATGTCGGGCGACAGTAGCCATTTATAGGTGGACTGCATGCTCGTCTGCTACTCTTATTTGATAAAAAAAAATCTAAACGTAATTTAAATTTAAGTAAAATTACTAGATGTTTAGAAAACTTCGATAGCGCGATTCAGAATACTTAGGTTGCCATCTCATAACGAGTTGCGAAAATTCGTCGCAATGGGATATGACATGTATAGTCCGCGCCAAACTGCTAGTCCGCTCTAAAGTTGTTGCGATCAGGTGTAGTCATACAATATGCTATGGCGACGCGATTCATTTCTATATTCAGAGCAGACTAGTAGCAGACTAGTAGTTATGCCTATAACATTAATTTTGTTCTTAACAGTTTGTACAGAGTGTGCCGACTATGTGTATGAGTACTGCGCTATACATGGGCCGCTTCTTGTCATCCCTGATGACAAGGTAAGTAAAATCTTAAATAGGTACATATTATGATGTGTTTTTTCAATTCTTATAATATTTTCTTTGTGAACAGGTGTAATAATAACGTGTTATGCATTTCGGATTTGCGTTAAAAACTGGATTTTGATACCACGCATCCGATTTTTCTTGTATGCGTCTTAAAGATTTACTATGACTTGTGTGAAAGCATTTAAGAAACTTGAAACTCTCAATACATTTCTATTTTTACCAAGAAACTTGAAACTCTCAATTCTATTTCTACCTCATAACATGTGTAGCATTGCTAATCTAATTTGTAGGGAGGTAATAAGGGAGGCTTTTTTTACGAATATTTAGCACTCATGAGTAGCTACGCATCTGAGCACGACCTTATGTAATATTCCAATCCTCCTATCTAGAATTGATTACAGTTGTCCATGGGCGACACTTACTATTAAAACTTACCTTAGTTGGAAGGCATACCTATATAAGGTTCCCAAATAGTTTTATAGTCCTATCTGAGGTCAGATTACACAGATTAATAGTTGAAACAATAATATTACTTAGTGTGTTATGTAAAAATTTAGGTGCCAGCAAAACACAACTTCCCACCGATTGTCCCGCGCGCCGCTCTCACCGTCCCACACATCTTCCTTCACCTAGCCCGCTCCGTTATCCCAGGTTTGATCCGTCCTTAACTCCTTACCATTCCTTATACTACTCTGTTCATTGCAATAGTTTTCCCAAATAAAGTGTTAAGATTTAAGTTCATTGCAAATTAAAAAAATACGCCTTAATTTAAGCAAATCATTTGCTTTCTATGATTAAATAATAACTTTAAAATTATTTCACCTAATGTCAACTCTAAATATCTTTTATTAGTTCTTACGAATATTTAAAAAAATCTTATTAACTGTACCTCTTTGACGTTCTGTGGTGGAATATATCACGATTTCTTGAGAAAGTTAGAGACTAGTATAGTCCGCGCCAAACTGCTAATCCGCTCTGAAGTTGTTGCGAGCAGATGTAGTCATAGAATTTGTTATGGCGACGTGATTCCTATATATATTCAGGGCGAACTAGCAGTTTAACGCGGACTATACGTGAAAACTGTTGGAGCAAGAAGAAAACCTTTCTAAATTAATAACTTATTATAATATATTTTCTACGTAAAAAAATTAGGAGCAGGCATAGGTGTATTCACGACTCTGACCCTTCCTCGCGGCGTGCGCTTCGGACCGTATCGTGGGCTTCGGACAGATGAAATCAATTCTACATATTGCTGGCAGGTGAGTATTACTTTTGGATTCATGACTACTGATTTTAAACACGGTTATGTGGACACATAAAATACTTGATTGAGTAGGTACTAACAATAAGATATGGTCATGAGCACGGACATTAAACGTGGTCATGAGTACGGACATAAAAGGAAGTCATGAGTATGGACAAATCGTTTTATTGAATTTAAATGATATTTTACGTGTTATTTATAGTAATTCGTATTTCCACTGTGAGTGCTTATTCAAAATCAGTACAATAAATACTGGATTTATTTATTATTAAATGCACTATTTATTGGTTAGTATAATCCGCGTCAAACTGCTAGTCCACTCTGAAGTTGTTGCGAGCAGGTGTAGCCATACAATTTGCTATGGCGACGCGATTCATTTCTATATTCAGAACGGACTAGCAGTTATACGTGGACTATGCCTAAGTATATTTTACACATCTTCAATATGTTCACTAAATAATCGTTATTATAATTAGATCTATGATGGAAATAAGAAGCCGTCACACGTAATAGATGCGATGGACGCCAATCGTTCAAACTGGATGCGCTATGTGAACTGCTCGCGGCACTGGTGCGAGCAGAACCTCATCGCCTATCAGTACCAAGGACAGATCTATTATAGGTACGGTACAATATGGTCTGAAATTATAAAGCATCCTTATTATTTTCATTTAAAGATTTTTTAGAGCAATTAGTAGGCTCGGGTAGATGTACGCGAGCCATAAATTGTTCGAAAATAGCGCTTCTTGCGGGTTATAAAAAAACCCTATCTTTCAAGCCGGATCAGCCATACTTCTAAAAAGTTATTGACATCGATTGAGCTGTTTTAGAAATTGGCGTGTCTCCTACACTCATATGATTTACATGTTAATATTATGATTGATGAAAATATAAGATGTATAAATTACTGTGCTTACATCTACTTTTAAGACATTCTTCATATACCTAATTTACAGAACAATAAGAATCGTGCCGAAATTTACTGAGTTGATGGTGTTCTACGGCAGCGAGTTCGCCAACTTACTGCGCATTGATTTAAAAAGATACAATTCCCCTTCTAGCTATGCAGAAAAAATGGGTAAATTTAATATTTTTCAACTTATTAATTTAATACCCCAAAAAATTGTTTATTTATTTTAATTTAAATTATGAATTATGATTTTTATGAATTCTTTTTTAATTAGGAGCTGCCAAATCAAGAAAATCCGCATCTCATCAAGATATTAAAACTAATTCTACACCTTTAACGAAAGAAGGAGAAAATGCTATGGTTTTAAAAAATCCGAAGTCTAGTTCAAGCTTAAATAGGTCTATTAAAGTCGCTAAAGCAGATGACAATAAAGATAGAATTATAAGTGATAAAGCAAAAAACTGTGATATATTAAAAGAAAACTCTGCTGCACAAACTCCAAAGCAGACAGATAAAATGTGTACTTTGTCTGTAAAAAAAGTTAAATATAACGATGCCAATACTAAAAACATATCCACGAACGAAAGTAACTTAAATTCCTTATGCATTCAAAAACCGCCACGTTCACAAATGGTAAACGCAGACGAAACAGTCGAGATCAATAATAATACTAATAAAATATCACTTAATGTGTCAAATAAGCCCGTTAATAATGTTATACTAAATTATAAATTAACTTGCGATATATGCCCTTATGAAACTACTACAGAAGTACAATTGACGAATCATTTAAAAGCGCACGCGTCTAATACATCATTTGATTGTAATATGTGTAACTACAAAACTACGTATAAATTCAATTTGAAACTACATGTTATGAGTCATACAGGGGACAAGCTATACACTTGTGAAATTTGTAAACGTAGTTTTAGTCAAAATAGTTCTTTAAAAACACATTTACGAGTACACTCGGGTGAAAAGCCATTTACATGTTCCGTCTGTAACCGTGCTTTTAATCAAAATGTTTCTTTAAAAATACATTTACGAGTACACTCGGGTGAAAAGCCATTTACATGTCCCGTCTGTAACCGTGCTTTTAATCGAAACGATTATTTAAAAACACATTTACGAGTACACTCTGGTGAAAAGCCATTTACATGTCCCGTCTGTAACCGTGCTTTTAATCAAAATGTTTCTTTAAAAACACATTTACGAGTACACTCGGGTGAAAAGCCATTTACATGTTCCATCTGTAACCGTGCTTTTAATCAAAATGTTTCTTTAAAAACACATTTACGAGTACACTCGGGTGAAAAGCCATTTACATGTTCCATCTGTAACCGTGCTTTTAATGATAAGGGTAATTTAAAAAAACATTTACCAGTACACTCGAGTGAAAAGCCATTCACATGTAATTTTTGTGAAAAGGCTTTTAGGCACAGAATTTCTTTAAAAGCACATTTAAAAATACATTCGAATATAAAGTCACATTAACGTCACTTGTGGAACTGTATAGTCCGCGCCAAACTGTTAGTCCGCACTGAATACAGAAACGAAACGCGTCGAATAGCAAATTGCAGATATTAGCGGAACGAATATTTAGAGCGGACTAGCAGTTTTACGGGGACTATACGTTTGTAATCGAATTTTAGCCAAAAGGTTTCTATAAAAACACATTTAAATTTTAAATACACACTCTCCTGTAAAGACAAGAGTAGGTACACTCGTTTGTACTGTGTTGTACTGTATCTAAATATATTTAACTCAAAGGTGACTGCCATAGTGATCTATCAACGCACAGCCCAAACCACTGGACGGATCGGGCTGAAATTTGGCCTGCAGGTAGATGTTATGACGTAGGCATCCGCTAAGAAAGGATTTTGATCAATTCTACCCCCAAGGGGATAAAATAGGATATGAAAGTTTATATAAATCTTCTTGGTAAATAATATTACTTCGTAACGCGAGCGAAGCCGCGGGCAAAAGCTCGTTTTACTCATAAACATTGTATGGTGATTTCATGTTACAAACTTTCTCTTTAAACTTAATTTTATTTTGATATAAGTTCTTGTATGTTATTTTATTTTTATAATCCATAAAGGAGGGGAATAGTAATATAGATGGGTCAAATACGTTTTTCATGCACGTAGTATTTTTTGCTTCGCTAACACGATTTTGGTTTTGATTTTTTTTAGTAATATAGTTACTTATTTTAGAACCTATGGTTGCTATTTTATTGCATTCTACTACGTCTAGTTAGAATATATTTTCGATACTCTTAAGTATAGATACGTATAGATATCTCACCGCCTTGTAATTGAAGGAAGCCATTGAATGGCTTAAACGGCTGACAATTCTGTCAGCCATTTAATGCTGTCATGGTGTAATTTACGCGGAACAACGCCGACAGTTAAGTGATGCAAAAACACGAAATCGAAGAAAAAGGGCGAGAAATATCGTTTCATTCGTAAATGATCTAAAAAGTACATTTTTAATACTTTTTTAAACACGAAAATAGATGACAGTGACAATTTCAATTGTCAAAACTCGTTACATTTTCTTGTTGAGTGAGTAATCTTTACTAATCTATGCTCTTAAGTTCTCATTGTATTAATTTTAGTTTTGATTTTTTTAAGAAGTGCATTATTTATGTACTTATGTACCTGTGGTTGTTATTTCTTTGTCGTAAGTTAAATAATTTAAATTTCATATGTTTTATATTTTTTGATTAAAGTTTGATTTTTGTTTTGAATTTATTTTATTTACCCTTTGTTTATTTTCCTTCTTACATGTTAAGTTAATTTTGGTTCAGTACATCATTCTGAAAAATGGATGAAGAAACATGCTCGTCTGCTACTCCTATGCTTATGATATTATACACATGTATATTATATTATGTTCATATTGTTATAATCTGAAAAGTCTTATGCTGTGGACATTATTCCGTTACTAAAACATAATTTAAAAAAAACTCGCAGTTCAGAATAATAAACAAAATCTGATATAATGAACAGAACTAAAAAATATTTTGTAAGAATTTTATTTAAAAAATTATTTAGGATGTCGTTTAAAAAAAGAACACGCGCGAAATAGTATGAGCGGGAAAAACATATATTATATGAAAAGAAAAACTAATGAAATGTTTCAGTATTCTAATAATAACATTAAATCAGTAAAACTTAATATAAATTATGATCCTAGTGAGCCAGCTTTTGATGAATATGTTTGTAAGTAATATATTCAATTATTTACTACATATATAATTATTTACTAGTACAATATACTAAAGAAAATCTTCCTATAAGGTCGGGGATCTGATAAGTAAATAAAAAAATATTTATCTGAAAACAGGTCAAGTATTTATGATCAATATTAAGGTTTTATCGCTTACTTTTTACTTTAATTCTACGTTTTATTACCCTGAATACTTCACCGGTTTGTCACTTATAATTTATTCAAAAATTCTCATTCATATTTTTTTTTCTAGTCTGCAATAACTGCACGGAATATGTTTTTAAGTATTGCTCCATCCACGGGCCTTTGTTAGTCATCCCGGACGAAAAGGTAAAGGAATACTGTTATATTAAAGTAATGTAAAATTATAGTGTATATTATATAAATATATAAAAGTTATAATGAAGATGTGACGTTGGTGCCTCCAGATTCGAAATAATAAACGGTTCAAAAAGGTATGTGTTCATCAATTCATACTGGGCCAGTAGTGTAGACCAGTGCCCAGCATTTGCATAATAATATATCAGGTACTTACATTTTTAGGGTCACGTACCCAAAGGGTAAAAACACAATACAAGAAATTGCTATTTTACGACTATTTTCCGATTTATCTATTGAACCGTAATAGATAGACAAATAAAATCTTCACAATGCACTCACATCAATGGCTGGTATCATAGATTATAATAACACACACTATAAATCTGAAAAGAAAATGTTGTTGCTACGGAACCCTTCTTCGACTTGCTCTGGCCAATTATTATGGTTACATCACTTGCTTCATTGATGACGTTCTAGGTGCCAGCTAAGCCCAGTGTCCCCACAATAGTCCCGCGCGCTGCTCTCACCATCCCTAATACCTTCGTACACCTAGCCCGATCTACTATCCCAGGTAGGATTATCCTATTATTTCATAAATAAAAGTATTATTCAAAAGGCACTCCCGTTGTACCTATATTTACCTAAAAAACAGCAGTGTTAAGCGCTGATGTGTTATCATAGGTGTGGTAAGGGAAAAATACTTCTCATAGAGCCTCTAGCGAACTAAGGGATGGGGTGGAAGGGGCGGTCCGCCCCCGGCCCCCGATTGTAAAAAAAAGTCCTAATCGAACAATCTGTGAGATGTTTATAAATCAGAGAAAAAAAACATTGTAATTTTATTACTTGTAGTATTGTAATTTATGTGCCAACATAAGATAATAATAAGAGAAACTGTATGTTTTTATGAGAGTTAAATTTATTTTGTACAATCAAAAAACTTTAAACATTTCCAATGTATTACTTTTGATGCAATAAATCATTTTTATTTTTATTTTATTTCCGCCCCGGCCCTTCAATTAACTTAGTCCGCCACTTGATAGAGTCGTTCGAGCTCAGACTGCATGAACTGCTTGAACTGCATGCTCGCTACTTCAATATTATACTTAAAAATAGATATAACCTTACAGGGGCCGGTATAGGTGTATTCAGTACTATAAGCTTACCCCGTGGCGTTCGCTTTGGTCCATATCAAGGACTGCAGACTAATGGCATCAACTCCGCTTACTGCTGGCAGGTATAAAACACTAGATAATTCTTATAAAAAAAAAACCAACAGCTAAAAAATATGTTACTCACAATTTAGACGGATTCAACGATAACTCATTTTAAAATCAGTCAAGTCGTTACATACTCTCCAAATACATTACCCTCCGCTGTCGAGTAAAAAAATAACTAGCTTTTCGCTCAGTATTAAAGTGCCCTTAAAGAAAGTATATTCTTAAATATTATATCAACTCAATTTATAATTAACCTAATCCCCACTGTATATTTATTTCTAACCGTAATATATTTATTTACATAGATTTATGATAAAAACAAGCGTCCGTCACACGTAATAGATGCGATGGACGCCAATCGTTCAAACTGGATGCGCTATGTGAACTGCTCGCGACACTGGTCCGAGCAGAACCTCATCGCCTATCAGTACCAAGGACAGATCTACTACAGGTATTGCACAAAGGTGGTCAAACCCTCTGTGGATCCAGCGGCACCACCGTCACACTTATTACGGCCTATTAACAGCAGTGTTAAGCGCTGCTGTGTTCTGGTTTGAAGGATGAAAAGAGATACATTTTTTCAGAAGCATTCCAGCTTAGTCCTCAGGAGTAGCGGCGCATCTGTGGCCGACATCAGTTGAGAATCCGATCTTGCCTGGGATTGATTGCAGATGTCCATGGGCAATAGCTATTTAACATTAGGTGGACTGCATGGTCGTCTACTACTTCTATATTATATATACAAAAAATAAATAAAAACCGGTGCGGAACCCTACTACACATGTAATACTTATTTAAGGTTGAAACAGATTTACAACTGGCCCCTCTGTCCTCACTGTTATAGTCCAACTTTTCTATGCGTGTGTCAGAGGCGACACTGACGATACTAATGTTGCCAGGTTGTCAAAATTACCTAAGAAGTGGAAAATTTTAATGGTTGTATTTTTCAATATTTAGCATATTAATACGTTTCTTTATTTTATTTCCTACACTCGTAAGTATGTAAGCCTTAGATGAATGAATTTAACGGACTTAGGGTCAAAATTTATCTTAGTGTCTACTTCTTTAATTAATAGTAAATATGTTTTGAAGTTATTAAGTCTCTCTGTGGATCGACTCTGGCGGCACAACCGCCACACCTATGTTTGCCTAATAACAGCAGTGTTAAGCGCTGCTTTGTTCTAGTTTTACAGTAATAAAAGAGATATTCTTAACCGAGGCGTTCCAACTTAGTCTTCAGAGGTGGCAAAACATCTCTGAATCACTTTAGGAATCTAATCTTATCAGGGGTAGACTATAGATGTCCATGAGCGACAGAGGCATTTACTACAAGATGGGCTGCATATTAGTTTGCTATTTCTATTAAAAAATAGTAATAAGTATAAAATGGTGCCTGCACTTGCAAAAAAATCAATTATATTGTATTTCATTATTTTCAGAACTATAAAAACAATACCTAAGTTTACCGAACTTTTGGTATTTTATGGAAGCGAATTCGCAAATACACTGAACATCAATCTAAAGAAATATAATGACGATACGTTTTACAAATATGTGATTAGTAAGTTTAAACATTCTGCTTTTTGAGGTTCAATTATGAGTTACGACGACCCGCGTGGCGGAGTGGTCACCATGCCGGCCTGACGCGCAAAGGGTCCCGGGTTCGATCCCCGGCCAGACAGATATCTAAATGATGAATTTAGATTTGTTTGTGGGTCTGGGTGTTTGTGTATTTGTCTATGTGTGTGTTCGTGGCACCCACGACACAGGGAATCCTAGTGTGGGGCTGTGAGTGTAGAAAGCGTTTAAAAAAAAATCGAAAAAAAAAATTGAATATTATTCTTAATCATCATCATCATCATCATCATCAAAAACCCATTACTGTCCCACTGCTGGGCATGAGTCTCCGTTCAGAATGAGAAGCATTAGGTCATACTCCACCGCGCTGGACAAGTGCGTATTGGTAGACTTCACATACTTTTGAGATTTTTTTTTATAAATCTCTCAGATATGCAGGTTTCCTCACGATGTTTTCCTTCACCGTTTAACAAGTGATAATTAATTTCTAATACACACATAACTTTGAAAAGTCAGAGGTGCGCCTGGGATTTGAACCTCGGACCCCTCGATCGTGAGGCCGAGTTTCTTAACCACTAGGTTATCACTGCTTACGGAGTATATGCTAACTAAACTGCGCGCAACAACTTCAGAGCGGACTAGAAGGTTGACTAGAACGTTGTAGAACATTTCAATTTATATAAAAACATTTCATTTTAGACTCCTATCAGCCAAGTGAAAATGAATTAAAAAGTCATACACTACGAAACATACAAAATAATCAAAAGTTGCAGGAATATCATAACGACTACGAAACTGAGTTTGAAACGTCTGAAAAAATGTTAGCCAGACATTTCCTTATGGATACAAGCGAAACATGTTGTGAAACATTTGATGATTCTTTCAGCTCTAATATTTGGGGGACATCGCCTAAATTTGAAGAAACAGCGCCTATTCCTATATATCAAGAATATTCTTTGGATCCTGACATAAGGGCTCATAATAAAGATGTAAACAAATATTTTCCTGATGATGTTACACTTAGTTTGAATAAAAACGAAACCATCTTTCGCTGTGATTTATGCGAAAAACAATTCAAACAAAAACGTTATCTTAGACAACATAAATTACGTCACTTGAAAGTAAAACCGTCACCTGATATTGCAAATTTTAATGACAATAAATCTATGCTGGTGTGCGATATGTGTAATAAGAAATTCAGTCATCCGCAATATTTAAGAAAACATAAATTAATTCACGTGCAAGAGAAAAGGTTCAATTGTAATTATTGCGAGTACACAACAAACAGAATGTATATTCTCCGCGATCATATCGGTAGACATACAAAGGAAGTTGTTTTTTCTTGTGGTATCTGTAAATTTTACACATATTCGAAAATCGCTCTACAAAGACATACTAACCGACATGGATACGTGTGAAATGATGTGTACTCAGATATGCATGCAAAAATATAAAATGAATGCAATTATATATTTTTTTAAGGCCCTGCAGTATTTTATGTTCAAAAAATGTTTTTTCATGTTATAGACAGATTAACCTAGAGTTACGTAATTTAAATTAAATTTTGTCCGAAAGTTCTTGTTTTCTTTTAAACTGATTAAGTTTTATCACAACATAACAGAAAAAATATCTGACGAGGGCTGGTAGGCGTTGAAAGCGGACGACGTAATACCTGATGCTGGCGGCATCTGCACCGGATGACTTTCCTTGTCGCCCCTACCTACCTATTTCCTTTACCTGCTCTTCCTATAAAAACGTTTGTAAAATTTGATTTGACCACGCTACAACTGCCGCCGGCCAAGAAATATCTTAACCGACGCTCCTAACCCTCCTCGGATCTGGAGAACCTTCTGGCCGCCCATAGGGGCGAACAACTTTCCGTTAATAGTCGTCCCCCGAACGACGCTTGTCTTAGTCATGATCCGTTTACACCTTCAATGTCAACAACCCAGCGGTTGCTCCCTATGGAGCACCGCTAGCGCCTCTCGTTTCCAGAATGAGAGGTCACTATCCGATGTCGGCTGTACGGTTTTTAGTGGGTTGGTCTCCCTTCAGGAGCCCCACACAACCCAGGTACCATTGTCGCGGCCTGGGAGTGCTTGGATGCATTTTCCCCTCCTCCCTCCGCAAAGGGTTAGCCCAGTTTTACACCTACTCATCTGGGCGCAAAAATGGATCATGACGCTTTTGATTTGAATGCGTCTCAGTGCACGGATCGCTGTCTGTTTCAATAAGCTGTCCTAGCCCTCGCTATGGTTATTTAGCCATATACTAGACTTACTGACTATGATAACTAATTTTATTAAATTATGCGATGCCATATACTTGACCGACTGACTATGATAACTAATTTTATTATTACTGAAATACTGACTAACTGATTCTTTAATGTCAAAATCGGCTATTCCCCACATATTTATTTTACTGAATTGAATTTCAGAAAACAAACTTTTGTATGCGTCGCGAAAAGTTTCAAAAGCAATAATTTGTAGGCTATATGAATTTCAATAATTTGTCCATTTCCCCGAGTAAATTTAACAAAACGACGATCTTAAAAACAAGGTTCTATATTATTTTATTTAAACAGAATATTTTTTTACATTATTTTTAAAATAATGTATTAAATGTTGATAAATATTCGTTACAATTTTTCAATTCAGTATAAATTTTCCACCGTATTTTTCATAACTTGGCAACATTACAACGGCCAGTGGCGCCCCTTGACAAATGCACAGAAAACCAGAAAAGTTTATTTTGTTTTAGTAGACTTTTCAGTAAGCAAATGTAATCTGTGGTCGGACTATGTAGTATATCTATAGGTATTCTGTGGAACATATAAAAATGACAATGACAATTGACACTTGACAGAAAACAATATCATAAAATCGTGAGCGAATAGGTTAAGTTTTTAATGTTTCTTTCCTGTTAATATTTCGAAGGTAAACTCCTAAAAAGTTTAATGTCACTTCAATAAATAGCCGACATTTATTGTCTACTCGAGTAACAGTTTCATATCAATAGAAATTGTGTTAGTGTCGTAAAAGTAACCTATATAAAATGCCGCAGCTTATAATCGACGATGTTATTAAAAAAGCAGACGATAGTCCCATGATAATGAACTTTCAAAATGGATACGTAACGGACGCAATAAAGCAGGTACCGTGTACTGTCCTCCAAGACACAAATACTGGTTCAAAAGTCGTAGTAACAGACATCGATGGAATGTTATACACCGGTACAGAAATCGAAGAAAAAAACGTAGCTACTTACATCGTAGCGCGTAATAAAATAACTGGTAAAGTCCGAATTATCGAAAGTTGCAATATAGAAATGAAACCGGAGTTAGAATGTGGTACCGATGAAGTAGATTACGTACAGGAGACAAACAATCTGGAACTAAGCCGAAAATTCGGTTCTAAGAAGCAAAAACAGCAGATGGAGCAACGGGAGAAATTGAAAGTTAATGTAGAGACCGTAACGGAACAGATGATGAAGGTAACGGAACAGGTTAAAGAGGAACAAGTCGACCTCGCTCCGTACTTGAGCAACGATGCTGATGACTTCTACATACCTCCGATTGACCGTACAGCTGAGCGTGTTGAAGATGTTTACGATATCAGCAAAATACTAACCGACGATGAGTTTGAAAGGATACACTCACAATTGGATGGGAAAGACTATACTTCCGACATGATTCCGTGGCTGCAATCAATGGTAACGAAAAAGTCCTTATCGTCAAAACATACAGTCTTAGCTGTGTACGCAAATTCGTTACTTAAACTATACAACACAGTTGCTAGAGACATCAGTAAGAAGACATTCACAGCTTGCACATTTTCAACGACACTTAACGAAATCATCCTAAAGAACTTCACATCTCAATCTAACGGAAAACTTTTAAGACCTGGCCCGTACAGAGACAAGTCGTTATGCTACGCTATGGTGTTGATTTTGCTCATTAACGGACTCAAATTTGAACTAGATGGGTTCTGTCAAGCAATGAAACTAACGGCTAATAATGCGTCAATGAAGGTAAGGACTACCGGAGCCTCCGTTATCACGAGTAGTGGCAAGAAAGTTGTTCAGTTGAAACTACCTTTGAATAATAAGTCTGGATTTCGTCGTAGGAGTAATAAATTTTAGAACTGTAAACAATTGTTTTACTGCTTCCTAGAAATTTGGTCGATTTGATTTCATTCGAAAATAAATGCTTTCTACACTCATAGCCCCACACTAGGATTACATGTTTCGTGGGTGCCATGGACACACATAGAAATACACAAACACCCAGACCCAGAAATGTACATTCAGAAACATCATTCAGAAATGTCCGACTGGGGATCGAACCCAGTACCCTCTGTGCGACATACCAGTATGGTGACCAATCCGCCACGTGGGTCATCAAAATTACGTTGTAAATGAACAAGCAGTGTAGATTGAACCGAAAAATACCAATATAATACAGTCCTCAACTACCCATTACTGTCCCACTGCTGGGCTGTCTCAGAATATGTCTAATGTAGTACACAGTCCACCATGCTGTCCTAATACGGATTAGTAAACTGCACACCTTTGAGAAACTTCATTTTTAAAGAAATGAAATTAAAATTTCTAAAATAAAACCAAGACTAAAAAATTTAAGTTGATAGGATCTATGGTGATACAAATGCATCAAAGATTCTAGCACCTTCAATTTATACAACTTTTTGCCTTATAAGTTAGTTCGCGCCAAGTTGCTAGTCCGCTCTGAAGATGTTGCAAGCAGGTGTAGTCATACAAATTGCTATGGCGACGCGATTCATTTCTATATTCAGAGCGGACTAGCAGTTTTACGCTTATATACATACCATAACTTATTCGTCAGGGGTAGCAATGCTGTGGCTAGTCTCAATCCTATCTGGGATTGATTATATATGTCCATGGGCGGCAGTAGACACTTAATCCCAGATGGGTTGCATGATTCTTTACTACTATGAAAAGAAACCACATTTTAATAGTGTATTTTTGTATATTTTATGTAATATGTGCATAGAAAATGCTATACAGGTATAAACATAGGTTTTAATTAACTAAAAAATATTTATAATTTTAATTACATAATTATAATTACACTTACGGAAAATTAAAAATAATAAATTATAATTGTAAATATTTTTTAGTTAATTAATCAAATATATTATTAAGTTTTAATTCGTATTTATTCAAATAATACTTATGATATATTTATGGAATTATTTACTAAATAAAAAATACTAAAATACAGTCTTTTAGTACATATTAAATACAACTTAGATTATCCCGTTATTGGGAAATGGATCAGATCACATTTTTTTATGAAAGAATACATAAGTTCTAGTCAAATATAAAATAAAAGAGTATCAAATATATTAAATTGCCTACCGACATCTGAAACTGCTTTAAGTGTGAATTTATTATATACTATACTATAGGTAAAGGTCTAAAAACAAAAATGCGAATCAGTGCGGTGCGAAATCGCAACGCAGACTGCGCCCCAAATTGCTGCTATGCGATTATGTATTCAAGACATCTCCCTTACACGAGTAGAATCTCGGGAGAGCGCAATGCGAATTTATTTACAAGGTCGTGCTATGTGTACATTTGAAGTTTTGTAGAATCCTGTGGTTTGACTCCAGGGGCACCACTGCCACATCTATTTTTGCCTGATAACAGCAGTGATAAGCGCCGCTGTGCTCCAGTTTGAAATACTTATCCGAAGCTCCAAGTTAGTCCTTAGGGATAGCAACATATTATAGCCATTCTCAGGTAGGACTAACCTTATCTGGGGTTGATTACAGACATCTATGGGCGATATTGGCAATAGCTACTCATTTTCAGGTGGATAGCATACTCATATGATACTTCCATATTATACAATAATTATTACAGTATTTTTAAGTCCACTCTTACTATAGATTGCCCTCAACTATTTCAATATCAGATGAGTTTTCCGAATTATCATCAATACATTGAATTTCCATTTCATTTTCTGCACAAAACTTTTCAATCTTATCATCATTAGATGCCTTTTTCCGCTTAGTATTCATATTAATCTTGTATCTTTGTACACCATACTCTAGAACATTATAAGATGATCCACAGTCATCACATTTGAAAATAATAGCATGACTTGCATCCTTATTTTCTAAATATATATCATAAAGATCGTCTTCAGTGAATCGTTGTAAGCAATTCTTACAATCTACAACAAATGATCGCTTACTAAAACCAAACTCTGCTAGTTCCTTCGCATCAAAGTCTTCATGAAATTGTTTAATATGACGTATTAAGGTCTTTAGGCAACTAAAATTCTTTATACATATCACACATTTAGGTGTCGTCTTTTGGATTAAATCGTGGCATTTTTCCTTATGTTTCTCAAATAATTCGAAACCTTGTACAATTAGGGAGCAATTCTCGCATTTGAAAAGCTCATCCTGTTCAGTGTGTTCAATTTTCATGTGTATTTCTAAGGCATCGTTGCTTTCGAATGATTGGGAACATAGCTCACAGGGGAATGTTTTAGTGACATATGAATGTGCGTTTTCTAAATGCTCCTGAAATGCTTTAGCAGATTCGAAACGTTTTTTACAGAAATTGCATTTTGGAAAATTCTTTGAATTAACATGCTTCAATCTGATATGTTTTCGTAGGTTCCGTCGTTCTGTGAATATAGACTCGCAGTCCAAACACTTATATCTTAGCATACCAAGATGAACATACTCGATATGTTTTTTAACATTCTGTTTCACTTTGAACAATTTATCGCAATATTCACATTTCAAATCATTAGGTACTTCATCTAATTCTTCAAGACTTAAGTCACTTGTTCTAGGCACTGTAGGATGAAAGATTTTTATATGAAACTTAAGGCTTTCTACCTCTGTAAAAAGCTTCTCACAATGTTTACAACGATTGACGTTGTCGGGAGGAATACAGCCTTTCCTGTGACGATCCAGCGCGTCTTTACTCACAAATTTTGTGAAGCAGACATTACAAGTATCTAACGAAAGTTTGGTACAATGTTTCAATTGTATATGGTTTCGTAAATCATCCATCGAATCGAAAGTTTCTGAAAAACTTTCACATTTATTTACTTTATCATTTTTTTGTTCCAAATCTTTCTCATTAACATTTTTATCAACATTATTCGTTCGAAGCAAGAAATTCTTGCAATAAGTATAAAAAACGTCAAATGGGTGTTCATTTTTTATATGTTGACGAAGTAAAGGCTCTTCATCGAACGTTTTACCACAATCACATTGACAAGATTTTTTCTTATCTACAATATCTTGTGTTTCATTTTGATTCTCAACATGTACAGCTCTGAAATGCCGCTTCAAACTATGATTAGTTGTATATTCTTTAGGGCAATAGTGACACTTATATTTATTTTCGATCTCATATTTTTCACCATGATAGATCTCGACATGTCGTTTTAAATTCTTTTCTAGACAATAAACCCTTTCACATAGGTAACATCTATTAATATCCTTCACAGAAATATTATGTGTTGACTCTATATGACTTATAAGAGCTTGTTTCACGCGAAAGACCATATTGCATTCATCACAAATCGGATTTTCGAAGTATGGATTATGGAGTTTCAGTACATGACGTTTAAGATTTCTTTCTGTTGTAAAAGTTTTACTGCAAACATTGCAAGCTAAGCTCGGGACAACACCTATATCATGCATGGTTGCTAAATGGGGTATTATGTTTGCTTTTCGGGTGAAGATCTTGCCACAAACATCACATTCTGGATTAGGCTGCTTATACCGATTATGGCCCTTATTTAAATGCAGTTGTAAACCCGCAGGGCTCCCGAACTTCTGCTCACAGATCTCACAGTAGCATGATGTGTTCATATGAAAATTCTGTATGTGGTTCACGATATTATATTTTCTGGTAAAGGACCGACTGCAGTAATTGCAAATGAATTCCGTTGGACTTTGCGTTTTATCTGAAAAATAAGTTTATTTTTAGAAACCTTCTTTGCTTAATAGATCTTTTTTTGGGAAAGGTTGTATCTATTTCGCTTAAACAATTAGAAAATTAACTACCTCCAGCCAAAAATGATGAAGAAAAACATTGTGAGGCAACCTGCATACCTGACAGATTAGTAAACTAAAGTTGTGTGCGTGTATGTAAAATAGGAATTAAATTTTACCATTGCCAACTTCCAAGATAGCTTTACTGATTTCCTTATCATCCAATGTGTTCCCACGTTTTCTCTTGCTTCTAATCATTGTGCCCTGTAACAAATATAAGTAATATAGCACACCAACATATAAAATTAAACACTTAAGGTGGTTCTATCTGTGGTTCTACCACCTCAAACCACCATTTCAAGGCATTATAATAATAATAATAATTCTCTATTTCGGACAAGATCCATATATTGTTATTAATACTTCTATGTTAGTAATAAAATCAGCAGCAGTGATAGCCTAGTGGTTAAGAAACGCGGCCTCTCGATCGAGGGGTCCGAGGTTTAAATCCCACGCACCTCTGATTTTCAAATTTATGTGCGTATTAGAAATTAATTATCACTTGCTTAAACGGTGAAGGAAAACATCGTGATGAAACCTGCATAGCTGAGAAATATAAAAAACAAGTTTTCAAAGGTATGTGGAGTCTACCAATACGCACTTGTCCAGCGCGGTGGACTATGGCCTAATCCTTCTCGTTCTCAGAGGAGACCCGTGCCCAGCAGTGGGACAGTGATGGGTTGATGATGATGATGATAGTAATAAAATGAACTTAACTACTTAAAATTAAATGTGGAGCCTCTGAAACGCATGTGGCATGCATTCCAGTGCTTAATCATTGGGCAATTTACGTGATCTAATATTGTGTTCAGGGAGACTGTTGTTGCTTATAGCATGCTAGCTTAGCCCTCAGGAGTAGCAGTGCATCTGTGGCCAATATGAGGTAGGAATCTAATCCCCTTACGATCAGGTGGACTACATGCAAAGCTGAGGCATGATCTGACAACTCATAAATTAAATATTTACCTAAAAAAAATCTTATTATTTGATACTCTTATTTGATACAGCAAAATTTGTACACAATAGTTAAAAAATAATATAGGCATAACTTTTTATATTGATTATAATGTTCTACTAATCTACACTAATATTATAAAGAGGAAAACTTGATTTGTTTGTTTGTTTGGTTGTAATGAATAGGCTCAAAAACTACTGGACCGATTTTAAAAATTCTTTCACCATTCGAAAGCTACGTTATCCACGAGTAACATAGGCTATATTTTATATGAAATATATTTGATAAATAGATTTTGAGGCGGTACATAGTTTGTCGGGTCGGCTAGTAAAAAAAAAAAAATGTTTACATCATCTGCTATTAAATAAGTAAATTGAATTAAAGTAAGGTCTCGTTTTATTCAATATAAATAAATAAAACAAAATAATAGTTGCGTTGCGACCTTGTATGCTTAAAGATAATCGAAATATGTTCATATATAATACTTGTTTTACGCCGGTTTCGTCCGATTTACGAAATTAAACTCGAACCGCTTAAAGCACTAATTCAATATGTACATATATCACCTAATTTAAAGTGTGTTACATGCGCGACCTAGATGAAGACCGCCGACGCTGCAGCGCGTGTTAACTCCACGCGCGCCCTCAATTTAGATGTAGCTGACGCGACATCAGCATTTAATAATTTTCATTTGAATTATAATTAGAATTATTTGTCATTATATAGCTGGATCTCACATCGACCACTATAATCTTAAATTGTAATTTAATTAGTTTAATAAATTAGTTTAAAGTAACTTTGGTTTTTTTTGAGTCCTCCGGCTGTCGTTAACGTAATTGGCGCAGTCGGTAGGATACTTCGAAGCAGTGGTTAGGCTCTAGAAGACCAAGAAATCGGACAGAAGAGGACCAGCTGCGTACACTATCAAGTGTTTCGTCGAGGTATCCCGAACATCGTACGTTCAGCCGAGGCCGCACTCAGAAATCAGCGCCGAAAAAGACCAGAGAAGACACATGTAAGTGCTTTGAATTGCATTTTCTTTTCGTGTTGTCTATCCCTTCCCACCATTTTCCATCTAAGAAAACTCGGGGAAGAATCTGTCTCTTCAAGACAGATTCATAGAAATAGTGCTTTAGATTATAATAGAAATTTGGATACATTAGATTCGGATTCTAATAATTCAGATTCATTAAACTGTAGCGTAGATTTAAATTGTTCTAGCTTATATTTAGATAGTACGATAATTAATTTAAATATGGACCCAGATACGATTTTTAAGGCTTTACGCTCAGTCCCAGATTTTGACGGCAATCCTAATATTCTCACACGATTTATAAGATTTTGTGACCAATTAGTACTACAATATATTAAAAATGATCCAGGCTACGAGTTGACGAATTTATGTTTAATAAATGGCATCTTAAATAAAATTACGGGCGCCGCAGCTCGTACAATTAATTCCAACGGCATTCCCGATAGTTGGCTAGGTATTAGAGAGGCCTTAATTAATAACTTTGCCGACCAGAGGGATGAAACTGCCCTCTACAATGATCTATCTCTAGCGACTCAAGGTAACGACACCCCTCAAGAGTTTTATGACAGATGCCAGACCCTTTTTAGTACAATTATGACATACGTTTCTTTGCATGAGTCTGTGGCTACAACCATTGAGGCCAAGCGAAACCTTTATCGTAAATTAACCAAGCAGGCGTATGTCAGAGGTTTGAAAGAACCTCTCGGGTCACGTATACGGTGTATGAGACCCGAAACTATAGAGAAGGCTCTGGAATTTGTCCAAGAGGAACTTAACGTGATGTATCTTCAGAATCGCAATAGCTCTTCCTCGGACCGGCGTCCACCTATCACACCACAACCAACACCAAAAGTACCGTATTTTAACAATTATTCTGTGCCTAATTTAAATTCTCCCGGACCAAGCTGGCAGAGGCCTGCCCCCACGCCTGTTAATGCACCCCAGCATTGGCGTCCCCCTCCTCAATCTAACCAACCCCCGCAGCGTATGTTTATGCAGCCCACTCGTACGCAGCAAATGTTCAGAGCTCCCCCTCCAAACTATAATAATAGTGGATTTAGACTTCCTCCCAGGAACGCCCCTCAGGCTACAGGACCAAAACCTATGAGCGGAGTTAGTCATTTTACACCTAAGCCGTTACCCCCGCGAATCTCTGGTCACGATTGGCAAAGATTTGGCAATCCCCCTCCATCTAACTACTTTAAGACAAGAGAAATGAACTTTAATGAGAGTTATGACTACGATGACTATAATTATGATTATTATGACTATTATTATAACTATCAGACCGACTATACAGAACCTGACTATAATAATTATTATGACTACCACACTGTACCAGACTACCACTACGAAAATTACCCTCAGTACTGTGAGAGTCAGGGCTCACGTCCCATGCACTCTAAAGAACCGCCGCAACCCTCTAACAGAAAACCCGAGAAGGATTTTCCCAAGGACCACTGCGAAACCACACCAGAATAGAACTTAATTTGCAATCAAAAAAAGAATTACCATATATTCAGTTCCACAATCCACCTCTTAAATTCCTTGTAGATACCGGTGCAAACCAGTCCTTTATAAGCCCTGAAGCCGTAAATACTTTTTTCTCACACATACAAAGAAACTTTGATCCTTTTGAAGTCACTAATTCGCGTGTGACAAGTACGCATGAACATTCAATTACTATACCTAGTTTTCCGGAATTCAATAGCCAGAAAAATATTAAATTATTCATATATAAATTTCATAACTATTTCGACGGATTAATTGGCTTAGATTTGTTAGAAAATTGTAAAATAGATTTAAAACATAACCTTTTGTTAACTGAATTTGCAAGTATACCGTTATTACGTTATCAGTGTAGAAAACCTAAGTCAGAAGAAATTATTCCGGCCAACTCCTCTCGCCTAGTGACCATCCCTATTCATCACCCTAATGGCGACGTATACATCCCTGAACAGTTTTTATGCAATTGTGTTATACACGAATGCATTACGACAGTGACAGACGATACTGGTATAGTGGAGATCCGAAACCCGACAAACAATGACGTATTACTTACCTTTGACCGACCAATGACTATTGAACTCTGTAACGCAGAGTGTACCCTTAAGGAACAAGACCCAAGTCGCGTTAATGACGTACTAGCCCGACTTCGAACTGACCACCTAAACCCCGAAGAACAAGCTAACTTAAAGACCTTGTGTGCACAGTATGCCGACGTATTTTATATAGAAGGAGAACCCCTGACATTTACCAACAAAATCAAACACAATATTAGGACCCATGACGAAATCCCAGTATATACCAAAAGTTATCGCTACCCTTTCGTACACCGACAAGAAGTTAGAGACCAGATAGAAAAAATGTTACAACAAGGCATAATACGACCTTCGGACTCTGCTTGGAGCTCGCCTATTTGGGTAGTACCCAAGAAAGCGGACGCTTCCGGCAAACAAAAGTGGAGACTGGTAGTCGACTTTCGAAAACTTAACGACAAGACTATTGACGATAAATACCCCATCCCTAATATTTCAGACGTCTTAGACAAACTTGGTAGGTGTCAATATTTTACAACTTTGGACTTAGCCTCAGGTTTTTATCAGGTCGAAATGAACCCCGACGACATCCCTAAGACCGCGTTCAATGTCGAACATGGGCACTTTGAGTTCTTACGCATGCCCATGGGACTTAAAAATTCTCCATCGACGTTCCAACGAGTCATGGACAATGTACTCAGAGGACTTCAAAATGAAATATGTTTGGTTTATTTAGATGACATCATAGTTTTCAGTACTTCTCTACAAGAACACATGTTGAATCTCGAGAAGGTTTTCAGTAGACTTCGAGAATCTAATTTTAAGATTCAGATGGATAAATCTGAATTTCTAAAATTAGAAACAGCCTATCTTGGACATGTAATTACTAGAGAAGGCATCAAACCGAACCCTGATAAAATTAAGTCCATTCAAAATTACCCAATACCTAAGACAAGTAAAGAAATAAAACAATTTTTAGGACTTTTAGGCTATTATAGGAAATTTATACCGGACTTTGCACGACTGACAAAACCAATGACTAAATGCTTAAAAAAATCAAATAAAATAACTTTAGACTCAGAATACATTAACTGTTTTGAGAGATGTAAGACTTTACTGACTAACGACCCCATTCTCCAATATCCCGACTTTACAAAGGACTTTATCTTAACGACAGACGCTTCTAACGTAGCGATAGGAGCCGTACTTTCACAAGGTACTATAGGTTCAGACAAACCCATCTGCTATGCTTCTAGAACCTTAAACGATAGTGAAATGAACTACAGCACTATCGAGAAAGAACTTTTAGCCATAGTATGGGCGACTAAGTATTTCAGACCCTATTTGTTTGGACGAAAATTTAAAATTTTGACTGACCACAAACCCCTCCAATGGATAATGAACCTGAAAGAACCGAACTCTAGACTGACACGATGGCGACTTAAACTGAGCGAATACGACTACACTATCATTTACAAAAAAGGAAAATGTAACACCAACGCAGACGCCCTATCCCGAGTTCAGATTAATAACGAGGAAATAGAATCCCTCCTTAGAGAATGTGGAATCGATCTATCCACGAGACCTGAACCCCCTGGATCTTCAACAGCCACCATACACACATCCAATGAAGACCCTATTTTAGAGATCCCCATCACAGACGAACCCTTAAATAAATTCCACAGACAAATTTGCTTGACAATCGTAGGTGACATTAAACGACGGACAACAGTTACAAAACCTTTTGACACGCACACACGAACCCACATCCAAATCTCCGAGTCGACTTTAGAACAAGACGTTGTCAATGCAATTAAAGAATACGTTAACCCCAAAATAAAGACCGCCCTTAAAATCACACCACCACTAGGGATGTATTCTGTTATTCCAATCCTTCAGAGGAACTTTAGAAACTCGTCTATGAACTTAGTTTTAGCTAAAACTGAGCTAGAAGACGTAAAGGAATATCTAAGACAACAGGAGATAATAAAACACTATCACGAGGGAAAGACTAACCATCGAGGCATTAATGAATGCTATTTGTCCCTCTCCCGTCGTTATTACTGGCCTAAAATGAAGGAAGAAATAACCAAATACATAAACGAATGTACAATATGCGGACAGACTAAATATGACAGAAACCCTATCAAACCACAATTTAATATCGTACCACCCGCAACTAGACCCTTTGAGATAGTACATATGGATTTATTCACTGCACAGAATGAGAAATATTTGACCTTCGTAGATTCCTTTTCAAAATACGGACAAGCCTATCATTTACGTGACGGTACAGCCCTCAGTATCTTACAAGGATTATTGACCTACTGTACACATCACGGACTACCCCTGACTATAGTGACCGACAATGGAACCGAATTCACAAATCAACTTTTCGCCGAATTTATAAGACTTCACAAAATTAACCACCACCGAACATTGCCTAATTCACCTAATGATAATGGAATCATAGAACGATTTCATTCGACGTTATTAGAGCATTTACGTATATTACGACTTAGACAAAAGGACGAACCGACAATTAATCAGATGCCTTATGCGATATTAGCATATAATAGTTCAGTACACAGCTTTACTAAATGCAGACCCCACGACATAATAAGAGGACATTTTGACCCTAGAGACCCACTGGACATTGACATTACCGAGCACTTAATGCAACAGTATATCTTAACTCATCGTGAACAAATGAAGACTGTATACGACTTGATAAACGAGTCTACCACAGCTGACCGTAACCAATTAATGAATAACCGAAATAAGAACCGCGAACCCGAAATAGAATACTCACCTGACCAACAAGTATTTATTAAAAACCCATTAGCTAATAGACAGAAACTAGCACCACGATATACACAGGATACCGTCCTTGCCGACCTCCCTATTCACATATATACCTCAAAAAAGAAAGGACCCATCGCTAAATCCCGCCTTAAACGTGCGCCTAAGAAACCCAAATAAAATTGTTACAGGTTTCGACTGGTACTGTTAGCTCACCTGACGATGGCGCTCGAGATAAGACTGGAACCACTTGACAATGGACCTGGACTACTACCCTTTAACCTTGGACAAACTAAAATTATTACCCATTACCATTCTTTTGTACAGTATATACAGCTCTCAGACTTGGAAAACCAACTTAACTCTATTGACAACCAATTGAACTATTTTAAGACTGAATTAGACAACAACACCCTACCCATATATGAACTTCAAATTGACTATTTGACCTCCAAACTTATAAAGATAAGATCCCAACTAAAAAGCTTAGAACCTAACCGCACAAAAAGAGGTATTTTCGATGGATTAGGATCATTAATTAAGAGTGTAACTGGTAACTTGGATCATTCGGATGCCGAAAAATATAACAGCGCAATAGAAATATTAGAGAATAACGAGCAAAGATTGTTATCTGAGTTCAATAATCATGTTAGCCTTAATAAAGCCTGGATGGTTCAACATTCACAATTGATTGACATCTTAGTGGAGAACCAACAGAAGTTAAATGAAACATTTAAATTACTTTTAGATAAAAATTACATTTACGAAGTTAAGTATGCCAAATTTGCACAACTCTTAGCTATTATCAGTGAAAACGCTGAGGATTTATATTTAGAAATAATTAAACTAGAAAATATTTTAGCATTTATTCGTGCATCGAGCACTCATTATAGTATGATAAGTATAGATAACTTAGAACATATGTTAACTAAACTTAGGAAAATTTATAGTAGTAATGAGATATTAGATGCTGATTTAAGAGAGTATTATAACGTCATTAAACCTGGTAGTTATTTCGTTGATAAACGATTAGTATTAATATTTAAATTTCCGATTATATCCCCGGACACTTACGAATTATTTCGCCTTTCCATCGTTCCTAACAAGTTCTTACAAACCTTTTTACCTCCGTATCCTTTCATGGCAACCGATGGAAAAGCATTCATGTACATGGAGGCTGAATGCCCGAAGTTCGGTCACCACCTTCTCTGTGAAGAAAATATTAACCATCTCTTAAGAGAGCACACTGATTGTATCCAGAGCATCATTACGCACCAGCTGATAGATAAATCCTGCAGTCCTACAAAAATTACAGTCACCAAGGAGGCCATGGAGCAGTTGGACGGACAACACTACACTCTTTTCTTCCCACAACCTACGAAAGTGGATTTAAAGTGTGGCCGTGAAGAATACTTATCTCTTTCTGGAAGTTATCTCGCCACTATTCCATATGAATGTTCCCTGCGTACAGAATCTATCACAATCATTAACATCAACGATGAAGTAAAAGGACAGCCACTGAAAATTACGGAGATCCCCAATCATCACATTTCCGTAGACGATAGTAATATGAACCAAATAACTCTTAACTCCGTCAACCTGAAAAGTCTACATAAATTAGAAGACAGGATATTTCTTCAGAAGCCACTCACCTTGGACAGCACAAATTCTTCACTATACCATACGACGCTACCCTTCTACACTATTATATTTGGGGTACTCGCAGTCACCGCAGTTATAATAATTCGCCGCTATGTGAACCGCACTACCGCTACCTCTGAAAAGAAACCAGAACCCAAAAAGGACGAGGCTCACACCTATGCTACTCCTGAAGGATCCAGAACCCAGGAGGCCGTACCAGCAACATTTTCGGTCAAGGTACTCAAATAGTTGCTGCTCTGGGGGTGGAGGTGTTACATGCGCGACCTAGATGAAGACCGCCGACGCTGCAGCGCGTGTTAACTCCACGCGCGCCCTCAATTTAGATGTAGCTGACGCGACATCAGCATTTAATAATTTTCATTTGAATTATAATTAGAATTATTTGTCATTATATAGCTGGATCTCACATCGACCACTATAATCTTAAATTGTAATTTAATTAGTTTAATAAATTAGTTTAAAGTAACTTTGGTTTTTTTTGAGTCCTCCGGCTGTCGTTAACGTAATTAGTGTTTCAAACTTATGTAGTTTATACAAAACAACAAAACATTTTTTACAAACATACATTTTAGGAATAATTTGATTTGACAATATGTAAAAATTGACATTGACACTCTAGCTTTTTAAAGAAATGCTCGGTTTTCAGACTTTACATTCTCTTATTTTAGCCTAACATTGTTTTTAAAAATTCAATTTCTTGTAAATCAAACAATTTATAAAACGTGTTTAAAATGGCCATTGTTGAGGTTTAGATATTTCATTTTCTCTAATATAATCGTCGTTTTCGTTTATCTACGTATATAACATCATGAAAATAAATAAATGCCCCCGCAACTCTTATCCATCGATAGCCATCGATTAGTGATTTGAGTACATGTCAAAGAGTATAGTAGCCTATTATACGCCTACTATTATTTTTTAGTTTATTTTTCATAACTGCATTTTACACATTGAAACCTTAAATAAAAGAATCCAAAGCAAGAGTCCACAGCAGGGGGGGTACACTTCCATACATTGTGACGTTTTCATTTCGAAGTACGCCATCTATATTTTATCGCGTTACATTTCTATGTTATGTTTAATAAATGTCACGACAGATGTCGCTTAATAGAAAATGTGTTACAAATGTATAATTTAAGTCTAAAAATAAATAAATTGTACCAAATAATACTTAAAAAATGTATTTACAGCTATTGCAATAAACATGTTATTTAGATATGTCCTTAATTTTTATTAAAAATTATACGATTACAAGTTAAATGGTCAATTTTGCGTATGGGCAAGTATAATTTTTTTATACAGTAATGTAATTTTTACGGTTTTGACATATTCCAATCACAAATATGGTGGATGCAAATGCGTGTGCGCGCGTATTTGTTGTTTGCTATAATTTGTGACTTTAATGCATGTTTCACTGCCTGAATATCTCCAGTAAGTGCGTTAAGTTGAGCTACATGTTCCAGGTAGTGTTTCCTGTATTTTACGAAAGGACGTTTTGTGCGAAAATTTCAGTCTAGTGCTTTACGATAGGACGTTGTTTTGTGCGAAAAGACGCTGTTTACGTGTTATTTTGTGCGAAAAGGACGCCTATTAGTTTAGTGTTATTCGTGTTATTTTGCTGGTGTAGGTCAGTCAATAGAATATTGTCAGGAAAGATAAAATACAATGGTAACGGCAAAACCAAAATTGTAGCACAAAGTTATTATGACAAACACAAAAACAATAAAAATAAAAAATGAGCTATTTATCAACTTTGACTTTTATTTTTACAACCCCTTTAATATTTTTAATACTTAAGTACAAGTAAAATAAGTATTCTAATAATACCAACATATATGTACACATCTATAGCATAATATGGCAAATACACATATATAGGTACGTATAGAACAACGATTTTATTGCGCGCAACGAAATACAGATGGCGCTTTTAAATGAGATGCATAAATATCCCGCAAGAGGGTACTCTTTTCTCATATATTATTTTACTCTTTGGTCCACAGGTAATAAAATCAAGTTAGAGATGTCCCAAATATATCGAAGTTTGAAGAATCCAAAGAGTATAGTGCGAAGAATCAACGCAAAATATTGTCAAGAACGAAAGTATAGATTTCCCAAAAATCCAATGTATTTCACTATATTAGTAAACTATATATTTTATGGGACAACAAAATTTTATAGCATTGCAAAATAAAATTACAATTAGTGGATTTTCTACGTGTCGATTAAAAACGATTTTTGAATCCAGTAAATGGATAATTCGAGTAATCGATCTCAGATTAGCACCCAACACCCCATCCTTATTCAAATCAATAAAGTGAAAATGGCAATTGGCAAATGCACTATGCAGTTTTATAAAAGTTTGGCTGTGGTTGCAGGATTGGTTCGTTTGTTTATTTTATTGTAAATAATGTGCCGGTAGTTTTATTGTTATTATATATGTCTGATTTACTAATATTTTAACAGTTTTCACTATGCAAAACTTAGATATATGTAGAATATGTTTAGCGGGTAATGTAAAAATGTATAATATGTTAAATACGCCCATACAAGATATATTTGAGCGACTGACGCGCTTGCCGGTAAGTTCTTTTTATGATTATAAGTATTATAACCGTTTGGATTTATTATTAAACGATTTATAACGAGAAAAAGGGCCGGAAATGTATATTAGCTGCAAACAAAGAGATATATAGGGCTATACAAAGATATTCCGCTTCACGTTGACTCCATCTCGGACTGATTCAAGTTTGATATACTTTTTAGTACGACTTATTACTAATTGGCATAGATTAGTAAAGATTACTCACTCCTAACAAGAAAATGTACCCAGTTTTGAGAATTGAAATAGTTGCGTAAAAAAGTTTTGCCACGTCTCCATGCTAAAATGTCCCTAAAATATTTGAAATTATTATTATAAATTATTTATTTATTATGTAAATTACGCAGTATTAGTTATTTATTCGTTAATTTCTCTCTAAAAATGTTTTTATTTGTCAAGAATTCAAAAAAAGAACTTATTATAATAAGCCGTTTGTGGCTTCATTCAATTTCAAGGCGGCGAAGTATCTTTACTAATCTATGCTAATTGGTAATAACTCGTAGATGATACTGTTCAACTCCAAGTCCATTATATTGCTATGCTATAATATTATTGAATGTCTTTGTCTGCAATCCTTTATTTGTCCCACTGCTGGCCATGGGCCGTTTTTATAAATTAAAAACGGCCCATGTAATAATTTTAATATTATTCTGAAGGTGGTAGAACCCTTTGTGGTTCGACTCAAGCGGCACCACCGCCACACCTATTTCTACCTAATAACAGCAGTGTTAGGTGCTGCTGTGTTCCGGTTTGAAGGGTGTGGTAAGGGAGAAAGACTTTTCCGAGGCATTCCAGCTTAGTCCTCAGGGGTAGCGGCGCATCTGTGGCCGACCTCAGGTAGGTAATATCTAATCCTATCTGGGGTTTATTACAGATGTCCATGGGCGGCAGTAGCCACTTACCATCAGGTGGACTGTATGCTCGTCTGCTACTCTTATATTATAAAAAAAAAAAAATCTGCCACCACAACTTAAGTATTCTGCCTATAATGGTACACTACCAACCTATTACTGTCCCACTGAATACGAGTCTGCTCTCAGCGAGTATGATTTGGTGGACTTAACACACCTTTGAGAAGTTCTTAAATATTTTCCGTCACTATCAAAGTATAGTCCGCGAGATCTAAGCTGAGCTTTGCATTTGTGTGCGTGCACATGGATAGAGTAGGTGTGAAGTCAGATTAAAGTGTGATGCGTCTTTTAATTGATTTAAACTGGTTTATACTGCTTTTTGGTGATCATGCATCTTCATTACTTTTTGTACTGGTAGCAGAATTGTTTAATTTTTAATATTTAGTTTTTGTGTTAGATTTATTGGTAAAATGAAATGTAAGAATCCAATATATCCAAATAAGCGTAAATGTGACGAATAATTTAAAATATCTAAATTATTTTGTTGTTGAAATGTAATTTAAAATAACACAAGTATTTTTTTAATTAACTAAAAATTAAAAAAAAATCTAAAAATTAAGAAAATAAACTTTGTAGTAGTTAAATTTACCATTTTTCTGCATTGTACAATTTTCGTATCACAGACTTAGCCCTGATTCTATCTAGACTGAAAAATTTCGTCACAAGCTCTTATTACAAAATTGTACAATATAACAAAATGGTGGGTTTAAATATTACTAAGTTTATTTACATAATTTCATTGCATATTGTAAATTTTTACATATTTATTTTTTACTGTCATTTTTAGGGTTCCGTACTCAAAGGGTAAAAACGGAACCCTATTACTAAGACTATGCTGTGTGTCTGTCTGTCCGTCTGTCACAAGGCTATATCTCCGGGACTGTAATAGACAGACACTTGAAATTTTTACAGAAGATGCATAACGGTAGCCGCTATAACAACAAATACTAAAAATAAAATAAAATTGAATATTAAAGGGGGTCTCCATACAATAAACCGGATTTTTCGGCATTTTTCGATCTAACTGTTAAACCGTACTAGGGAGACGGTTGAAATTTTTACAATCAGATTACTACTATAACTGGTATTATAATACAAATAAGAACCATAAAACGTATGTCAATATAGTTATTTTAATTTTATTATGCGTTGTTTACATATCATTCATCATCACCCCAACGCCATCTATTGTTGTGTCATATAACTATGTATTGTAGAAAATAATAAAATGAATAAAAATAAGTAAAAAATAATGAACATTTGGTGGTACAGAAGCCTCCATGTGTGAGTCCAACCCGTACTTGGCAAATTATTTTATACAAGTTACACTTTTATACCTCTTCAACTTATGTATAACTAAAAATAATAAAACATATTTTTAAAAGTTTTTTATCTGACTCTACTTTTGTTCACTCACACTAATGCAAAGCTCAGCTTGGCGCGCGCACCACGCGCACTGTAATTGGTAATTATTTCTTATAAGCACATGCCTTAAATAAATCAGAGGGATGATCATGGGAATCAGATGCTTGGGATTCAAGTCTCCCAATTTCCCCAATCCATGTTGCAACCACTAGGTTTTTATGTTACTAGCTGACCCGGCAAACGTTGTGTTGCCATATAAATTAAATAATGATAAGGGTGAACAACCCTTATAGCTTTGGGGTATGAAAAATAGATAGTAGCCGATTCTCAGACCCACTGAATATGCATATAAAATTTGGTGAAAATCAAGAAAGCCGTTTCGGAGGAGTACGGTAACTAACATTGTGACAAGAGAATTTTATATATAAGATTTTAAAAATGTCTAGTAACAATTATGATTTCTAACTGATTCTCAGACCTATTGAATATGCATATAAAATTTGGTGAAAATCAATAAAGGAGTTTTGGAGGAGTATGGTAACTAACATCTATACTAATATTATAAAGAGGAAAACTTTGTTTGTTTGTTTGATTGTAATGAGAAGGCTCAAAAACTACTGAACCGATTTTAAAAATTCTTTCACCATTCAAAAGCTACATTATCCACGAGTAACATAGGCTATATTTTATATGAAATATTTTTGATAAACAAATTTTGAGGCGGTACAAAGTTTGCCGGGTCAGCTAGTTGTGACATAAAATGTCTAGTAACAATCATCATTTCTAATTGTGAAAACCCCATTAATGTGTGATAACACCATTTTGAAATGTATGTATATTTCAGGTAAGTAGTGAAGACAAGCGGACGAAGGTAATCTGTTATCATTGTGTAGCTAGACTGCGGAATGCTCAGAGGCTGTGTCAGTTAGCCTTACATTCTGATGAAGTGCTGACAAGATTATTAAGGAGTGACACGGTATGTTGAACTTACAGTTCATATTCTTTTTTATATTAAAGGAGTAGCATACGAGCATGCAGTCCATCTGATGGTAGACTCTGCCATCTGTAATCAACACCAGAGTAAATACCTATAGTCCGCGCACAACTGCTAGTCCGCTCTGAATATAGAATATAGAATGAGTCGCGTCGCCATAGCAGATTGTATGACACCTGCTCGCAACAACTTCAGAGCGGACTAGCAGTTTGGCGCTACCTGAGGTCGGCGACAAATGCTCTGCTCCCCCTGAAAACTAAGTTGAAACGCGTCATATAAGTACCACACCCTTACCACACCTTTTAAACCGGGAACAGCAGCACCAATGTCATAACAGAAATATATTTGGCACCAGTGGCTTTGGAGTAAAACCAAAAAGGGTTCTGCCAAAGGTTGAAGGGTGTGGTAAAGAAAATATACTTTTTCAAGACATTCCAACTAGGCCCTCAGGAGATACATTTATGGCTGACGACATATAGGAATCTGATCTTACCTGGGGGATTACAGATGTCCACGGGCGGCAGTAGCCACTTATAGTCCGCGCCAAAATGCTAGTCCACTCTGAAGTTGTTGCGATCAGGTGTAGTCATACAATTTGCTATGGCGACGCGATTTTTTTCTATATTCAGAGCGGACTAGCAGTTTTACGCGTACTCTACTATCAGACGGACTGCATGCTCGTCTGCTACTTGTATTACATACCAAAAAAAGAATCTTCTGTTTACAGATTGAAGATATCCCTACAAACCTACAGACAGACATATTAAGTTGGAAGCTATCAGTTTTAGTTTTGGAGAATATTGATATTAGTAATGGTGAATATGAGGTTAAGTTTGAAGAACATGAAGAATATCAGATTAAAGTTGAGAAAACCAAAGAAGATGAGGATAACGGTAGCTTTAATATTTCATGTGTTATGTGATAGGGTCACCATGAGAAACCTCTGAGAATTCTGAAGGATTTTTTTGTATTGCTTATTGGCTTTTTTATATTTAATTAAGCTACTAATATAATTAAGTGCATGAAGCCACCTGATGGTAACTGATACCTGTGTAATCAACCCCAGATAGGATTAGAGTCTTACCTGAGGTGGGCCACAGATATTGCTTCCCCTAAAGACTAAATTGGAACGCCACAGAAAAGTATTTCTTCCTTACCACACCTTTCAATCCAGAACACAGCAGCGCTACACTGCTGTTTTTAGGTAGAAATGGCTGTAGTGGTGATGCCTCTGTTGAACCACAAAGGATCTACCTCTGTCAGAATTTTATAGTACTTTCATAGCATCTTACTTGCTTAGCTTCTATTATTCTTATCTCTTATCCTTAAGCTTCTTCTCTGCATACTGCTTAGCTACCTCACATATATTTAGTAGAAAGGCTCCCTTAGTCCAATCCTATTTGAAGTCTATTCCTGAGTGGCATTGCATCAGGAGGACAGCATGCATACTACTTTAAACACTTTATATATTATTCTAGACCCTCCAATACTTTCCGATGTAGAAAATAATCTAGAAGATTGTACAAGTATAAAAGAAAATTCAGATAGCGAAGATGATCTGCCGTTAACTAACCTTACTGCAAGTAAAGAGAATAGAGATAAGAGGAAGTCCAAGAGAAAATATAATACAGGTAAATTGCAGGTAATTGGTTTATATGTGGTTGTAGGTAAGTGGTAATTGGTTTTGGGTTATTGGTAATGGTTGAATAGTAATTGGTAACTGGTTGAAAATAACTGGTAATTGGTCACATGTGATTAGTTACAGGTGACTGGTCAAAAGTAACTGGTAACGGTTAATATAACTAGTCAATAGTAAGTGATAACTGGTCTATAGTAATCAGTCAAATCTTATTCGTTAAAGGTAACTGGTTGAAAGTAACTGGTAATCAATTGAAAGTATAATCCGCGCACAACTGCTAGTCCGCTCTGAATATAGAAACGAGTCGCGTCGCAATTGTAAATTCTACAATTGCGCGCATTAACTTCAGAGTGGACTTGAAGTTTTGCGCGGACTATAACTTGTAACTGTTTGAAACTAACTAGTAATGAGTCAAAAATAACGTTTAACGAAGTCAAAAAGTAATCGATAACTGATCATTAAATCAAATCAAATCAAAATTTTTTATTCAAAATAGGTTCTTTACAGATCACTTTTTGAATGTCAAAGCAACTACCACCACTTCACAAGGTGTTTCGTTATGGAGAAGAAGCGGCGAAAGAAACTCCATAACACACATCTTTTAAAAAAAATGTTTTTGACAATGTTAACTTAACGTAATGGTACATGTGGAGCTGGAGCTAATTCAGACCACACCGTTTTGTCAGTCAAATAATCACTTACTTTATAGTACGCTTTTTTACATAGCGTTAGTTTAACGACATGTTTAAACTTTTTTTCTGTGAGATTCAAAATGTGGTCGGGTATTTTATTGTAGTAGCGAATACAGTTGCCCACGAAAGATCTAGCCACCTTACATAATCTACGTTTAGGAATTACTAATTTATTTCTATTTCTGGTATTAAAGTTATGGTGGTTACTATTTTTTTCAAACATATCAGTGTGTTTTCTTACATACATAATATTTTCATAAATGTATTGACTATGCACCGTCAATATATTAATAGTGGGAAACAGTTCTCTTAGGGACTCACCACGCCGCAGACTATATATTGACCTTATTGCTCTTTTTTGAACAGTAAATATAGAGTCTATGTCAGCAGCACTGCCCCACAGTAGAATGCCATAAGACATAATGCTGTGAAAGTAACTGAAATAGACAAGTCTGGCAGTGGGTATGTCAGTTAACTGTCTGTCTGGGTATGTCAATTATTAACTGGGCACATGTGATTAGTTACACGTAACTGGTCAAAAGCAACTGGTAACTGATTAAAATTAACTGGTAACTAGTTTATTATGATTACTTACAAATAACTGGTCGAAATTAACTGGTAACTGGTTAATAGTAGCTGGTCTTAAGTGAAAAATTACAGGCAACTGGTCAAAAGTAACTTTAAATGGTTAAAAGTAATTAATAAACCGGTCACATGTGATTGGATACAGGTTACTGGTAACTAATCACAAGTAACCGGTAAATATTCAGTAATAACTGGTCATAGTATTTCATAACTGGTAACCTAAGTGAGAAAGAGATCTATTATAGCTAACCGATGACATGTTATCAATTACCGGTGACAAGTGACAGGTTACTGGTGACATATAACTGGTAATTGGTAACAGGTAATAGGTAACTGGTTTGTTATAACTTGTAGTTGGTTTGAGGTAACTGGTAATTCGTTTATAATAACTGGTAATTTTGACTGGTAATTGGTTTCTGATAACTGGTAATTGGTTTCTGATAACTGGTAATTGGTTTTCGATAACTGGTAATTGGTTCTGATGACTGGTAATTGTTTTTTTTTTTTGGTAACTGGTAACAGGTGAGTGGTAATGGGTTTCAAGGTTGTATCTGAAGTATATTTAAATACTTTTGATAGCAATTTTAATGTAAAACATAGTTTTTTTTGTCTGTTTTAGATGTGAAGGTGGATGCTGTGGAGATTATCTTATCTCACGAGCAACAGATGAATGAGTTAAGAGAAAGAGCGAAGTCTCTGAATTATCTCAACTCTCCATATAAGTGTGATTTCTGCTATAAGGGTTTCTTACAAGTGGAGGCATATGAAAATCATAAGGAGAAGCATTCGAAGGTAAAGTATGTTTTGTTATTATAGAAGTAGTTGTTTGAAGGTGGTAGAACCCTTTGTGGTTCGACTCCGGCGGCACCACCGCCACACCTGTTTCTGTTATAACAGCAGTGTAACGCTGCTGTCTTCTGGGCTGGTGGGCTACTGCCGCCCGCGGACATCTGTAATCAACCCCAAATAGGATTAGATACTCTTAGCTGAGGACGGCCACAGATGCGCCAATACCCATGAGGACTAAGCTGGAACGCCTCGGAAAAGTATGTCTCCCTTACCACACTTCAAACCAGAACACAGCAGCGCTTAACAATGTGTTATGAGGCAGAAATAGATGTGGTAGTGGCGAAATGTAATTGAAACATATTGTTATTTTTTTCAATGGAATGTGTTACAGTGATATTTTTATTGATAATATTTATAGTTATATCTTATTGTGAAATATATAATATTGTGAAATAATTATTTTTGAATAGTAGGTTATAAAATAAAAATAATAACAAAAATACTGTATTTTTGTCTATCAAAAAGTGTAACCTAACCTAACCTAACCTTAGATCTTAACCTGAAGCTTAGCTATAGCTTTTTTAAGGTGGTAGCAAGTAGCAGTGTAGTGTGATATCGCATAATAAAAATAGCCGTGTCAGAAAGGGGGGGGGGGGGAGGAGTTTATTTGAAATACAAAATTTATCCCCGGGGGAGGGTTCCCCTCTTCCTTCCTTCCTTCGGTCGTTCGCTCACTGCTGAGCATCGTGATGACCCGCCTCGGTCTTTTTTCGTACGAGCTCCCGCCATTTGTGGCGGTCGGTGGCACAGTCCAAGGCGTCGTTGACCTTGGCATCCAGTTGCTCGGATATCTGATCCGACCACCTCTTCAGACTCCGCCCCCTAGGTCTCTTGCCTTCTACCTTTCCAGTTATGATTAGTCTCTCCAGGTTGTTAGCGGGGTTTCTTGCTACGTGTCCGAAGTACGTTAGGATTCGCTGGAGGCATAAAGGTTCCCCTCTTAAAATTGGGAAAACGAACAAACATGGGGAAGCATGTTCTTCATTTAATGTTCCGTTTGTACGGAGCCCTCTTCATGCGTGTTACACCGCTACTCGCCTATTTTTTCGCTTAGGCTTTTATCCTGCCCCCTCTCCCTCACTTGCCCCCCATTCACCCCCATGTAACGCAATAAACATGTGTAACACATGTAACAGAGCAGCGGGCCGCTGGAATGTGGTGTGTGCCGGCTGCGGTATGGCAGTGCGAGGCAGTTGCGAGCTCACCGCGCCGCCGCACACGAGCGCCGCTACGCTTGTACCCGATGTCCGCACGCCGCGAGGACCAGGTGAGCGTGATGTGCGTTAGGGTGCTCGTTAAATAATCAATTTTATCCAAAAAATTACCTTAAGTCGATCGGTGGCACGTGTTCTTTTTGTTTAAACCACAGATTAGTAAAGATTACTCACTCCTAACAAGAAAATGTGCCCAGTTTTGAGAATTGAAATAGTTGCGTAAAAAAGTTTTGCCACGTCTCCATGCTAAAATGTTCCTAAAATATTTGAAATACTTATTTATTTATTGTGTAAATTACGCAGTATTAGTTATTTATTCGTAAATTTTCTCTAAAAATGTTTTTATTTGTCAAGAATTCAAAAAAAGAACTTACTAATAAGTCGTTTGTGGCTTCATTCAATTTCAAGGCGGCGAAGTATCTTTACTAATCTATGATTTAAGTTATAAAAAAAAATCTCCCGTCATTTTTCGTCAAATGGAAGGATTTTTTAGTAGTCTCAAAAAGTTTAATTTTTAACGACCACCCTAATGTGAATGCACTTGTACGCGCGTCACGAATGTATAGTCCGCGCCAAATTGCTAGTCCGCTCTGAAGTTGTTGCGCACAACTACAAGCATATACTCCGTAACAACGTAAGGGCACACTGACGCAGCTATGTACCCGTGGGCGAGAGCGGACAGCGGAGGGTGCCGGGGGTCCCGCTAATATCTACAATTTGCTATTCGACGCGACTCGTTTCTATGTTCAGAGCGGACTAGCATTTTGGCGCGAACTATACATACGCATGCAATTCATGACACTGCGCACGCAGGCACACACGCGTACACAACATAACATGCATCATATTCACCTACGCAGATGAAACACATAATGCACTCACACACAAACGCATATTATTATATAGAAACGTATGCAAGATACACACGTGACATACAAACACGCATGATACGCACGTGCGCATGAACGACGTAACAAACGCGTGATATGTACATAATTATACGAAACACGACTCGCACGCATATGACACATGCGTAACACAAATACCATACATACACGCATAACACATAACACAAACTTCTTTCGCACTCACACACGCATGACACACATACGACGTACTGACACACATGTGCATGATCGCATACACACAACCAAATACTTTATTATATACACACACTCTTACACACAAAGCAAAAATATTTCTGTATCGTATTCGATGGCTAAATTTGTATGTTTGGTTTTTACTTTTGCAGGAATCAAGCGATTGCCCACGAGAAGTGGCACGACGGACATTTATACCCATGCGAGCTGTGCGGAGAGAAGTTCAGGTACAAATCTATACGTTAATGACTTCGTTTACAATGGCTATATAATAATTATTCGTCTCATAATTTAAATGCAGACATTCCAACACATAATAGTGGGTTTTTCCATTTCTCATTCACTGTTCAGGCAATTCTGCTCTGGAACGCCCTGCCCGTGCACATCAGAAAAGCACCCAGCAAAGCTATTTTCAAAAAACTTGTCCGAGAGCATCTGAGCACCTCATCTGACAAATAAAGCTTCTTCTTTTTTCTCTCTTATCACTTATATGTATATTTATTTATTATATTTAAACATATTTATGTATGTATGTATAAAATATGTATATTATTTATTTATCCTTAATGTATTATATTTAACTCCTACCGCAAATTCTCTCCAATCACCAAGGGTTGACTGGTAGAGAATGCCATTAGGCATTAAGTCTGCCCTGTTGTAATATAACTTTGTGTTACTTTTACAATAAATATATAAATAAATAATATAAAGCTATTTTAAAGCTTTATATGGTAGCTTTATACGGGTATATTTAATGGAACTTTCTTCTACTGGCTTCATTTATGGCTTTAAAAGCTTTTATCGCCGGTTTCGCTCGCGGTCAGATGTATTAATCTATCGCTCGGGATTGGTAGTTTTCGTTTGGGAAGTATCTTATTTACTTTTCTGAATCCTGATAACGTGTATTTTATATAACGTAGGAGTACCTCCACCCATGGACATCTTTAATCAATCCCAGATAGGACAAGATATTCCTACTTGAGGTCGGCCACAGATGCCCCGCTACTCCTGACGACTAAGCTTGAACGCCTCGGAAAAAAACCTACGTGTCCCTTACCACACCATTAAAACCAGAACACAGCAGCGCTTAACCCGCCGGGCTAGGTGATCATGCCCGGAGAGCGGCCGAGCTCCAACAGTCTCAGTTACGAGCTTGTACATATGCAAGATGCTTAGAAAACTTCGATAGCATGATTCAACAGCGCCATCTGTTGACGAATTTGCCCGGGCAGATGCTTCATAATAATAATATTATGTTATAACAGAAAGAGATGTAGCGGTGGTGCCGCCGGAGTCACACAGAGAGCGCTACCACCTTTAGAACCTACCTGTATTGTGTTCCAGCAAGCCAACGTCGTACCTAACGCACGCGCGCACCGCGCACGGCGGCGGCCACGCGTGCGCGCAGTGCGGACGGAGCTTCGTAGGTCGGCACGGTCTAGCCATGCACGTTAGTAAGGCTAACTGTACGACGCGGGTGAGTATCACTCTCCCACAAATACACATACACTCCTCTCTCTCTATCTCTCTCTCCCTCTCTCTCTCCCTCTCTCTTTCCCTCTCTCTCTCTATCTCTCTCTCTCCCTCTCTCTCTCCCTCTCTCTCTCTCTATCTCTCTCTCCCTCTCTCTCTCCCTCTCTCTTTCCCTCTCTCTCTCTCTCTCTCTCTCTCTCTCTCTCTCTCCCTCTCTCTCTCCCTCTCTCTCTCTCCCTCTCTCTCTCTCTATCTCTCTCTCTCTCTCTCCCTCTCTCTCTCCCCCTCCCTCTCTCTCTCTCTCCCTCTCTCTCTCCCCCTCTCTCTCTCTCTCCCTCTCTCTCTCTCCCTCTCTCTCTCTCTCTCTCTCTCTCTCTCTCTCTCTCTCTCCCTCTCTCTCTCTCTCTCTCTCTCTCTCTATCACTCACTCACAACACAACACAAACGCATACATGAGTCTTTTTTACATACTACATGGTTTAATTTTAAAATATATACTATCACACATATTTGAAGTAGTAAGGCTAATTATACGCCACAAGTAAAAACGTCTTGATACATGACACACAAACGAATACGCGCTTTTTTTTACACTTTTTTTCACTTCTTCTCCATAACGAAACACCTAGTGAAGTGATGGTAAATGTTATGATATTCAAAAAGGGCTCTGCAAAGAACCTATTATGAATAAAAAAAATGATTTGATTTAATACATGCTACATGGTTTAAAATAGAAAGAAAGAAAGAAAGAAAGAAAGAAACATTTTTTATTCGGATAAATTGCAACACAAAATAAATATAACGGAAAAACAAAAACAATAACATAAAACAAAAGAGAAAAAAAATAAAAAAATAAAATAAAAAAAAATGTGAGCCGTCACGGGACGCCTGGCAGATGTGAAACATCGACATTATTTTGTAAAAGTAATATGCAGAAAAGAACATATTGTGATAGGAACTAAATATGTCATAATGATAAAATAAAATAAATCATTGGTCACTATATTCCATGGTCAATATTTACGTTTGCGTACACTTGAAACGCAAGGTCAAACACTAGTTGTCTTTTTTTATCACATTGTTCTAATAGCTCTGTCCCTTATAGAACATTTGTCTATGTAGTTAAAGGTAAGCGTCGCCACGCCAGAAATCGGTTTTACGTGCGGCTAAAGATGTTTCACATCAAAAACATCAATTCAATTTTTACCATAATATGTGTTGCAACGACCGAAAAGGGACAAACTCAGCTTGTGCCACGAGCAGGTAAACTGAGTTATGGCGCTGATTTTCGAAATATATACTATCATACACATTTGAAGATGGTAGAACCTGGTTTTCATAATATAGTAGTAGCAGACGAGCATGCAGCCCACCTGATGGTAAACTACTGCCGCCCATGGACATCTGTAATCAACCCCAGGCAAGATTAGGGTCCTATCTGAGATTGGATACAAATGCATTGATACCCTGAGGATTAAGTATCTTATAAGTACATATTATTTGTCACGCTATAGCCCAAACGGCTTGACAGATTTTGAACATATGAGGTGTTGTTGGATTCCTCTAAATTGTGCGAATGACATAAGCTATATTTTTAAGCAGTCGGGTTTTTGTTTTTATTGATGTGAAACATCTATAGCCGCACGTAAAACCGATTTCTGGCGTGGCGACGCATGCCGTGGCCACGCTATACGATGGTATATATACAGGGTGTCCCGTAAGTACCACGACAAACTTGGGGAGAACATAGGTGAGGGTCTGACCTCTCTGGGAAAAAAAAATTACCTTAGTAAAAGTGTCACCGTTTTTGCACTATCAATTGTTTTAGATTTTTTGAGAAATTCAGCCCTCTTCATCTTCTTTCGTTAACTGCGTGTAGAAATTTGGTGATGCAGTGTTTATTTTTTCTGTTAAATACTATCAGATAGTTGGTCTATCATATTGAAAAGTAAATTGGTTAAAAGATGTAAAGGAACCATGAAAAAAATAGGGATATTTTTAGATTTTAATTTTTTTACTATTTTTCCCTCAACTTTGACTCGTCGCGGTGAAAAAAAAATGTACTGGACTATAAGTGTACGTTGCACCAAAAAATATGTCCAGTTAATAGAGATTTCAAAAAGGTACCACACTTACTATTTAAAGTTGAAAAAAAAAAGTTAAGGCCGTTTTTGCATGAAAGGGACTGAAACCAACTAAAACGTAATGATCGAGTTTTTTATTTAAATTACGGTTTCTACCAACTCACAACGTGTCAGGCAGTAATAAATCACATTATTACCTAGTTACACACTTAAAAATATCATTCTTAATTTGTAAAAAAACAATTAAGTAACTAACTAGCAAACAAAGTATTACAATTTATTAAGTCAATTTTTACCTACTTTGAACTGTCGTTTCGAAGTAAAACTTCGTACATGTATGTAATTTGAATGACAATACCATAATTTGACATCTTGGAACAGATCTGATGATGGAGCCAGGATATGGATGGTAGATTTCTTACCAATTTAGCCTAAATTCGAGGGATTTACTAAGAAATGAACCATGCACTTGCTGGCTCCATCATCAGATCTGTTCCAAGATGTCAAATTATGGTATTGTCATTCAAATTACATACATGTACGAAGTTTTACTTCGAAACGACAGTTCAAAGTAAGTAAAAATTGACTTAATAAATTGTAATACTTTGTTTGCTAGTTAGTTACTAAAATTGTTTTTTACAAATGAAGAATGATATTTTTAAGTGTGTAACTAGGTAATAATGTGATTTAGTACTGCCTGACACGTTGTGAGTTGGTAGAAACCGTAATTTAAATAAAAACTCGATCATTACGTTTTAGTTGGTTTCAGTCCCTTTCATGCAAAAACGGCCTTAACTTTTTTTTTCAACTGTAAATAGTAAGTGTGGTACCTTTTTGAAATCTCTATTAACTGGACATATTTTTTGGCGCAACGTACACTTATAGACCAGTACATTTTTTTTTCACCGCGATGACTCAAAGTTGAGGGAAAAATAGTAAAAAAATTAAAATCTAAAAATATCCCTATTTTTTTCATGGTTCCTTTACATCTTTTAACCAGTTTACATTTCAATATGATAGACCAACTATCTGATAGTATTTAACAGAAAAAATAAACACTGCATCACCAAATTTGTACACGCAGTTAACGAAAGAAGATGAAGAGGGCCGAATTTCTCAAAAAATCTAAAACAATTGATAGTGCAAAAACGGTGACACTTTTACTAAGGTAATTTTTTTTCCCAGAGAGGTCAGACCCTCACCTATGTTCTCCCCAAGTTTGTCGTGGTACTTACGGGACACCCTGTATACAGTCTATATGCAGTAGTGTGTACGGTGTGGCGACGCGTCGCCATGCGCAATCGACTGTGAAGTCACTGATTAAACGAATTAAGTAGTCACGATTTGAAATAAATTCGTAAATTTTTGTATTTAATGAAAATAAATGTTTATTCAATAAATAGTCATCGTTATCTGGAAAAAAATCGTAATATTTTATTTTATCATTATGACATATTTAGTTCCTATCACATTACTTTTACAAAATAATGTCGATGTTTCACATCTGCCAGGCGTCCCGTGACGGCTCACATTTTATTGTAATTCTTTAATATCTGTCTACAATACAAAAATCATGAACAATTGAACATTAATGTCATGATTTTCTTGTTGTCTACAAGTAAATTTACTAATCTCAATATGAAGCTACAAGCATAAAACTATTTTTTCTCCAGATAAAAGGGAATCCCGAGGAGCCGTCAGAGAAGAGTTGCTGCAAGGATTGTGACATACAGTTCAACTCCGTGGACGCTTGGAAACGACATGTGCTCACATCGGTCAAACATCGACAGTGGGATGAGAAAAGGTGTTACAATCATATTCTTTATTATTATAATGTTTTATTGATTTTTGTTAATTATTATAATATTTGACGACCCGCGGAGCGGTCACCATACCGGTCTGACGCGCAGAGGGTCCCGGGTTCGATCCCCGGCCAGACAGATATCTAAATGATTAATTTAGATTTCTGTTTCTGGGTCTGGGTGTTTGTGTATTTGTCTATGTGTGTGTCCATGACACCCACGACACAGGGAATCCTAGTGTCCTAATAATAATGGGTCCTACTGGCCAATTATTAGATTTTTTAAACTGGAATTATAATAAGATTTAACAGCAAATAAATGATATCCATATGATGGGGGTACGCAAATAGTCATGGGTCCTATTGGCGAATTATTAGGTTTTTAAACTGTAATTTAAAAAAATATAGCTTTCTACACTCACAGCCCCAACCCATTCCCTGTGTCGTGGATGCTATGGACACATAGACAAATACAGAAATACCCAGACCGAGAAACAGAAATCTAAATTCATCATTTAGTTATCTGTCTGGCCGGGGATCGAACCCGGGACCCTCTGCGACTAAGACCAGTATGGTGAACGCTCCGCTACGCTGGTCGTAATAATATAATATAAAATTAATAATCTACTTTCGCGTCAGTCCAGATTGCAGCATATGCAACGTGCACCTCAGCCCGAACAACTGGCGCTCGCATATGCGCTCCCATGCTCGGGCCATGCGGGCTGAGGCAAATGCATCCAGTATAAAGGAACGATGCGAGCCCATGGTCATGTTGCCTTGTGATCAGGTGAGTTGGTGGTCCCACTGCTGGGATTGTGTGTGGGAATATATTGGAGAACTTCTTTAGGGTTATGGGAATGTATGCAATAGTGAAATACAACTTTTATATAGGAGTAGCAGACGAGCATGCAGTCTTGATGGTAAGTCGCTGTCGTATAGACATCTGTAATCATCACCAGATAAGATTGAATTGGACGTATATAATTAACCCTAGATAAGATTAGACTCCTATCTGAGGTCGGGTGGATGTGTGACTAGTCAGGGCTAAGTTGGAACGCCTCGGAAAAATATGTTTCCCTTACCACACTTCTTCGCTGTGTTCTAGTTTGAAGGGTGTGGTAAGGTGAGACGTACTTTTCCGAGGAGTTCCAGCTTAGTCCTCAGGGGCAGCGGCGCATCTGTGGCCGACCTCAGGTAGGAATATCTAATCCTATCTGGGGTAGATTACAGATGTCCATACGACAGTAGCTCACCATCAGGTGGACTGCATGTTCGTCTGCTACTCCTATATTATAAAAAAAAATATATATATTTGTAATGTTTTCAGTGTGAATCGAAATTCTCGAGTCAATCCCGACTCCACGCTCATGTGAGAAGGGTACATTTGGGTTTGAAGTACAATAAGAATTTTGTCTGCGAGGTCTGCGGTAAGAAGTGTACGGTGAGTGTTGATGTTGTGATAAAAAAATCGTCGTAATCTAATAACGTCGTGAAACTTATTCCGATAACCTTATTCTAATATATAAAATTCTCGTGTCACAGTTTTCGTTGCCATACTCCTCCGAAACGGCTTTACCGATTTTCACCAAATTTTATATTCATATTCAGTAGGTCTGAGAATAGGCTACTATCTATTTTTCATACCCCTAAGTGATAAGGGTTGTTCACCCTTAACATTTTTTCATTTATATGGCAACGTTTGGCGGGTCAGCTAGTACGATATACTTTTAGATATCTTTGTAAGCAATAAATGAACTGTTCCATTGTATGTTATAGTAACTTAAAAGTTCTTGTATATTCATTATAAAATATATTAAAATTGGGAAAAATTCTCTCCAATTACTTTTATTTCTACTACTCGTTTCCCCTTATTTTTAACCGACTTCGAAAAAGGAGGAGGTTACTCAATTCGACCGTATATATATATATATATATATATATATATATATATATATTTTTATGTTCGGAGATTTTTTCGCGATGCCGCGACAGATCGATATGATTCATACACCATTGTATGCGGCTAGTTTCACAAGGAGTCCCATTTCGAGGAAATTTGAAAATTTCCTCCAGTTTTTCCGGAAAATTGGAAAGATTTCATATAAACTTCAATAAGTCGAGTATTTCTTAACCATTTTCAATTTTCTTTTTTTCCTTTAAACATATTACAATTTTCTTTGCTAATTCCTATTATTTTAAGCCCTCCTCTTCAAACTACTGAATTTTTCAACATTTCTATTGCCTCCTTCACTGCAATCCCCCTACTATTTCCCTCCCCCATTACTATTTTCTGCTCTACAACATAGGTCCCCAGGAACCCGTAATAAATATAAATTATATTATACGTCCCGTGACGAAATCCGAATACCGACTGTCCCTACAATGTGTGTTATGACAGAAACGTCAACCTTTTAAATTTTGAATTTACTCCTTTTATTTCTAATCAGTATTTCGACCAGTTCTAAATACTGAACATAACAACTATCCCTTACTATTTTATCCCTACCTGTTTTATTTTATGTGTGTGGACACATACACTACAATTTTATTTTCCTATTCTCCAGTCAGCGGCCACCCTTCGCTACCACCAACGTCGTCACACCGGCGAGAGACCCTATGCTTGTCTCTCCTGTACTGCGCGCTTTGCTGATAGTCACCAGTTGAGAGTACACGCTAGGACACACTCGGGAGAGCGGCCATACAGGTGTGAGAGGTGCGGGAAGAGATTTAGCCAGAAACCAGCGCTGAATAGACACTATAGGGTGAGTAGTACTTTAATAACCAATGTTTTAAGCCCCCTAGTCATTAGGATGAGTTGGATGTTATTAGAGTGAAGTAGCATGATTGGTAGGAATAAGTTGAAATAGATAGACGGGTAGTAGCAGCCTTACGGTTGTGTTTTGTACCCCGCGCTTCGCTGATAGTCATCAGTTGAGAGTATACGCTAGGACACACTTGGGGGAGCGGCCCTATCGGTGTGAGAGGTGCGGGAAGAGATTCAGTCAGAAACCAGCGCTGAATAGACACTATAGGGTAAGTTGGGGGGCTAGGGGGAGCGTTCATTAAAATACCAATGGGGCTGGGGGTCTTTGATTTTCTGTTTGAAAAAAAAAAGTAGGTTTTAATTAATGTTTAAGTAATAATGGGGAGGAAGGATTATGCTTACCGACCTTTTCGGTTTTAAATTGTTATAATATTTTTTTAATTTGTTTATGCTATTGTTTTTTATTGTGTATTTTTCCGAATAAATTATTATTTTTTCCTTAGTGATATATGTTTTTATTAATAAAAGTTATAAACCGAAAACATTTTACTTCACAATTTTACTTTACAAAGTTAACAAAGTAGCAATTTAAGCATACAAATTATAGATTCGACAACAAAAGTGGCTGAGTAACGTTCTTTACAATAATCGGAAAATAACTGCCCAGAAGGCGATCTACAGTGCCCTTTTATACACCCCTTTTTAGTTAATATCCTCATTTTACTATTAAATTTTCCATCTTTTGAAGGTGCTCACACACACCGCCAAACCTATTTCCACCTAATAACAGCAGTGTTAGGCGCTGCTGTGTTCCGGTTTGAAGGGTGTGGTAAGGGAGACAGACTTTTCCGAGGCGTTCCAGCTTAGTCCTCAGGGGTAGCGGCGCATCTGTGGCCGACCTTAGGTAGGAATATCTAATCCTATCTGAGGTTGATTAGAGATGTTCATGGGCGGCAGTAGCCACTTACCATCAGGTGGACTGCACGCTCGTCTGCTACTCCTATATTATAAAAAATAAAAAAAAATCTTCTGTTGACGTTCCTAACAAATCTATATTTCTTGGCAGGTCCACACGGGCGCCAAACCTTACGAGTGCCACTTATGTTCGAAGAGCTTCAGCCAATCCAACTCTATGAAACTCCACGTCAACATGGTACACTTGAAGCTGGCACCGCACAAGAAGAGGATACCGGTGAAGACATAATGGTCATCATGAAGCTCTGAAGGAACCGTTTGTGGTTCGTCACCGGCACCACAGTCACACCTGTCTGTTATAACAGCAGTGTAGCGCTGCTGTGTTCTGGTTTGAAGTGTGGTGAGACATACTTTTCCGAGGTGTTCCAACTTAGTCCTCAGGTAGCGGCGCATCTGTGGCCGATCTCAGGTAGGAATGTAATCCTATCTGGGGTTGATTACAGATGTCCATACAGCATTAGCTTAGTCATGTGGGCTGCATGCTCGTCTGCTACTCCTATACCGGTGAAGACATAATGTTACATCTGAAGCTGGAGACACAAGAAGAGGTTGTGGTGACGACATAATGTTACATCTGAAGCTGGAGACACAAGAAGAGGTTACTGGTGAAGTCATAATGTTACATCTGAAGCTGGAGACACAAGAAGAGGTTACTGGTGACGTCATAATGTTACATCTGAAGCTGGAGACACAAGAAGAGGTTACTGGTGACGTCATAATGTTACATCTGAAGCTGGAGACACAAGAAGAGGTTACTGGTGAAGTCGTAATGTTACATCTGAAGCTGGAGACACAAGAAGAGGTTACTGGTGAAGTCATAATGTTACATCTGAAGCTGGAGACACAAGAAGAGGTTACTGGTGACGTCATAATGTTACATCTGAAGCTGGAGACACAAGAAGAGGTTACTGGTGACGACATAATGTTACATCTGAAGCTGGAGACACAAGAAGAGGTTACTGGTGAAGTCATAATGTTACATCTGAAGCTAGCCACACGATAAGAGGTTGCCGGTGAACACATAATGTTACATCTGAAGCTGGAGACGCAAGAAGAGGTTACTGGTGAAGTCATAATGTTACATCTGAAGCTGGAGACACAAGAAGATGTTACTGGTGACGTCATAATGTTACATCTGAAGCTGGAGACACAAGAAGAGGTTGTGGTGAAGTCATAATGTTACATCTGAAGCTGGAGACACAAGAAGATGTTACTGGTGACGTCTTAATGTTACATCTGAAGCTGGAGACACAAGAAGAGGTTGTGGTGACGACATAATGTTACATCTGAAGCTGGAGACACGAGAAGAGGTTGTTGTGAAGTCATAATGTTACATCTGAAGCTGGAGACACAAGAAGAGGTTGTGGTGACGACATAATGTTACATCTGAAGCTGGAGACACAAGAAGAGGTTACTGGTGAAGTCATAATGTTACATCTGAAGCTGGAGACACAAGAAGAGGTTACTGGTGACGACATAATGTTACATCTGAAGCTGGAGACACAAGAAGAGGTTACTGGTGCAGACATAATGTTACATCTGAAGCTGGAGACACAAGAAGAGGTTGTGGTGAAGACATAATGTTACATCTGAAGCTGGAGACACAAGAAGAGGTTACTGGTGAAGACATAATGTTACATCTGAAGCTGGAGACACAAGAAGAGGTTACCAGTGCAGACATTATGTTACATCTGAAGCTGGAGACACAAGAAGAGGTTACTGGTGACGACATAATGTTACATCTGAAGCTGGAGACACGAGAAGAGGTTACTAATGAAGACATAATGATTACCATGAACAAGATGTGGTTACATCTCTTGACAAGTTGCGGGAAGTCGCTACATGCGAAATGTGTATAAATCAGCGAAATAAAGTCGCCGGAATCAACAACTGAAATACGTATTTGTTGGCGAATAAGTCTATGAGACATTTGATTCATATTGGACTCTTTTTGAATGTCCGTCTTCCATCGCTTCGGAAGGTGTTTCGCTAAAGAAGAGGAGAAAGAAACTCCATGAGAATCCAGCTGACATTGTCATCAACCCATTACTGTCCCACTGCTGGGCACGGGTCGTCTCAGAATGAGGAATTTATAGTTCGATTCATAATTAGATGTCCAAAATGTAAACACAGGTGCTGACGATATTAAAGTAATACAACGATAATAAAATAATAATCTAAATAAATTAAGTTCAATTCACATTTTCCAACATTTATAGTATATCAATTTCCCATCATACAGTAATAATAAAAAACAAGGTTTATGGTAGAAAATTAAAATGTGATAATGGTAACACAATCGGGATCTAAAACATTTTTTGTGTCGTCATTTTTAAGTTTCGCAGCTGATGTGTTATTCCTTCTCGTGATCGAACTCGAATGTTTTCTTGTTTTCATAGCGCGTTTGTTAAATTGTGTGTAGTTGTTAAAAACTTTTGTTTCTTGTTAATTTGTTAAAGTATACAATACCTGTAATCGTATTTTGATAACGACATTTCTTTGTTTACATTTTGCACACCTAATTATGTATTAGACTATATGTATTTTGCTCAATGTTTAGGTCATAGTCCACCGCGCTGGACAAGTGCGTATTGGTAGACTTGTATGATGATGTTTATATTTTGTCTGTACAAAAAATATGTTAAAAATGTAATTCACATTAAATTGTATTTAATTGTGTATTCTTAAATTATTATGTAAAGGAATTTATTATCTAATAATCATTGTTATATTGTAATAACATTATGTAATGTTTTATTATTATATGTAAAAATGATGGCATTAAAAAAATAGAATATTTATTATTAAAAAAAAAAAAAGACAAACCTGCTGAGTTTCTTACCGGATCTTCTCAGTAGAGGTCGCGTTCCGATCCGGTAGTCGTTTAAGGAAATATTGTAACTGACAATTTGTAAGGGCCGCCGTTGGTCTATACAAAAATAAATGTATTTCATTTCATATAAATAGGGTATTTGACAAGTGTTATTGTTTACATACGTGTATCAGAAACCCCTTTCATTGATATTTTTTTCGAAATAAGGGATATTTATTCGCAAAGAATATATTCTATTACGTTAAACGGAACGTCACGCGAAAACAGTCGGTCATATGACATGCCTCGTATGTCAGCAAGTGACGTCACGATATATTTAACGATTATAACTACGAAGCTACGATAGCGATACGCATTCTTTCTTCAGAGCGTAAAAAAAAGAAAGTTATTTAGTTTTTATAACGTTTTGAGAAATATAAACCTAATAAAAATCATGGATTACTAAAGATACTTCGCCGCCTTGAAATTGAATGAGCCACAAACGGCTTATTAGTAAGTTATTTTTTTTAATTCTTGACAAATAAAAACATTTTTAGAGAAAATTTACGAATAAATAACTAATACTGCGTAATTTACATAATAAATAAATAATTATTTCAAATATTTTAGGGACATTTTAGCACGGAGACGTGGCAAAACTTTTTTACGCAACTATTTCAATTCTCAAAACTGGGTACATTTTCTTGTTAGGAGTGAGTAATCTTTACTAATCTATGATAAAAATAAATAAAATAAGATTCCTTTATTTCAGGCAACTAAGGACCCATAATATGTGTTAGTAACAGATTACTTACAAGCTCTTGTAGTATTATAAGCGATCGAATTAAATTAATAAAATCGAAAAACTGTCAATGAGGTTATCGAACAAACTTTCGACTAATATTTAATGTTTACAAGTAGGTGACGTCAGTTCAGCTTCGTTCGGCCTATCCCGTGTTTTTTTAATCTTGTTGACGAACATGGAAATTTAATTATATTACTATTGATTAATTAAAAGGATGATAAGTACTTTTTAATTAATTCTGGGATTAGTTGGGTTATAAAAATATTTACTTTTATGCTAACAACTGTATGATTGATATTTTCACTATAGTCAAATACCCTATTGTAATAAATGTGCAATATTTGTACATTTATATATTTTTTTAAACCTTTCTTCGATTGTATATAATTATAGCAGTAAGATTATAAGATTCGCTAGATGACGCTCTCGATAATGTAGATATAGGATAAACAAAAAAATAAGCTATCTTTCAAAAATTTTATATAACTGACTGATTATATTTTATATGTAGACTACAGCGCCATCTGTCGATCCCTAATACTTTTACTAAAATGAAGATGTTAGAACCAGAGTAGCCTAACTACAAAAAACATGATTTACAATATGGAGAAAAGAAAAGTGAGCAACATTTTTAAATTATGAAAATACAGATAGATCAAATCATAACAATGCTGTTAGGCCACTCTTGTTAATAATAATAATAATAAACATTTATTGCCTTTGAAATACAAAAAATACACCTTACAGCTAACTTAAAATTAATACTGGGCAAAAGGAAGTGGCTCGGCTTTTGCTGACAAGGATTGTAATCCTGTTCAGCGCTGATTTTCAGTCATTGTTCAGATTTTCAGATTTGTTCTAGCAGCCTCATATATAAGTTGCTTAATTTCCAATAACACCATAAAAATAATGTATACAAATTAATATAATTGAATTGTCTATATAACAGGTTTTCATTAAATGTATATGAAAGTATACAGGGTGAATTCTTCAAATAGGCCTTCAGGGCCAAATCGGAAACTATAAGGATTAGTGAAAAATGCTGAAAGGAGTTACGAAGCCGATTTTAATAAAAACTTAAACTGCATCATTACTTTTTTTTAAATATCTTTTTCCCTAGCCAGGAATCGAACGAGGTCATTTTGAAAAAAATACACTCCTTGGATTTGGCCCTGAAGGCCCGTTTGAAAAATTCACCCTGTATATAAAAAAATAACAAAAAAAAACAAGTTTGGTATTAAACTTACGAGTTATGCCTGCCATTCACACTACGATGTACTACCTGTCTACCTGTGTAGGTATATCTGCGCAGGTAGACCGGAGTGTGTGGGAAAACCTGTGTAGTTTTGAACCTGAGCAAGGCGAAGCTCGCCACACCGTCTGTTGTACACGACGGTATGCGACCACACATACCGCCGTCCTTCCCGAGGTCGGTGCCGAGCGGTTCGAGCTCCCACTCTTGCCGCCCGCAACCCCGGAAGCCCCTTTTAGTGACATCTTACGACAGGCAGGGGATACCGTAGCCCTATTCTGGTCCCGGAACAATATGGACTAACTTACCTAGGATGAACAAGCAAGCATAAGTCAATAAGATGGTATTAAAAAGTAAGTATTCACATTTTGAACCATATTCCTGATTGCAATGTAGGGCTCTGCACTGTGTATATGGTCCGTACCATGTTGAAAATAATTCGCTACCTTCAGGAGTCCGAAATACTTCCACCACCACCTTCATATACCTTCAGACACTATGTTAAATAAAATATTGTAAATATGTCATAATATAATCTTAGTTTTAAGTTTAGAAAAAATCTGTAAAACATATTTTGTAAAAAATGTTTTGTATTTGTAGCAAATAAAATATTTTCTGTAATTAACCACTATTGTTTTTCTGTATATTTTTAATTTACACATACAACACATTGCCCCAAAAAGTAGGCAGAGATTGACCGATTGGGCATCATAATGTTTCGTACGTCCTTTATTAAATAATTACCGACATGCTTTTGCCGAGAAAGTTCAAATAGGATTTATTTTGACCTAGGTTTTTTTTTCGCCGTCCTATTCAAAGAGTACAGAAGTTTACTGATGTTCCGGATATCCGAGGAAAAATAAAGATCCCGATCCGCATCCATTACTTTTCTCGCGGATCTTCCACCTTATTAATTTTCAATTGATAGGATTAAAAGCTTTATATAGGCGCAGTATAAGGATCTATAGATATTTGTACTGTGATATAGGTGTTTAGACTTCGAATCCGAAATTGGGTTAGAGAATACTGAAAAAAGTTACAGAGACCGATTTTAAATGTTAAAACTTTTAGATTTTTTTTAAATTGATTTCCCTAGCCGGGTTCGAACGAGTTCATTCTAAAAAAAAACTATTAAAGCCTAAACGATCAATAATATTGCACAATTCGCAATATTGCACAATATAATTGACCGTTTAGGCGACCTCTTACAGGTGTGTATAAAATTATAAATACATTTATTTTTTCCATTAGAATATTTTCTTGCACAATTTTATACAAAAAATACCTTGTCTTTTTAAATTTCAATATTATTTTCATTAAAATAATAAAAATAAGAAAAGAAAGACAAACCACCCGGCGGGCAAGTGCATCGGCCGGGAATCGAACCCGGGCCGCCCGCGTGGCAGGCGAGCATTCTACCACTGAACCACCGATGCTTATAACGTGACGACGAATTTTACAATCATATTAAAACTAACAACATTATATTCAATAAACTTGTTTACTATAATTTCAAAATTAAAACGTCATGGAAAAAATAATTTTATTTACAACAATGGTACATAACCGTACATATTATAATATTATTGTACACTTCCCAAGGCATCCACAAACATACAGCAGTCTATACTCTTATATACTTAATTAAACATTTTATACTTGTGATCATAGATTAGTAAAGATACTTCGCCACCTTGAAATTGAATGAAGCCACAAATGACCTGTTTTAGTAAGTTCCTTTTTTGAATTCTTGACAAATAAAAACATTATTAGAGAAAATTTACGAATAAATAACTAAAACTGCGTAATTTACGTATTAAATAAATAATTATTTCAAATATTTTAGGGACATTTTAGCACGGAGACGTGGCAAAACTTTTTTACGCAACTATTTTAATTCTCAAAATTGGGTACATTTTCTTGTTAGGAGCGAGTAATTTTTACTAATCTATGCTTGTGATGAGCAAATCAACGATCGATACCTTAATTCGCAAATCAGCAACTCCACTTTTTGTCAAAAAATGTTTTTATTTATTTTCATAATAAATGGCGTCGAACGAAATCAAAATAAATAAAAAAACATTTTGACAAAAATGCTGATTTGCGAAGTAAGGTCTCGATATGACTTTTACGCCCGCGCCAAACAAACAAATATTTGAACAAATACTTTGCTCACACATTTGAACACTTATTTGTTTAAATTTCTTAACCTGTCACTCATGTCATGGTCTCCTAGCAACTGGTCTTTGCGCATGTGTAGCTCCGCACATATTTGAAGTTAGAACGCTTTGACGTGCGTTCGAAAAACCGACACCAAATGGCAAAGTGCAAATATTTGAAACAAGCTTTGAACAAATACCCAAATACACGTGATTCACTGTGTTCAAACATGTGTTCAAATATTTGTGCTATGTTTGGCGCGGGCGTTAGACTAAACTTCTTATACCCATATTTTTAATATAGTTACAAACGAGCATACAGTCCATCTGATGGTAAGTCACTGATGGACATCTGTAATCGACCCCAGATAGGATTAGATTCCTACCTGAGGTCAGCCACAGACGCGCCGCTACCCCTGAGGACCAAGTTATAACGCCTGTAAGTATGCCTTCCTTACCAACCTTTAAATGGACATCTGTAATCAACCCCAGATAGGATTAGAATCCTCTTTGAGGTTGAACACAGTGATGCTACCCATGAGGAAAAGTTGGAACGCCTAGGATAACTAATTCTCCCTTACCACACTTCAAACCAGAACACAGCAGCGCTACACTGCTGTTATAACAGACAGGTGTGGTGGTGGTGCCAAGACGAAACCATGAATAACATTCCATCACAAGTCTTTAAGTTGCTATATATTATATATACAATGTTAAAACAATAAAAATCATTCTTTATAAGGGCTACATGAAATCTCTTCACTTATAAATATAATAATCACTTATAAAATGACAACCGCGTTATACTGTTCCGAGTTCGATCCTCGGCCAGACAGACATCTGAGTGGTGTATTTGTACATCTGGTCTGGGTGTTGTGTTGTCTTTGTGTGTCAATGGCACCCACAAACAGGGAATCCTAGTGGGGCTGTGAGTGTAGAAAGTGACATATATTTCCAAAAAAACACTGAATACATCGTCTCTTTACAATAACAACGACGTACCTTCATTTATATGTACAGACATTGTACGTATCAGACAAGTCCCGTGGTGAAACAGACACATACCATCCCATACAATGTGTATGGATGTATATTTATATCTTCCGTAACGCGACCTCAGACGCGCCGTGCATGGCTAAATATTGCATAGAAAAATGTCTGTTTGACACGACACGTGTCTGACACGCTCAGTGTCTGTACGTACTGTTCTGCCTCGCGAAATATTCTATAGAAAAATGATTTTATCTGATATGACCCGTGTCTGATACGCTTAGTGTCTGTATGGGCCGTGCCTGTTAGTATTGCGTAGAAAAATGGTCTTGTATAACACGACACGTGTCTGATACGCTCAGTGTCTGTACATATAAACGAGGATAAAGACGCAATATATCATCTAATACTTATTATTATTAATCCTGTATATATTACAAAAACAACAATACACAGTGAAGTATATTAGTCTCCGCGTGGGATAACCATGCCCAGCAGTGGGAAAACAGCAGCCTAAGTGTGGGCAAATTGTTCTTATATGTAGATCCTTCGCAGGTGCTCAGCAGTTGTTATTGTGTTACACTGTGGGCATATCTTCTTAGCTCGTAGCGATTGGAGCCAACATACCTGAAAAAAACAATAAAAAAAATAAAAAAAAATGTACAAAAAAAATTATTAGTTTCATCTTTAAAAGTTGGATTAGCTTATTCTTTTAACCTGTACATATAACTAGAAACAGTGGAAGCGGTGGTGGACTAAGTTTGATGGAGGCCTGAAGCGGAAAGATGAATAAATAAATAGTAACGCTTTAATGCTTTCTACCCTAGGATTCCCTGAGTCGTGGGTGCCATGGACACACACAGAGACAAATACACAAACACCCAGACCCAGAAACAGAAATCTAAATTCATCATTCAGATTTCTGTCTGGATCGAACCCGGGACCCTCTGCGCGTCAGACCGGTATGGTGACCGCTCCGCCACGCGGGTCGTCAAAGGCCCCCAGTTTACAAAGTTTATTTAATTTTAGAAACTTTTACTAATGTCTTGTAGAAATTGGATGGTCGGAAGGAGTAGCAACTGTTTTGCAAGGGACCGGAGAATCCCCTTAGTCCGATAATAAGTAAGAGTTCCTAATATTATGTATCACTAGCTGACCCGGCAAACATTGTGTTGCCATATAAATAAAAAAATGTTAAAGGTGAACAACCCTTATCACTTAGGGGTATGAAAAATAGATAGTAGCCGATTCTCAGACCTACTGAATATGCATATAAAATTTGGTGAAAATCGGTAAAGTCGTTTTGGAGGAGTACGGTAACTAACATTGTGACTTTTATATATAAGATCATCATCATCATCATCATCACCCATCACTGTCCCACAGCTGGGCACGGGTCTCCTCTCAGAATGAGAAGGATTAGGCCATAGTTCACCACGTTGGACAAATATATTGGCAGACCTCACATATCATTCAAACATTTTTTAAGATCTCAGGTGAGTTTCCTCGCTTTGAGGAGACCCGTGCCCAGCAGTAGACAGTAATGGGTTGTCGATCAAATATGTCATGAATTATACATAATTGAATGTACTTACCTCGCAATATACATGCCAGCATTGTATGGATACAGCTGGTGATGTGTACGCTCCTAGGCAGATGAGACATTTCGCCTGAAATAGAAAAAACAATTTACATGAAGTGAAAATATTATTAAAAACACAAGGGTACATAATATATACATTGCACATATATTTACACATGATATATGTATCATGTAATACCCTACCTTGCCCCACAGGTTGTCTGGGAGAAACGCTCATTAGCGATAAGACCACCTTTAGTATACTGTCTCTTATATTATTTTATATGTTCCTAGTATAGTGATGTGTAAATAAAGAGTATTTGTTGTTGTAGTTGTAAAATAAGAAAATATTACATAATGATTGGCACATATCTTATGGTATCATATTATATGAGATTGGTGCCCACGCATTGTAAAAGTATTATTTCAAAAATTAAATAAAAAAAAATAAAAGGTTTATTTAAAGTAACACTAACTTTTACGCTCAGCCTTTCTCGCGACCCTAAATTTTTATCTATCCCTCGGGAACAGTACTTTTTTCGGGATAAAAGCTACCCTATATCCTTTTCTGGACCCTGACAACGTGTGTACATTTCATGACAATCAGTTATATAGTTAAGGCGTGAAAGTGTAACAAACAAACTTACATTCACATTTATAATATTATTATAGTTAGGATTATTTCCGTACCTCTGCTGAAGAATTTTGCTTCGTTTCCAATTCTTTGATCTTCGCCTTCAGCGCCTGTATTCTTGTCTGAAAATATAAATTATTATTTACATTAGAACATTAATAAAATGTAGAAACATTTTAAGGTGGTAGAACGCTCTGTGGTTCGACTCCGGCAGCACCGTCACACCTATTTCTGTTATGACAGCAGTGTTAAGCTGCTGTGTTCTGGTTTGAAGTATGGTAAGGGAGACATACTTTTCTGAGGCGTTCCAGCTTAGTCCTTAGAAGTAGCATCTGTGGTCAACATTATGCAGGATAATCTTATCTATATCATCTATATAGCAGGATATCAGGGCGGCAGTTGCGACATATGGTCTACATGCTCATTTGCCATTCCCAAATTATAAAAATAAAACAACTTCGCAACAATCCGCTACAAATATGTATGATATCGCTAAGAAGTAAGTTAGCGATTAACCGTCGTAGAGTCAACTTACCCTGATGATGCTCCGTTTTGGAGCGAGACACGTGTTGGTGGTGGTATGTATGGTGGTGTATATTTTTAATTTTTGCATCTGCATGCATCCTTTGAGGGAGGGAGGGTGGTACATACTGCATGTTTAAAATATATACCATCATACATATCATCATATATTTGTATGGGATTGTTGCGAAGTAGTTTTAATCTTAACTTAATAGCAAAGTAACGCCTGATACAATTAACTAAAAATAAAACAGTGAAAACCTTATTCAGACTGACAAAGTAACATAGCAAATAAATAAAAAGCTTCTAAAGGTATTATTTTATTATTAATCTCACCTCAGCGCTAGCTTCAATCAACCCATTGCTAGAGAGATCCTTCTTGGGTGCTTCATTAGGTATCTCTTGATTATCAGCAGAGTCTTGACTTCCGTTCGACTGCTGGTCTGTTTCTAACGATGGTATTTCTGCCTGAAATCAAATATAAACACTTTCAAAATTTTAATGAAATACTAATTAGGTTGTCGAGTCTAGTCTAGTGGCATAGATTAGTAAAGATACTTCGCCGCCTTGAAATTGAATGAAGCCACAAACGGCTTATTAGTAAGTTCTTATTTTGAATTCTTGACAAATAAAAACATTTTTGGAGAAAATTTACGAATAAATAACTAATACTGCGTAATTTACATAATAAATAAATAAATATTTCAAATATTTTAGGGTCATTTTAGCACGGAGACGTGGCAAAACTTTTTTTACGCAAATATTTCAATTCTCAAAACTGGGTACATTTTCTTGTTAGGAGTGAGTAATCTTTACTAATCTATGTCTAGTGGTTAAGGTACTCGACCTCATGATCGATGGGTCCGAGGTTGGAATCCCTGGCACCCCTGATTTGTCAAAGTTATGTGCGTATTAGAAATTAATTATCGTGAGGAAACCTGCATACATGAGAAATCTTAAAAAAATCAATGGTATGTAAAGTCTACCTATACACACTTGGCCAGCGCGGTGGACTATGACCTAATCCTTCTCATAACTGTAATAGATTGAGAACAAGTGAAATACATTGTAATAATAATAAAATTATTCTGATAAACCACCTTTAGCCCAAAAAAAGTTCTCCAAGGTATGTGAAGTCTACCAATACGCACTTGTCCAGCGCGGTGGACTATGGCCTAATCCTTCTCATTCTGAGAGGAGACCCGTGCCCAGCAGTGGACAATAATGGGTTGGGTTATTTAATATAATAATATCAACTTACATCAGGTGCTATCCTGGAGGGGGAGTATTGTGGCGGTCCGTATAACTCTGTGTCTTCATCGCCATCCACCACCTGAAACAAATATTGTATAGAAGTTTAAATTAAATAATATTTTATAAACTACTGTCTATAGTTAGTCAACTAAAGTTAATCAATCTCACTTTAATTGCCTGTACTCTAGTCGTATATGCTTAACTATACATCAGCCAAATTGGAAGAGGAATGTTTACCAACAAGCTTAGCAACCGATAAGGGACATATAACAAAAACCTTTTTTCGTCGGTGCAATTTATTTACAAATATTATTGTAAAATTTAAATTGTTTTCTATCAATATTGCTTGTTCTATTCGGCACATTCTGTCTGCTTTGAATTCAGTATTGTGAATAATTCATACTCCTTGTACTTATAATGAATTGTGAAATTCTATTTTGATGATATAAATGAATATCTCTCATTACAACGAACTGTGAATTGGTACTCGGATTGGAACGGTAAATATGATACTCATATCCAACCAACAAACCACTCTGCTGCGTTGTGGATTGGTGAAAAGTATAATAAATAAATTGAAATTGTATTTAAAACACCAAATCAAAATGAGACCAAATGTTCTTACAACCTGGCATTCCTATGACATGGCCTATTTATAGGGTTATCACTAATTAACTTATCTGGATATTTTATTTTTCTTTGTCTAAACACAATAATATTAAAGTTGTGAAAGTACATTGCATGTAATGAGATATAGAAATAATGGATATAATTTAATTGTGAGGTTATCTGTAGAATTAAACATGAAAACAAGGAAATTAGTATTTTTTAAAGTGCCAGATTTTTGATGACCCTAAAATCGGTTTGTTTACTTGAATTCTCTTCGCATCGTGGCGGAGGTTATAGTGACTAGTTGTTTATACTTTAGTGGCCTAAACTGTAAAGTTCTAGTCTTGTCAACTATACTTTAGTCCTTTTAGTTAGTCATAATACTCACTACAGTCTCATGGAGTGTGGTAACGCACACTAGTTTTATAATATACGAGTAGCAGACGAGCATACAGTCCACCTGATGGTAAGTGGCTACTGCCGCCCATGGACATCTGTGATCAACCCCAGATAGCATTAGATATTCCCACCTGAGGTCGGCCACAGATGCGCAGCTACCCCTGAGGACTAAGCTGGAACGCCTCGGAAAAGTCTGTCTCCCTTACCACACTTCAAACCAGAACACAGCAGTGCCTAACACTGCTGTTATTAAGTAGAAATAGGTGTGGCGGTGGTGCCGCCGGAGTCGAACCACAAAGGGTTCTACCACCTTCAAAGTTTTGTAGTTGATTGTAGTTTAATAAATGTAGTCTTTTGAATTTAGTGATGATACCCAAAGGACCTTGTAACCCTGTTTTGGCTTAATTACAACCCACTGTATACGTTTCATGTATCAAAACTGAAAATATTTTATTCAAAGTTCCTTTTCATAATTTTTTTTGAACAAGATTAATCTACCACTGTCGGATTGCTTAATAAATACTCACCAGGGCCTGATCGGTGGACGGTCTCCTAGTGGTCTGTGACCGTGTGGGTGGCAGCAAGGCTCTCGCTCTCACCCGCCACTCTCCACACCAGGAGTACTCCGCACCAAAACCCGTTGAGGGTTCATCATTCTGAGGGATTGAATTATGATTTATTTATTTATTTCCATTTAAATCAGACAGTCCATATTTTACTAGTATGTTTATATATTTTTTATTAGTATTTATTAACTTCACAATCTATGTTAGTACTATCATAAATTAAAGATATAATAATTAAGATAAATATAAATATACCTATATAACTCAAAGGTGACTGACTGAAATAGTGATCTATCAACGCACAGCCCAAACCACTGGACAGATCGGGCTGAAATTTGGCATGCAGGTAGATGTTATGACGTAGGCATCCACTAAGAAAGGATTTTGATCAATTCTACCCCCAAGGGGATAAAATAGGGGATGATAATATTACTTCGTAACGCGAGCGAAACTGCGGGCAAAAGCTCGTTAAGTATAAAATAAATCATTTTTTGAGCACTATTCCCACAGAATTCTGTAACATATCCGGAGGCACCAATACCGGACTATTAATATTAAGATAATGAATTAATTTTTAGTATTATGATAACAGTGGCGGACTACACTGGGGTAAAAAGTTCGCCTGTGATTCGGTGACCATTTTTTTCCCTAACTGATACACATTTCATAGATTGTTTGGTTCTGACGAGCTTTTTTTAGCAACTGTGTTTGGAGGCCCCCAGGATCGGAGGCCCGGAGCGGACCGCCCCTACAATGGTCAATTAGGTCGGCCCTACACTGCAAATGGAGGGATACCCTACATCCCAAGTGGCAAAATCGGCCTACACCCGTAGGCGAGGAGTAACATCAGCCTACACGCCTCCAACTGACAATTTCTGGTTGAACCACAACTACAGGTTACAACTACCTACAACTACAACTACCTCGGATGCGAAATTCAGCTCACGTTTCAAGTAGTATATTTGGACTATATCTCAAATAAGCAATTGGGTTATAAGAAACATAAAAATATATCAAAAACAACATACCTCCACATCAATACTCTCATCATCCGAACTCGTATCGGGCACATCTTCATCCATCGCCGCACCGGTCCGCTTGAGGCACCTCAACGCGTGCCTCTGTATCTTCGAGACTGGCACCTTGGTGTTGCATACTGGACATTCTCCGGTCTGTGCGAGAGGGGGGCTCCGACGACGGGCTCGGAGGCGACGGATGCGGTTCTCGTGGACTCTCTGTAATGGTGGATTTTGGATTTTTATTAATTAGATTTAGCCTTTTGAGTTAGTGACATGACACAGTGTAGTGTTAGTGAAATAGTGATAAGTGAACATTATAGAAAACAAGAACAACGTGTCTACTCCTTTATGTGATAAGACAAAGAAGTGCAGTGTCAGAGGACGCCACCTTCATTATATGATTATTTAGCAGTTTAAGTTACTTATTACCATCAACCCATTGTACCACTGCTGGGCACGGGTCTGCTCTCACAATGAGAAGGATTAGGCCAAAGTCCACAGTGCTGGCCAAGTGCATATTGGTAGACTTCACATATCTTTCAAAACTTTTTTTTAAAGATTTCACCTATGCAGGTTTCCTCACAATGTTTTCCTTAACAGTTTAAGCAAGTGATAATTAATTTCTAAAAAACTAATTACTTAGTCTTCAATTAGGCTAGATTGTAATTAATATAAAGTACCTTATTCACTTGGTACTTTATATAAACAAAAAAATAATAATTTGATTTGTCTATCAAGTTATCTTTTATCTGAATGTTAGGTTTAGTTGTAATAAATATCGGAAATAAATGTTATGAAAGTGCGTTTATGTTATAATCTTATATATAAAATTCTCGTGTCACAATGTTAGTTACCGTACTCCTCCGAAACGGCTTTACCGATTTTCACCAACTTTATATGCATATTCAGTAGGTCTGAGAATCGGCTACTATCTATTTTACATACCCCTAAGTGATAAGGGTTGTTCACCCTTAACCTTTTTTTATTTATATAGCAACACAATGTTTGTCAGGTCAGCACTAGCTGACTATACTAATAAAATATAATGTAAGTGGCAAACGAACATGCAGTCCACCTGATCTAGTGGCTACTGCAGCTCATAGACATAAGCAACCCCAGATATGATAAGAGTTCTACTTGAAGTTGAACGCAGATGTGGTACTATCCCTGAGGGCTAAGCTGGAAACCCTCTGAAAAGTATGTCTCTCTTACCACACCCTTCAAACCGGAACACAGCAGCGCCTAACACTGCTGTTATTAGGCGTGGCCGTAGTGCTGCTGGAGATGTACCACAAGGGTTCGACCACTTCCTACGTCCAGTAGGGGACTTTCAAAGGCAGATAGATACAAGGATAGAAGACTCATGTAGAAAACAAACCAATCCAAGTGATAGTAATTGACTAGTACTTGAATTGCTGTGTGTGACCAACTCAAACCAAAATTAACAATGGAGCCACCACCTGATGGTAAGGTTACTGGCGTATGGACATCTGTAACCTACTCCGTATAGATCAGGTTCTACCTGAAGCCGATCACAGATGCTTTGCCACTCCTGAGGACTGAGAAAACTTTTTTTTTTAATAATATAGGAGTAGCGGACGAGCATGCAGTCCACCTGATGGTAAGTGGCTACTGCCGTCCATGGACATCTGTAATCAACCCCAGATAGGATTAGATATTCCTACCTGAGGTCAGCCACAGATGCGCCGCTACCCCTGAGGACTAAGCTGGAACGCCTCAGAAGTTTGTCTCCCTTACCACACCCTTCAAACCGGAACACAGCAGCGCCTAACACTGCTGTTATTAGGCAGAAATAGGTGTGGCGGTGGTGCCACCGGAGTCGAACCACAAAAGGTTCTACCACCTTCAAATAACTTATAAGTAAGTTAGCCAACATCCACGACTTTTTATTGAAACACAGATCAATCTAGCATTCTATCACCTTCCAAAAGTTCCTCAACCCTTCAAACTCTGAAAGAATGACCTAATGTGAACTCGACAGTCTTTCTAATAAGCTATCACTGAAACTTCTAATGACTATAGTAACTACATAGAAAATAACAAACTACCTCGTAAATATCACTGCCGGTAAATCCAGATAGATCGAAATCTTCATCAGGATCTGTGCTAGTTCCCGGCACAGCCAAGTTTGGAGTACTAGGGCTATGGCTGGTGGAACTAAGCTTCCGTTTCGACGCACCACTTGACAACTTTTGCAACCGTTCAACTTCCAAAGCTAAATGAGACTCAAGCTCCCCATGTCGAATAGTGCAGCTACATACTGGACAATTCGGCAACTCACTCACTTTCTTACGATTACGTACACAGTTCAGAATAACACTATCGTCGTATTGGAAGCTACCGTTCACAGAGTTCACACCATTAACATTCAATTCATCCATTTTAAACAACACAGGGGCAGGTAACATTCTAAAAATCTATTCACATCACTGTTTTCGCACAACCAAAAAGAATTTTAACCGCCCAAAATCGTAAATGGAACTCTCATCTACGTTACGGAACTCATCTTGTTGTCATTATTGCTTGTAATTACATAAATTACAACAATTAATCACTCCCGAACGCTTAACAACAAACAATAATAATATTTTTTTATCTGTTCATTTTTAACTGCTAATGTCATTTTGAATCTGATTGATGTTTGTTTATCTGTGTTGCTAGAATGTGATAAATAAACAAACAAGTAAAGGTGTCGCACACTGTTGATAAGACAACTTAACATGGAATCGCACAATACAAAAATACAAGAAAAATGGACGGAATTTTTCACATTACATAAATATTGGTATTTAATTTAAAAAACATGTAATATAATATTTGATTAATATTTTGCATGTAAATTCATATCCGCTTCTACGGTGTGTATCAAGACGGCTTAAAATTACGACTTGTTATTTCAATTCGTAAATAAGACAATGAGATTACACAAAATAAAATAATTTTATTAAATAAATACAATATAATTTTCATGATATAATTTGTACCTATTTCTTTTTTACTAAAACTACATAGCATCAAGTAAGTACCTATACTGTAAACTGAGAGTTATTAGTTCTATCTAATACGAACATATCCTGCAGATATGTATTATCAATCTATAAATAATTAAACAGTAATTTAATCATTCGTTTCAGCACTGACGAGAGTTTCCACTGCATCTCCGCTGTCCGGCTGTAACACATAAAGTATAATTAATACATTATTATATTTAGTTATTTAATAATTCTTTAGGCGACCCATGAAAAATATAAACGCTTTTCTACGCTTTAAACGCTTTCTACACTCACAGCCCCACACTAGGATTCCCTGTATCGTGGGTGCCATGGACACACACATAGACAAATACACAAACACCCAGACCCAGAAACAGAAATCTAAATTCATCATTTAGATATCCGTCTGGCCGGGGATCGAACCCGGGACCCTCTGCGTGTCAGACCGGTATGGTGACCGCTCCGCCACGCGGGTCGTCATGAAATAATATTTTAAGATACGATATGATACGATGCGATACAATTTTATATGTATCTAAATATGTATATATAACTCAATGGTGACTGACTGACATAGTGATCTATCAACGCACAGCTCAAACCACTGGACGGATCGGGCTTGCAATTTGGCATGTAGGTAGATGTTATGACTTAGGCATCCGCTAAGAAAAGATTTTGATCAATTCTACCCCCAATGGGATGAACCTATTTCATGAAATGAAAATATTGGAATAATGGGATGAAAATATTACTTCGTAACGCGAGCGAAGCCGCGGGCAAAAGCTCGTCAATATATAAACTTCTTTGTAATAGGTTTATTTCTCGCGCGTGTACATATTGATATACAAACTCTATTTTCAAGTATTCTATTTATCTAAGTCTACTCTATTTTCAATAAAAATATAACTTTTTAAAAGGTTTTTCCTGCGTCATGATTACCATGCACACAAAGAAGACACAAACACCCAGATACAGAAAATTTAAATGCATCATATCTGTCTGTCGGGGATTAAACTCGAAACTCACTGTGTGTGACCATACCAGGTGATGACAGGTGGTTCGTCAGAGACACTCACAAACAGATAGAGAGAGAGAGAGAAAGAGAAACACGAGAACCTACCTGCATATCAGCAACAGTTAGCGGCGGGTCGTCCTCACGGAGAACTGTTTCACCGTCCAACTTCTTCAGATTGGGCAACCGCCTCGCCGCTTCCGAGCGCCACTGCTCCAACTCGCAACCGTCGTACAGCGGGTTACCCACGAACAGTAAGTCTTCTAGGTTTGGCAGTTCCTTGAAGAAATTCAAATCTACATATGTATTTGTAACTAGCTGACCCGGCAAACTTTGTACCGCCTCAAAATCTATTTATCAAATATATTTCATATAAAATATAGCCTAATGCCGTGGATAATGTAGTTTTCGAAAGGTGAAAGAATTTTTAAAATCGGTTCAGTAGTTTTTGAGCCTATTCATTACAATCAAACAAACAAACAAAGATTTCCTCTTTATAATATTAGTGTAGATAACAAGTGTTATGTTAAATACTATTCAGCCATAATTATCATACTACTGGCCACGTATATTTTTTTAAAGGTTGTAGATAACACAGTAACAGCGGTGTAGCTCGAGACATACGGCCTTGGCAAGATTTGAATGTAAAATATCATTTTTTTTTGTTAGCAAAACTTGATTTCTGCGCCCTATGAAACATTTGATTGTTACAAAGCCAATGGCTTAGTAGATTCTAAACATTTTTGTAAACGTGACTTACCATTTCTCAGGCTTTATTTTTTTTTTTCGTAATTATTTAATCCTTCAGTTACTGATACCTTCACAATATCAGAAGCGCTTACCTGGGAATTAAACTTTGCATCTCGACAGATCGGAGACAAAAGTCGCAGATTACTTTACTGACTTTTACTATTGTTCTACTAAACCCTATTGTTCTATTTCTCATAAGACATTTACATCACTTAGAATGAGAAACTTAAAAATTATTATAATTATTATATGTGTCCAGTATGCCTATATGTGTTGTGTGTGTAAGGTCTTTCCCCAAGGTATTAAAATATGTGTTAGATTCAAAATTATTTCTACCTGCAGTTTGTTGAATTCACTCCACTCTTTCACCAAGTTATTGCTCATGTAGAGTACTTTAAGACTTCTTAAAACATTAATGCCTTTTAGCTTCTCAACCAAATTGTAGGATATCCATAGTTCTTCCAAAGTATCACCGAGGCATTCCTTTTGAAATATACAACAAATTAATGAATTTTATAACAGATTCATCAATTATGTAAATTAAATATCGATCCTATTTTATTATGTAAATTTAGGAGTACTAGCGTATCGTAAATCACTTGTGCGTACATGCTAATCAGAACCGTTCCACCATTCTCAATTAATTGTGTGGACATATTAGATTCCAGTTTCTAAGATATAACACTTTTGAATTCGATAGGTGGCGCTGTTATTTTAACGTATCAGAACAACTCATGCATGAGGCCTCTAATAAAATTTACAAGAACACACCAGTATTAATTTGAACGGATCAAAAACTATGAAGTTTTTTTTACTTACAATAATGTATCTTACCATGCCTGAGAACGATTTTATATAATTTCTACCTAACGACAGTACCCGTAATTTCTTTAAACTATTAAGACCAGTCACTTTTTCTATCATGTTTGTAGATAAGCTTAATTTTCTGGAACAAAAACGTATTTTCTCTATTATTGGATAAATTATTCATAGATACGATTACCTGTAAGTTATATAATAACTTACGTCATTATAAGCTCATATTTTAGAAGAGCTCGAAATATACACGTTAAATTTTTTTTTTGGTAATCAAGGAAAAACAAGTGAAATAATTTCACGGTGTAAAAAAAACAATTTATTTCAGAATTACATTCTTTATAATTAGAAAATTATATAGAGAAACAATATACGAGTAATAAATAATAGGGCAATATTTATAATAAATGTATTTTTTGTTTATTCTAGAGTATTAATCAATTATGTAAATTGTTGTATCAAATACTTACTCGCAGTTAACGAGGCACGAGAGAGAATTATCCATTTTTTCTATTGGCGGCCATTGGAATATTAAGCTCACTTCGGTTGCAGTGGCTGCGTGTAGCCCAGTTTTTTCCTCCCATTTTTTTATAGCTTCTTTAATTGTTAGAGCTTTAGTCATATTTTAAACTAAGAAGGCGAATTGTGTAATAATCAGGAATGGTAAAATATCGGAATAATAACTCGTTGTGTCATAGCAACATATTTTATTGATAAAACAAATGGTTAACTAAATCAGCATATAATGGCATCTAATACACAAATTAGTGGATTATATTATAATAGTTGCGAGAAATAAAATACTCATATTTTTTCTTCAAATATTAGTGTGCATTATAAATGCAATAACACAAAGATGAAAAATACAAACACGAATTTTGTTTTGTCGAACATGTGACGCAACCCTAATAGCATGTATGTCTTTTGTCTATGCATTCTCCGATCCGGTCGATTTCATAGTATAGTAAGGCGATAGGCGAACTTTTTGGTTCAATGTTTCTCTATATCATATAACCGGAATAGTAACACATGTAAATATTTCACATTAAGTATCCATTAACTCTGTAATATAATTACCCTAAGAATTTTTAAAAACTGTATAAATTGGCGCCATAAATGTCAAAAGTGTCATGTCAGAGATAAAAAAATAAAAATAGCTTACAATACGGCCTACGCAAACGCAAACTTAAAACAAAATGGCGGCTTCTATTCTGATCGAAAAATTATACGACGCGTTGTGATGAAACCCTTTTAATATCATCACGGTTGATGAAATTCCGAAATTTCTATAAAAATATCAGTTAACCCGCACATAACACGTCATTTTGACAACTTGAAAAATCCATAGTCTCCTAATTTTTTCTTTTCTGACTTCTTTTTTTTAATTAAAAAAACAAACGCCTATCTATTCTCAGTTTTTGACATTGAAGATTGTCTCAAAAAGGTAAATAAAGTGAAAATTTATGTTTATTAATCTTATTTATGATATGAGTGGTTGATTTAATACACAAAGTGATTACAATAGATTTTTAGTGGATTGTGTAATTAATGAAAATACTTTATTATGTATTCTTAGCCTTGTGTGTCAAATCCATGGTCAAGTTTTAAAAAAACAATTTGACAAATTTTGTATTCCCGCTTCTTTCCGGATGCTTTTGAAAAAACATTATTTATTTACTAATTAAATTTTATATTATTACTGAGATTATTCCATTTTGCCTTATGTTAAAGTTATAGGTGATTTCTGAAATGATAAGTTAATTATGTATTTTGCTTGCTATACTATTAACTGTTACGAAATGACTATACATTACGTTTTTAAACAATTAATTTTGTAAAACTATATAAACTTTTAAACTATTTGATTCGAATAAACGTAAAAATGCTAAGTATTACTTAAGTATTCAAGCAGCAATAGTAGATTTGTATATGAAGTGTGGTTTAAACCAAAGATAATATGTAAGTGGCATCATATTATTATTAAATATACTAATCTTACTTAAGACAACTAAGACAGACTCTCAGAAATGCAAAATTACAACTAGTGGGTTTAGAAGCATGAAAAATTTCATAGAAGCTTTCATAGAAGTATGAGAAATAGAAGCATAGTATGAACACCAATTGATTTTCCAAAAACTAGGATATTGGAATGAAATGTAAAGCCAATCAAGACATGGCTTAGTCCCTCTTACTCTGAGAGGATACCTGTGCCCAGCAGTGGGACAGTAATAGGTTTACAACAACTTTCACGTTGAAATATTCAACTGTGGAAGTACAGGGCTTGATTCCCCTTCATGTAGATATCTAAATAAACCTAAACCAAATGTGATATACATTCGGTTTAGGTTTGAATGTTTTTGTGTCAAAATCATATGAGTTTATTTATCATGCCCTTCTTTTATTTGCTATTTGATTTATTGCAATTTGTTATTGTTATTGAAAATGGTTTTTTACTTTTGTTTCAGTGAGATGTCATCGAATAAGATGAGATATGTCAACATTGTACCAAATGTGAAGATAAAAGTAAGTTTTCTAAGTTGTATCAAAAAATAACAGACAATATGAAGTTATAAGTATTAAGCTTGAAGGTGGTAGAACTCTTTGTGGTGTGACTTCGGCAGCATAATTAGTTTTAGAGTAGCAGACGAGCATGCAGTCCACCTGATAGTAAGCAGCTACTGCTGCCTACAGAAAACCTTTGAAAAGTATGTCTCCCTTACCACACCCTTCAAACTAGAACACAGCAGCGCTACACTGCTGTTATAAGGCAGAAATGGGTGTGGCGGTGGTGCCGCCGGAGTTGAACCACAAAGAGTTCTACAACCTTCAAATTCAAATTGACCTAACAACAACTTCTTTCACCTTCTAGAAGGAGAAGCGAGAGGATGACGATGATGTGGTGCTATGCAAGCTGTGTGCGAAGGGCTTTGCGAGTACCACAGCACTCATGAACCATGCCCGGATGGAGCATGTCGAGGAGTACGTCTCCGGAGAGGATCTGTGTATGGAGCCACCTCCTAAGTTGGTAAGTTGTCAAATATGGTGACTACTCTAGCTCCACCATAAATAAATAATTCTATGTATAATTATATAATATTTACTATTTAAAAGGTCAAATTTGCACACACCATTTGTGTTTCTTTCACCACTTGTTCTCCATAGCTCAACACCTTATGAAGCGGTGGTAGTTTGTTGACATTCAAAAAGAATTCTATATAAGTTGATTTTGAATAAATGAGATTTGATGACTTTGAACTGTCCCCCTGATTCCCTTGAGTTCCTGGGACTCCTCTGAGGGATATAGGTCATACCACCACACCACTGTACCACCCCACTGGCTAAGGATGGATTAGTTGACACATGATTGATATTTTTGACGCTCAGGTGTGCAAATTTCATTTCTCAGGTTTGCATGCAATTGTAAATCTTTTTTTTTAGGATTTGCTATCATAGAAGTTGATGTATTTACCAGCATTATAAATTTTTAAACTGTCCACCTATTACGATTCAATATTTTATATGAAAAATTGTTAGAAAGGAGGAGTGTACAACAAATAATATGAGAACTTAAATAGATTTTTACATCATTTTATAGATATATGTTTTTTTATTTTATGAATTTTTTAATGTTTGTGTTTCTCTCCCTCTTCATTGTGGTACGTTATGTTCATTTTGCTTTTTAACTTATTGTGAAATTTAATCGTGGAAACTGTTTATTCTTCTGTTTGTGTCTATGAACCATTTAACTATGTTATATAGCATGAATTGTTTGTTTCCCAAATAAATAAATAAATAAACAAATAAATAAATAAAAAAGGGCAGTCTTGTATGGTAACGTCCCATTTATTTCACACTCACCCCACACACTTTTTTTTTTAAATACCCTTGTACATTCTCTGTAAAAAAATTCAAGTGTCTATCCATTACAGTGTAAGAGATAGAGCCCTGTAAGAGACGGACAAACAGCAAAGGCTTATTTTTAAGTTTGTTTCATTGGGTTTTTATAATCTAGTTAAGGGACCCTAAAAATACAATTAATCATGTAATATGTATTACAAAACATTAAATAACTTTTCAGACAAAAGCCCAACAGCGCGAGGAGACAAAACAGCAGATCAAGCGGAAGACAGAAGAGCTGATATCCTCGATGTCACCTACCAACCTGATGAGCTTCGCGTCACCCGACGTCAGCTACATCATCATCAAGGCGGAAGGTGCCACGGAGCCGGAGGTGAAGCGGCGGAGGGAAAAGACCAGGAAGGTGGAGAGGAATGATAAGTTGCTAGTGAAGAAGGAGAGGGAGCCGTTGCCTATATCGTGAGTTATTTGTTTTTTGAAATTACTTTTGGGGCAGTTGGGGGAAGTTGGGGAAGTTTATTTTTTTCTAACAATTTTTTAAATTAATGATAAAGATGTTTAGTAAATGTTACAAGTTTTGCTGAAAAGATTACAATCTTTTTTACCTATGTTTTTAAATTAATGTATTGATGAGATGAATGAGATGAAATGAAGTGAATGGAAAGGAGCATGAAGCCACGAGATGGTAAGGTGTTTCTGTGTGTGTGTGTGTGTGTCATTTATGTTATCATCATCATCAACAAGTTCTTACAGTGAGAAGGAAAGAAAATGGCCTAAGCCATAGGCGACTGCGCTGGCCATGTGCGCATTGGTAGACTTCACACACCTTCGAAAAGTTTTTTTTAAATTTCAATTTTGAACTTCAGACACCTCGATTGAGAGGTCGCTTTTCTACCGCCAGGCTATCACTAATTTTAATTCTATCCCTTCCACAGCGGTCCCTTCGAATGCCTGCAGCCTTCCACCCTAGTGGCGGACGGCACCTGCCACCAGATATTCTTCTCGTGCTGCGAGTACTCCGCGCACTACCGCGACGAGCACACGCGGCGGCGCAAGGGGCTCAAGTGCCAGGTGTGCGAGAAGCCGCTGGGCCTGGAGCCCTCCCGCCCGCACAGCTGCGAGGTGAGGGGGAGGGGGGGGGTGACGTCACGCCTGTATGTTATGTGAATAGAGGGTAGGGGGGACCTGGATAGGGCTGGTGTCTGTGGCTAGGGGGACGGTGAGATGACGGGGACAGCGAGGAGCAGAACGAGAAGATAAGGTAAATGACAAGGGAGTGAAGCGGGCTGAAAGGGGAGTGAAGAGAGCAAAAGGGAGGAGCGGAGGAAGGGAGTATAGTCTAAGGTGTCCGCTGTGTGACGTCAGGCGCACGTGAGTAGGTTGTGCGAGATGAGTGATTGAAGAAAGAGGGATCAATTACAATTACAGTGTTAAGCGCTGCTGTGTTCTGGTTTGAAGTTTGGTAAGGGATACATACTTATAGTATCAAGCTTAGACTAAGCTGGAACACCTCAGAAAAACAAAATTTGATTCAAAAATCTTTATTTCCAGACGTGCGGCATGGGCTTCAACACGGTTAAGGAGCTAGCAGACCACGCGTCAACCGCGCACATAAAGTACAAGCCCTTTGCCTGTAGTGTGTGCAACAAGAGATTCACTCAACAGGGAGGGTTACAGCAGCATATGCGAATGCATACAGGAGACAGGCCCTTCAACTGCACCTTCTGCCCTAAGGCCTTCACACAGAAATCAGGACTAGAACAGCATCTCAGAATACACACGAAGGTCCGACCTTATCGATGTGTGATTTGCTCGAAGAGTTTCTGCCAATCGATACATTTGAAGCAACACATGAGGACACACACAAATGTTTCACCGTTTCAATGTGCGTTGTGTCAAAAGAGATTTAAACAGAGCAGTCATCTAAATTATCATCTCAAATGCCATAACCCAGCAAACATGAGTCCGGAACAAAAGCAAAAGTATGAGGAGCTAATGGGATTGATCGGGAAGAATGAAGTGCTTGAAGTCGAAGTCGACCAATCACAATCAGACCTGCAGTATGAAGTTGTCCAAAATGAAATCGAGGAGGATATACAGGAAGAGTATATTCTTGGGGATTGTATCGTGGATGAGATTGCCTGAGATTGTGTTGGAACGCACATGGAGGACCTGTTTGGGTGTCAAAGTGTGTGTGAGGGTGAACAATTACTTGGATGTGCAAGTGGATTAGATAATTAGTGTATATAGATAATAATGCCATGTGCGATCACAGCAGAAGATTTTGAGGGGTTCACAGAAATTAGACCACTTTTCCTAACTTTCTAACTTTAATATTTATTGGAAAGTCCGGCAGGAGGAAAGGTTTTCCCCACGAAAAAATACTGACCAAGTTTTCATTTTTTTTTAATATAAGAGTAGCAGACGAGCATGCAGTCCACCTGATGGTAAGTGGCTACTGCCGCCCATGGACATCTGTAATCAACCCCAGATAGGATTAGATATTCCTACCTGAGGTCGGCTACAGATGCGCCGCTACCCCTGAGGACTAAGCTGGAACGCCTCGGAAAAGTCCGTCTCCCTTACCACACTTCAAACCGGAACACAGCAGCGCCTAACACTGCTGTTATTAGTGCGAGTTGGACCCGATGGTTTTGGGGAGCAGGGGTTCACAAGCCCTGGGGGCCTACCACCATCTTTTAAACCATCATAGTTCAGGAAAGTTTTATTTCAATATTGCTTCAACATTATTTTGTACCACGACCTCCTTAAAACACGATTGTTTTATTCCTGCCGCGTGATGTAGAATGAGCAATTTGTCTATTTCTTATCCAAGAGGAAACGAGACGTCGAAACTAGTGTCATCTCTTTCGCACCACGGTCTTATTTGTGTTCCGTCATACGCAGTAGAAAAAAAATTTAACCCTTATTCATTTTTCGCTTATCCATTGTATAATACCAACTGAAAATGCTTAAAAAGATACATTTCTTGCAAAAAAAAAATGAATGAATAATTTAGACCGATAATGAACGAACAAAAGCGGTCGTCCTATGCCGCGGCGTGACTTCGCCGTTTGGCGCAGGGTCTACGGGCCTCGAGGGATCCCTGGCCCATGTCGGCGCATGCGTACATAAGATGCGCCAACATGGCCACAAACCTGTCCACGGTCGGAACCTTGAGGTCGCGCTCCAACACGTCGTTCCGAACATAGCGGCCCGCCCCCACGATCGTTCGTAGGGCCTGGCTCTGCACAGCGCGGAGACGCTTGCGGTTGGACTCTGACACCAGAGCATACCATGCCGGTGCCGCGTAGGTTAGACGTGAGCGAACGTACATCTTGTACACCCTTAGTTTGGTACGGGTCAGTAGATGAGATGCCAGCACTGGTCGGAGCATCGCTCGTGCAGCACGGGCCTGTCGGATCACGTGGTCCACCTGATGCCTCATGTGCAGCGAGCGATCAATGTGATATTCCAAGTACCTGTGGGCTGCCAAGCTACCTTCCGATCACGGAAACGTATCGGCGGCGGCATAGTACGCCTGCGGCTGAAAAGTGTTAGACCGACATAATACAAAATTTATTGTAATATTATAAAAACAATCTTACTTTAACGAGGTCGTGATACGAAATTTCAATGTATGATTAAAATAATATTGTTTTAAGAGATGGTAGTAATCCCCTTGGACCCCAGGGGGTTACTACCATCTCTTAAACCTAAATAATTTTTAGTTTAAATGTCAAATAATTAGATAATATAGATATACTTGTATACACCTCACTGCTTTGCATAAATAATTGCAATTTGTGGAGAGCCAGTTTAAAATTAAACATGTTTTTGTTACGAGATCTTTTTAAATGATGTTAAAATAATGAAATATACAGTGATAAGTAGTTATATATGTAACCCTTCGATCACTAATAAGAACTAGATACACAATCCCATACAAAAATGAACTTCAAAAGTGGCGTCAAACGTGTTTATAAAATTCTAAGCGACAGAATCTAAAATTAATGCAAAATCAACCTTATCACTATTATTTAACGGTGTTTTTCAAAAACTGGTTACCAAAAGCAATAATTTTTTACGACATAAGCTAGCTGTCATAAGCTATCACTTTTACAGGTTTGTCACTTAGACAAGCGCACCCAAATGTTTATTTGGGTGCTCTTTTCGTCGCGGCACTTTTTTGTCGCTGATTGTGTATCTAGTTCTTATTAGTGATCGAAGATGTAACCACAGTATAATTACACATTGAAATAGGAAAGATTTTGGATTTAATTGTACTATATGAACTGTCTGTATTTACGTGGCCTTATTCTGTTTATAAATATGTAAATATGTAGTTTTTATATCTTTTCTAGGAGGATAGAGGCTTTGATGTTATAGCTTATTATGTTGTATTAAATGAAATTGAATATTAAATTAAATATTGAATTCACTTTTTTATTCGTAGCTTTATTGTCTTTTCACATTTTTTTAGTAGCAGACGCGCGTGCAGTCCACTGTTGGTTAGTGGCTACTGCTGTACGAACTGTAATCGACCCCAGATAAGATTAGATTCCTACCTGAGCTCGGCCACAGATGCGCCGCTACCCCTGTGGACTAAGCTGAAATGCCTCAGAAAAGTATGTCTTTCAAATCAGAACACAGCAGCGCTACACTGCTGTTATAACAGAAATAGGTGTGGCGGTGGTGCCGCCGGAGTCGAACCACACATCGAGTCGAACCACAAAGGGTTCCACCACCTCTAAATATATCCATGATATGTTTTTTTTTATAATATACGAGTAGCATACCTGATGGTAAGTGGCTACTGCCGGCCAAGGACATCTATAATCAACCTCAGATAGGAATAGATATTTCTACCGGAGGTCGGCAACAGATGCACCGCTACTCCTTAGGACTAGCTGGAACGCCTCGGAAAAGTATGTCTATTGTCTCCCTTACCACACCCACCAAACCAGAACACTGCTGGTATAACAGAAATACTAACCACCTTTAAAATATATCCATGAGAATTGATATGGTGACAAGTTATCATTTGACAATCAAAACTCAGAATTGTGTGAAATAATAATTTATTGATGTATATCGTATTCGATACTTGTATTCATTCTAGGGATCGCATTCTGGAAGAGCGAGGACGCTTTCTTCGCGGGGGATCTTGGTGGATTCCTCCTCGGTTTTATGTCTAGATGCAAAGTTTCTGAAAGTGAGAGTTGGCGTCTGTGGCGCTTGTCTATTGGTCGTATTACGAATAGAGGAGTTTCGGATAACTGCCCTGAAATAAAATTATAAGTAAATTATCACTTTTATTTATTGTTAAAATAAAGAAAGCAGTGGTTAAGAAACTCGGCCACTTGAATAAGGGGTCCGAGATTCCGACCTCTGATTTTGAGTTATGGGCGTATTAGAAATTAATTGTCACTTGCTTAAAACGGTGATAGAAAACATGAGAAAACTTGCATACCTGAAAAATCTTAAAAAGTTTTTAAAGGTATGTGAAGTCTATCAATACATTGGTCAGCGCGGGGGACTATGGCCTAATCCTTCTCATTTATACAGGGTTATATATGTTCTGAGAGGAGACCCGGGCCCAGTGGGACAGTAATGGGATGATGATGAAAATTAATTATTTTGGCCAGTTTCCGTAATTTAATAAGAGATGGCGTTACACGCACGTTGTTCCCAAACAAGGATTCAGTCAAAGTTTGCATTCGGCCAAGAACTAATCGAAATTATCCAGGGAATTGTGTAAATTTTCATAATTTAAAAAGTTTCAAAAAGGTGCTCGGCAATGGTTAATAATTTCGTGTAGTTTAATAAACAACCCTTTTAACTGAAACTTAATGCAGTACGTTAGAGGCTTATTAAGAGTCATCTCCAATTTATTTCTATGTTTATCAAAACTCCTACTTATAATAATATTATAATAAAAATATCAAATACTACATAGTATTAAAACCTACATAAATGTTTCTAAATACACAATTTAAAGCAAAAATTGGTACTCTTAAGGGGTACAGCCCAGCAGAGCTTAAAAATATTACCTTTCTTAGACTTCTTGCTTTCCCCCTTATTATTGGCGTGTTCCGTCACCGTCCCAGGATCCATTGTGTTCCGAACTGATGCTCGAGGGTTGATTGTTGTTATTTGACTTCTAGAAAATAACTTTCAAATAAGTTTATAGTGGAACTCTATATGGTTCGACTCCGGCGGCACCACCGCCACAGCTATTTCTGTTTAATAACAGCTGTGTTAAGCGCTGCTGTGTTCTAGTGGTGAGGGACGCGTTATCTGAGGCATTCCAACGTAGTCAGGGGTAGCAACTCATCTGTGGCCGACCAAAGGTAGAAATATAATCTTATCTGGAGTTGGATACAGATGTCCATGGGTGGTAATGCCACTTACCATCAGGTGGACTGCATCCACGATTGCGGAAGAACCAAGATTACAAGGAAACTAATAAATTTTTACAAAAATATTTACAAGAGGAAACAAATATTTATCAAATGGTAAATTATTTATCAATGGGTATCAAATGAGAAAATACGAGATTTACGACTACGAATACGAATTACCAGGGAGTATTGGGTATGTTTAAAATACTTTTTCAAATATAATTTATTTTGTTACCGTGCATTGGAGGCCTGTTGAGGGAAAATTCCGTATTTTAAATGCGGTGCGTAGGGATCGGGACCGTGTAAGGGCTTCGGTTTGTTCCGACGACAACAACCAGGGAATCTGTAGAAAACATTTCGTATTTTTACCACGCTTTTATTAACTCGACCTGTATGTATGTAACGGAATCTTTGAACGCGATTTTTACTCACATTGAACGGTGAGATTCATTTAAAATATTAAACAATTATCAAGAACCGATCACAATACACGATTTTAATAATTTTATCCCATTCTCCTCATCAGAATCGTCAGGATTAACGATTTTTCTTCTGCGATTTTACCGTGTTTTTTTCTATAATAAGTAGTTTATTCTAAAATAACGATGGATTTTAAAATTTTCATGACAAATGAGCATGCAGTCCACCTGATACCGTATTAATTTTGGATAACAAATAGGACGCAGTCCTACCAGCAGTGGAGGACTAAGCTCGTCGGAAGCCCGGAGTCTAAGAAGTTGATGTAATTTTACAAATGTTTACAAGGGAACTTGAAGACATTTAGGGCCTCTAACCTAACCTAACCCAACCAGAGGCTCGAGGAAGATCCAACTTGTTCATTGATATCGATGCCGGGTTTTCTACCTCTGAGGAATAATTTGGAAATTGGTATGACCCATGTTTTGTGTGACTGCCTTGTCCTTCAACTCAGAACACAAAAGTTTTACCACCATTTTCTAAACCAAGTGTCACATTTTCCAGTCTGGTAAGGGACACATACTTTTCCAAGGCGTTCCAGCTTAGTCATCATGGGTAGCAGCGCATCTGTGACAGACCTTAGAATCTTATCCTATCTGAGGTTGATTAATGATGTCCATGGGCGGCAGTAGCCACTTGCCATCAGGTGGACTGCATGCTCGCCTGCTACTCCTATTTTATAGAAAAATAGTTAAAATAACTTACGTATTTCCGTGTAACAGTGAGGTATTTTTCTTAGACTTCTTTTTACCCTTCTCTCCCCTCTTTTCTGTTTCTGGACTCGCCCAGGATTGGGAGTATTGTGCGGGGTATTTCATTTGACTGGGGGCATAATAATATCGCTGATAAGTTAATTATAATTCCACGATAATCAAACTATTCTCACATTTAACGGCGAAAAAACAAAATGGAGATAACTATTTAAAGATATTTTCGTGTGTATATGCTGAGGGGTTCGAACCCCCTAAATACAATATCGGATTTTTTTAATTACTTGTCGGTTGCTTGGTTGAAGAATCGAAGTAGCTGACTTGATTGCGACGAGATTTTTATTAAAATATTACATAGACGTAAATCTTTTTGACGATCTGCGTAGTGAAACGGTTACCATACCGATCTGACGCGCAAAGGGTTTCGGGGTTCGATCCCCGGCCAGACAGATATCTAAATGATTAATTTGGGTATCTGTGCTAAGTGTTTGTGTATTTGTCTTTGTGTATGGTTATGGCATCCATGATACAGGGAGTCTTGTGTGGGGCTTTGAGTTTAGAAAACAATATAATAATTAAGTAAAGTGATGAATTGCAATTTTTCCCTAAAATATAACATATTCTGCCGTAACTACCAAGAATATGAAAAACATCTGTTTAAATTCTGATATTAAATTATTTTTAAACTTACATAGTCTTAGGACGTCGTGTCCGAGTTGTTTCCATTTTTATAAGTATTTCTTTATTAAAAATATGTCAACGACGATAATTTACATGTTTTTGAACTTATTTCAAAAGTAATATCGAAAAATATCTAATCTAATATTTGACTATTATTATAAATAAATAAAAAATAATGACATTTTTTTGACAAAACTCTACATTCATTTTTTTACATTAATAATACATTATAAATTTAAATTTATTATGTAAAATAATCTTTATATTCATAAAACTAGTCGAAAATGTTATAAATAAAATATTTTCTTAACAATTATTGTTAATTTTTGTAAATTTATAATATATCACGAATTAGATTGCGTGAACTGGAACGTTACACTGCGTCACTGTCATCTATCGGATTTTTTATTGAATCAATTTTACTCAATGTTGCTACCTTAATAACTTTTCACCAAAATATTGTTAAATATGTTTATTAAGTATTAAAATAAATGTCACTTTTTCATTGCTACATAATTATCAGGTATTGCGAATATGGTACGTTTTGTTTGCTACATCTTAATATATTATGTATACGATATAGCAAAACGCAAATAAATATTTGGTCCCATTATTAATATTCCTTAGGCTACCTATATGAATTTTTTGCTGTGTAACATAAGGTGATTATAGATTTTTTGTGTAATATATATATTTATTTTGAATATTAGATCATTTGAGTTATATAATGCATTATATATTTTTTTATATCTATAATTTTTTTATATCTATTCAATATTTGAAAAAGTTGCGAGCAAAATACTTCAATTAATACTTAAAAACATTAAAGTGACAAAAAATAAAAAAAGAGATTATTATTTCCACAAAATAAATATTTTCTTTTACTTTCATATTAAGGGAAATTTCATTATTGCGAATGGTATTCCAGGCATGTCAAGTGTCGTAGTGTGGTTTGTTCATTATTCCCTCCTTCCTCTTTCGTTTTGTTATTTCTTAGTGTGAGTTGACGTTTTCCGAGAATTTTCGTATGCGATTGACGTTCGCAAACATCCAAGGCGTATTAATATAAATAATTAAGTTGCATAAAGCCGTAAATCTAGCCCAAATTTTCATTTTTGCTGCAGTTTTAGCTAGTTAGATGAATTATGACGTGATTGATAGATAAATCGGCAATAATAAGAGGTAAGGTCATTGTTGTTGACACTGCTAAAATTAATATTCTGTGCGTGTATTGTTGTGCGCTTGTGTGTGTAGTTGTGTAAACGTCAAAATTCTTGGAAACAGCCGCTCGGCTGGGCCTAAAGAGTTGAACCGAGCTTCCACCGCTCGATACAGGTAGAACTCAGCGGTGCAGGCTGGAAGAAAAAATAATTCTTTATCATTGGCAGAATAAAGTGTTTATCATTCGTGAAGTATATGTAACTGATATTAAAAAGTTGTGTGCGGCGCATATAAGGAAAATCGTGATAAAAAATATCAGATTTATTTATTTATTTAATTTTAAAGGCGTGTGATTGTCCAGGTAAGCTATTTTATGCTGCTGCATCATAATTAACAATTATAATCGATGTCTACGCCATGCACCTACATAGTTGTGAGATAAAATATTCAATTCTGAGGTCGCCTATCTCAGCCATATCATTGCATGTGATTTTAAATAGAATTGAATTGAAATATGAATTACATTATTATTAATATAGACTGTAAATCACACAAGTTTTTAAAACTACAGTAATACTAATGTAATTGATGTATTAGAAATTAAAAATTATATTTTTATTGTATGATTTAGGCATAGATTAGTAAAGATTACTCACTCCTAACAAGAAAATGTACCCAGTTTTGAGAATTGAAATAGTTGCGTAAAAAAGTTTTGCCAAGTCTCCATGCTAAAATGTCCCTAAAATATTTGAAATTATTATTATAAATTATTTATTTATTATGTAAATTACGCAGTATTAGTTATTTATTCGTAAATTTTCTCTAAAAATGTTTTTATTTGTCAAGAATTCAAAAAAAGAACTTACAAATAAGCCGTTTGTGGCTTCATTCAATTTCAAGGCGGCGAAGTATCGTTACTAATCTATGGATTTAGGTGGTAACTAAATGTATACTAGTAAATCCTTACTAGGCACTACCGTCACACCTATTTCTGTTATAACAGTGTAGTGTTGATGTGTTTTGGTTTGAAGTTTAGTAGGGGAGGGACTTTTTCGAGGCATTCCAACTTAGTCCTCTAGGGTAGCAATGGATCTATGACTTCATAGGACTGCAATCCTATCTGGGGTTGATTATAGATGTCCATACGGCAGTGACTTACCAACAGGTGGACTGCATGTTTATTTACTGCTATTATCAGCATTGTATAAACTTAGAAAATTTTTCTTTTTATTTTAACAGAATTTCATAGTTTGGTAGCTATTGATAAGCTTCAATGATGATCAAGAAAAATAAAAAATATATATTTTTTTAATTATGGTTTTTTGACTACTGGGCGAGTTTCCTTCAATACCATTTTTATATGGATGCTGTTAATGAAAATTAGTAATATCAATAAAAAGAACAAATTGGTTGAATCACTTTTGGTTCAAATTCGGCGGTTCAAATTCTTCCACGCAGCGCAACGCTGCTATTATAACAGGGGGCTAGCTAAGTTGACATTCTACTGTCGCTTGCGCTATAGAAACGCTAAAATGTATGAAATTATCAATGATCACGTGACCAAAATAGTAGAAAAGTCATAGCCAAGTTACACGATAGAATAGAACACTAGCGATTCTACAATGCTCATATCATTCCTTTATCCATACAAATGACAACCTTTGATAACCTTTTGACAACCTTTGGACTTTTTTGTCAAATTTGTTAGCAAACCGTATTCTAAGATAATTGTCATAGTGAGCGATCGCAATGACCCTGTAGATAACGTAAACGCTAATAAAATGGCGGATTCTGTATCAGCTGTTTGTTACTTCACTACGCGCTATCACTGCATTATAGACTTTAATTACTTTTGATTATTTGAAAATGTATACTTTAAATGTGTTGAAATTTGAATATGGCTCTCTATAACTAGGGTACCCTAAAATATTATAGAAATGAATTACACAGTCGTTTTTCTATTTTAAATTAATAGGAGCAAAAAATATAATAGATAGATACGATAGAACTTAGAGTTATTCCAGTGTTTAAATAAAAATATTGTCTCAGTTTAACTGTTTTATTGCATTATTAATGCTTCTAATATTAGCTTTACTTGTAACTAAACCATTTATTTACATCATAAAAGAAAATATAATATTAATATCTGTATCCTTTTTTTCATTATTATCTCCTGTTTCCCAGCAATCTCCCTGTCTAGGCATAAAGCTGGTGGTTATGACGTTTCATTTGTTGGCACGGCATGTATGGTATACACTCAGTGGCATTTTCATTTATAATAATTGCCTCCTTGGAATCCGCTCCTACGATGGAAGAAGATCCTGAGTAGCTCTCCTTTTGATGAGCTTTAAAGTGCGGGTGGAATTCATAAGTTCACTAGCAAGTTCATTGGAGTGTCTTTATATGTACGAGTATATGATTTTAGTTTATTTGTCACTTTCTCTCTCACTGTTGTCTCTGTGGCATCAGCTATCATGCGAAGCATTTTTGATTGGAAGCGCTGTATGATGTCCAAGTTTGAGTTGGATGCGGTTCCCCAAAGTTCGGATCCATATGACCATATCGGTTTTAGTATGGATTTGTAGTGGACAAGTTTGTTGCTGAGAGACTTTCGTGCCATGAGCCAGTAAATCTAAACAAGTTGGACGTCCAGACATTTTCTTTTGGTCATACGTATCCTAAGTTGAAGTAGGTAATTTTATACAAAATACATGCAATCGCTGTTACTGTCATTAGTAATATCGCTATGAATAATTTGTATACTCTTTGTAAACAATCACTAATCACCATAGTTACCGTCCATAGACACATTAATAAGTTTAGTTTTTGCAAATAATTTTAAATAATAAAATACATGTGCTATAAAATATGGTATATTTTTTTATTTATATTATGATGATATATTGTAATATTACTATTGAATAATTAATCATTACCATGTAGCTATTTTGGCTGGTGTAGAAACCAGACGATATTGTATTTGACTGCCTAATTGATGTAAATGTGATAGCTAACCATAGACTTATCATATATGTATAATGTTATTAGCTAACAAATAGAATAGAAAACGAATAGAATGCAAAGTTTGTAACATGGCTAGCCCCCCAGAAGTCTCAGGGCTAGCAACACGTTTGTGGCTGACATCAGATAGATCTGTAATCTTATCTGACGTTGATTACAGATATCCATGGGTGTAATGAAGTCTATTTTTGCCTTTTGGGTATAGAAACCTAATGAAGACTGAAGAAATGCTGTACAATTTATTTACACAATTACATTTCAATTGGCAATCTTATATATAAAATTCTCGTGTCACAGTGTTAGTTACCGTACTCCTCCGCAATGCCTTTGCCGATTTTCACCAAATTTTATATGCACATTCAGTAGATCTGAGAATCGGCTACTATCTATTTTTCATACCCCTAAGTGATAAGGGTTGTTCCTTTAACATTTTTTTATTTATATGGCAACACAATGTTTGCTGGGTCAGTTAGTATTTTTATAAGACAGTATTTTAAACCATTGTTATAACTTGATACTGAAACAGTAAACCATCTCTTCTTAGTATTAGTCAAACTATCCATTGTTTTAATAGTTTTTGTCTGGTGGTCGATTTTCAATAATCAGTAAACAAGTATGTCCACCTTCTGGTAACTGTCATGGATCTCTTCAATCAACCCCAGATAAGATTGGATTGCTACCTGAGGTTGGCCACAGATGCATTGCTACCCCTGAGGAGCAAATTTGACCAACTAGTATAAGTATGTCTTCCTTACCACACTATTCAAATCAGACCACAGCAGCATTTAATATTGCTGTAAATAGGCAGAATTATACATAGCGGTAATGCCTCAGCAGTCGAATCACAAAGGGTTCAACAACCTTCAAACTATATATTTTTTCTACTATGTAATATTGGGATTTTTTAGTACAAACTTGAAATCTAATAGTTACAAGTCTAATAGTCCCACATAGTTGCGGAAAATAGGTGCAATTTGAATTTATTTTTTAGTTAGCTTAGATGTGTCAGTCTAAATAGGGAAGTCCTGAGGTCAACAATGCCTGCGTATGAACCTCGGACCCCTCGATCAAGAGGCTGAGTTTCTTAACCACTAGTCTATCAGTGCTACTTGTGTTATTTTATTATCATTATACTATTATTATATTACTTTTCGTTAAAGTTTTCTATTATTTCAGGTAACAGGATAAGAAGATTTGCTGGAAACATAAAGTAAATAAGGTATGTATTATCTTTGAAAGGTTGAAAGCAAAATCAGGGGATTTTAAAAATACCATTACATGTAAATTATATTTTTCGTCCACAGTTCAGCCATGTCGCTCTGGGCTAGAGCACAGCAGCTCCCTCCGGAGAGCCTCCAGAAGGTAAGTGATATGTTCTACATACTTAATTATCGTAATATATAAGTAATATAGATGTGCTTTTGCAGGAATTTACAAATTCCCTGACAGTAAAGTAGTGAAACAATCAAAATCTGGAGGCACGGGCGTGCCTCCCCAAGTCGAACAAAAAAATTAAATATTTTAAATTATATTGTGTAGTATGATTGCCAAGTCAAACAATTTATTTAAAACAAACGATTTTTAATATTGATTTTGTATGGTAGGTCATTACGAAATAATTTAAGACAGAAGGTCCCTTAAGTGGGGACTGGATAAATCAACCAACTTGGTATTACATTGATCTCTCAAACACACTAAATAAATAAATAAATCTCACAACTTTTACGGTAGAAGAACGATGTTTTTATAGCATATATTTATTTTAAATAGATTCTGATGCAACAGAATTTTAAACCGGTTAAATACTCATTATTTTGTGCCCTAAACATATATATTTCTTTTATTCATAGGCCAAATTATGCTAAATACTCTCGACTCATGCAATAATTGTTACAGGTTCGTGCTATCTATGGAGAACATTTTCCCATCGAAGTCCGCCATTGCCTGGCAACATGGATCGAGAGTCGATGCTGGTAAGGAATATTGAGATCAGTTCAATTATATAATAATATTATATAGCGCTCCGGTGGCTCGTAGCAACGTAGGGCCTATGAGAACTAATCGAGGTTTATTTAGTTACATAAGGGAAGTTTGAGATAAAACAGTGCTCCTTTCTTTGTAGTATTCAGAAGTGACATATATGTGTATATTTGTTTTAAAAATACAAAAAGTATAAAAAGGTAAAAATATATAAAACTTACTTCCTTATAATCAGCTTGCATCGTCGACATATATGTTATTATCTATATTCCTAGCGTTAAAGATAGTTTATACACTAACAGCTAGTGATGCCGAACTAAGAGTATATACTTGTAGGATGTTTATGTTTATATTATAAAAAAAAAATATTATAAGAAAATATGCTAATACTATTATTGATCTGCAATAGGATCAATAGTTATCTAATTTTGATAGTCACTGTGGAGTTGTGGACTGTTTGATAGTCACTATATTATGGAGAAACTTCTTCCCTCAGGACCCAGGAGCCTGAGGAGCAGCAGCGGTTCTTCGTGGACGAGCTCCTCCAGGAGATCCACACGAACACCGAGCTGATGCTGTCGCCGGAGATGTTCGTTACCAAGATGAAGCTGATCGAGGCAGCCAAGATCTTCAGGATGCAGTACAGGTTGGTTTGTTGTTGGTATTGTGTGAGTGTGTGCGTGTGTGTGTGTGCGTGCGTGCATGTGTGAGATTGTGTGTGTGCGTGTGCGTGCGCTTGTGCGTGTGCGTGTGTGTGTGTGTGTGTGTATGTGTGTGTAGTTAGGAGTCATTTAAGTATTATGTTAGTATTTAAGGGGGATGGGAAGGTAAGGGAGCGGGAAAGAGTTCTTTTCAGTTGATAATGGAGGGGGTTAGTGAGTGTGAATGGATAGAAAAATGAGTGAAATTGAGAAAGCAGGATATAATGGAAGTAAAAAGGATTAGAGCATGTATGGGTCAGTGAGAGTGATTACGATTGAATGTAAGAGATTTTGGAGAGTGTGATGACAGCGAGGGGTTTTTATGTGTGAGCCAGAGATAATAAGACTGAGGGAATTGAAAGAGTGAATGATGGTTTGAAGGCTATGGTAAGGGAGACAAATTTACCCGAGGCGTTCTGATTTAGTCCTCAGGGTTAACAACACACATGTGTCTCTCTGTGGCTGATCTTCGGTGGGATTCTTGTCCTAGGATTGATTGCAGTCCATACGACAGCGTGTTACTATTAGACGGACTTTAAGCTCGTTTATTCCTTCTGTAAATATTTTTTTTTAATTTTTGAGGTTTTTTTATATTGTTTTTTTTCTTTCAGCCATGCTCCCCACGAGCTTTACACATACATGCGCCGTTGTCTCGCGCTGGAGATGGAGGTGATCCAGAGCGCGATGGGCACGCCGTACATCGCGCAACCGCACACCGAGCGCAAGTACAGCGAGGTGGGACACGGGGCGTGCCGGTTTAGTTTTACGTTTAAATCGTTTTTTTATTATACCACAAGTTTAGGTCGGGTATTGGCACACTGACAGGGTGTAAAGGTGAGGTGGGACATGTGGCGTGCCGGTATAGTTTTACATTTAGATGGCTTTTCTATTTATAAAATATATATGTCGCGTGTCCCCATGCCTAAAAGAAATATTGTGAGGTGGGACATGGAGCGTTCCTATTTAGTTTTATGATTAGAATAGCTTTTTTGAGTATATTTCAGTCAGTTAAGTAAGTATAGCTAAGGTGGGACACAAGACGTGCTAGTTTAGTTTTACCATGACTTTTTTAGTGTTTAAGTGTTTGTCGCCTTGCCGTTCACTGAAAGGATAAAATAACTAAAGTGGGACACGAGGCATTCCGGTTAAGTTTTACATTTAAATTGTTTATTTGAGTATACATCGCGTAACTGTACGTACACTGTTGGCAGAATAACTAAGATGTGACGTGAGGCATTCTTGTTTAGTTCATATTTAGATTGTTAGGTTGTTTGAGTAGAAGTCTAGGTCGTGTAACCGCACACTGATGGGACGCGGCATTCCTGTTTAATGTTACATACTCTTTAGAGGGTGTGGTAAGGGAGACATACGTATCTAAAGTGTCCAAATTAATTTTCTGAGGTGGCAAGGCATCCGACCGACATCAAAATTTATTTATTTAATTATTGCAAAAAAACGTTAAACGTTATTTATTTATTGGACCGTACGTTTTGTAGCATCACCAGTTTACGCTACATTGATGCATTTAAGTTAGTAAAATAACATAAAATTTAATACTATTCTTCCTTTCCAGCTGATAACCGGTCTCCAAACGGTGAGGCAGAAGGTGAACATGGCCAGCGAGGAGATCCGCAGCCTGCAGTCGAACATCGAGTCCTTCTCGCTGCAGTACCACGAGTGCTTGAAGCATAAGGGTGAGTTTATCATCCTCATAATCATCATCATCATCATCAATACTTGTACTTTAATCAACACTTATCATCATCATGGATATCATCATTAATACAAGGTGGTAGAATCCTCTGAGGTTCGAGTCCGGTGGCACCACTGCCAAATCTATTTCTGTTATAACAACAGTGTTGAGTGCTGCTGTGCTCTGGTTAGGATGTGGTAAGGGAGACATTATTTTTCGAGGAGTTCCAGATTAGCCGTCAGGGGCAGCGTTGTATCTGTGGCGCACCTCAGGTAGGAATCTCATCCTATCTGGGGTTACTTACAGATGTCATCATCGTTGTTCAGTTGTCTGTACCCTTTCTGTATAATATAACTTTTAAATGAAATGAAATATATTTATATTGTATAGGCCTACGGTGGCACTTACAAATTGTCACTAACGGATTGGAATGAGCCAAAATTTGTATATAACAGGTAAAATTGCGTATGGATTCGATCCCTGCATTTTACAATGTGAGGTCGAACTTACGCGGGTAATGTATATAATCTTATGTATATGTATATAATTTTATTCTATGTTGCAGGTCATGTGAGCTACCTCCAGCAGTCCGGGGGCCCGATGACGCCGATGACCAACGAGCGGCGCGAGCTGGAGGCGCGCCTCCGCGTACAGATCGAGGAGATCGAGCGCCGGCTCAACGCGCTGGTGAGTGGCCACCCTTAACTGGTGGGGAGTTGATCACTTGTTTCGGTTCACGCTGGTGAGTGGCCAGCTACGGCTAGTGGGGGAGTTGATCAGTTGTGACGGTTGAAATGTATGTTGTGAGCGAACTAAGTTTCGATGTCGGTAAAGTTTCGGTAAAAATACTTTAATGGTATCTCGTTCGGGCAAATTACACTCGGGTAAATGGCACATGTCGCTCGGGCAAATGATATTTGGACAATTTGCATTCTGATATGTTTCCTTCGGGTATATGACATTTGGGCATCTGGCACCCGGGTATATGACACTTAGGCATCTGGTACTCCGGTATACCGCATCCGGGTATGTCTCGCTAGGAAAATGGTACTGGGGAACATAACAGTCAGGCAAAGGACTCGGGCATATAGGCAAATATCAAATGGCATTCGGGAAAATGACACTCGTGTGTATAATACACGGACATATGTTACTCGAGCGTGACCCTCGAGTGCAAATCATAAACAACCCATTACTGTCCCACTGCTGGGCACGGATCTCCTCTCAGAATGAAAAGGATTAGGCCATAGTCCACCGCGCTGGACAAGTGCGTATTGGTAGACTTCACATACCTTTGAGATTTTTTTTTATAAATCTCTCAGGTATGCAGGTTTCCTCATGATGTTTTCCTTCACCGTTTAACAAGTGATAATTAATTTCTAATACGCACATTACTTGAAAAATCAGAGGTGCGTCTGCGCCTGGGATTTGAACCTCGGACCCCTCGATCGAGAGGCTGAGTTTTTTAATCACTAGGCTATCACTGCTTCGAGTGCAAATGGCATTCGGGTATATAACTCGGGTATGCGACACTCATGCCTTCAAGACAATTTGAGAAAGACTAGTATTTACGTATTCGGGTAAGTTCTTAGGCAATTTGTGAAAGGCAGTATTATTTGTACTTGGGCATACGACTCTGGGGCAAGCTCTATAACAATTTCTTTAAAAACCGAGCATACTTTATATACTCTATATGATTGTTACCGTTTATACTCACCAGGTGGCGCAGATCAACCAGTCGCAGATGGAGCTGGTGGACCACATGAAGGACAACATCGCGAACCTCCGCCAGCTGCAGAACCAGGTGCTGGACGAGGAGCTGATCAAGTGAGTGCCGTTTGTGGTTGCAAGGGTTCTCAAAGGATGAAGGAAATTTAGTGGCACTTGTGATTTTTAGAGTTCTCAAGGGGTAAAGGCACCCAATTAAGCCACCGCTGTCTGTCCGTCTTTCATGAGGCTCTTTCTTGAATCGTAATAGATAGGTCCCTCAATTTTCGTTACGGTCGCTATGGTAACTAAAACAACAAATACTAAAAAGGGGGTAATCATAAAATAAACTGATATTTCTCGTATTAAGTTTCGTAGTATGAAGACATAATAACAAATTTATAAAATATAAAAAAATGAACATGGTTACAGGGTAAGTCGACCTATATATTTAAGGACATTATTAATCAGGAAGGAAACCCTTCAGGGTTTCTTACTATGTTTTCTTTCATTGTTAAAGCAAGTCGACAATTTCTGATCATTTTGAAAAATCAGTCTCGGAAAAATTAGCCTATTGGTAAAAACCACTATGATGCATAACTCGACTCATATTTACCAAATTATTAATTAGAAGAAACTATATAACAACCAACCAATATTCTCTTCCTCAGATGGAAACGCGAGCAGCAGCTCAGCGGCAACGGCGTCCCGATGCAATCGAACCTGAACACCATCCAGGAGTGGTGCGAGCTGCTCGCCGATCTGATCTGGAGCACCCGGCAGCAGGTCAACAACGTGGCCAGGATCAACGGGAAGACCATCGCGGAGCTCCGGCAGCCCCACCTCGCGGAGATGCTGGACGACATGGGCAAGCAGGTGAGCGGGGCTAGGACACTCGGGCATATGACATTCGGGTTTGTGACATACTATTTAAGCAATTTGCCTAGCCGTGTGATTAAATAACTTAATACCATCCAGCTAGGCTGTCAATTAAACGGCTTATCAAGCTAATTGGCTACGACATGAAATATAAATAAATAGTACATATTTTATTTTCTTACATATATAGATACATTTTATACATGTATAAATTAATAGTACCTATTTTTAACCCGTATTTCTTTGTACAGGTGACCAGCTTGCTGTCGACCTTAGTGACATCTACGTTCGTAATTGAGAAGCAACCGCCGCAAGTGATGAAGACTAATACTAGGTAAGTTTTTTTTATAATATAAGAGTAGCAGACGAGCAGTCCACCTGATGTTAAGTGGCTACTGCCTCCCATGCACATCTGTAAATTACCCCAGATAGAAGCACATACTCCTCCTCCTCATCCTCCTACCGGAGGTCGGCCACAGATGCGCCGCTACCCCTGTGTACTAAGTTGGAACGCCTCGGAAAATTATGTCTCTCTTACCACACCCTTCAAACCAGAACACAGCAGCGCTACACTGCTGTTATAAGGCAGAAATAGGTGTGGCGGTGGTGCCATCTCCTCGCTATTACTGTTTTATATGTTTATTGTTAATTTGTTTAATTACGACCGCGTTGCGGAGCGGTTACCATGCGGTCTTACACGTATAAGGATCCAGGTTCGATCCCCGGCCAGACAAATATGTGTGTCCATGGCACCCACGACACGGAATCCTAGTGTGGGGCTGTGAGTGTAGAAAGTGTTTTACCGCACTTTTATTATCTTGGGTTGTATCTATGTATGTATGTAACGGAATCTTTGAACTCGATTTTTACTCACTTTGAACGGTCCGATTAATTTAAAATTAACTTATGTATTAACTATCAAGAACCGATGATTTAAATAATTTTATCCCATTCTCCTCATCAGGATCGTCAGGAATCACGATTTTCCTTGTGTGATTTTATCGTGGTTTTTAGTTTTTAAACTATGTATAATTATTTTAATTCTAGGTTCACGGCGACCGTCCGACTGCTGGTGGGTGGTCAGCTGAACGTTCACATGACTCCGCCTCGTGTGACGGTGAGTTACCATCATATTGATTTTAAAAATATAAAACAAATCAACCCGGGTTGCACTCTGGGAGTGCTGGCAGAAGTGAAAACTAGAATTTTATTGTATTTTTTTTGTTATTTTGGAATGGTTAGGGAATAATTTTGCAAGAATTGCTTTAATTATCAGTATAAAAGTACTTTCATTTATGTCGTATAAAATACAGTATTCATTTATTGCGCTATCGTACACAAAAATGATAAAAATATACCGTGTATGCGCAATGCCTACTTGGTTCCTAAAAAATCAGGCATCTAGCTTTATCTACAACGAAGTTGTAAAAGTAATATATATTATTTGTACAATTTAAATTTCGTGCCTTCCATCTAATATCTTTTTCATTATCTGTGACACTTGTCTGTTATTCTCTCTACTCTGCGGAACATTGTAAAGTTAATGTGTAAATTTAAAAGTAATCCAATAAATTCTAATTAATCCACAATTCAGTCATTTAATTGTATCAGAAGTTAAGGGGGGGTCGAAAATGGCCGAGCTACGAGAAAAGAATGGTACGGCCGTGCCGCTTGTTTTTTGCTTGACTTGGGGGCTCACTGCCGTGCCCCCAGATTTATATTACATTAATAATTAATAATTTAACACTTCAGTGCTATTACAATTATTTTACATTATAAAGTTTATTCCTACGCCTCGCTGGCGATTTACTCTCCCTCTGTCTTACGAAATTTCGATCAGGTCACGTGTCTTGACGCAAGTTTAACATTTTCTACTCATCACAAAAAGTGCACAATGCCGCTAAAGAAGTTTTCACTTCAAAAAATACTTGAGAAAGAGTTGAATGTACGTTTGCCAACCCTCAACAAATCCGCACAATCTTGTGGATAGAGTTTGTAGTATAAGCTTTTGATCGTGCCAAACGTTTGTCGATGTTTGGAGTTTACGGCGAACGTCAAGCGTAAACTTAAAAATAAGTAATATTTTAAGTTACAAAGTGTTTTTCAAAGCGTATCGCGACCCCCTAAGACCGTGTATCATAAGGCGATTGCGGATGGTCGAGACTTAAAAACGAGAAAAAAATAGGTAGGTGGTCACGAAATATTTTATATATTGTGGGAGTCGCGAAATATTTTCATATACTATGGGTTGGGGTCGTAATATATTGTCATATACTATGGGGTTCGCTATATATTTGCATTTACTGTGGGGGGTTGGTAAATATTTTCGAATATTTGAACGTACTGGGAGGTAAGGGGGGAATTAAGGAGGGAGGGGGTAATATTTTAGGAAATATAATCTTTAAGCTGTTAAATTGGGCTTTATTGTTTCTTAACTGTTGACTATGACAAAAAACAAGTGTGACATTGATTGTACCAACCACCACCCTCATATCTACCTCATATCCAGGTGGTGATAATATCGGAGCAGCAAGCCCAGCTGCTGATGAAGAGCGACTCCGGCGGCGGTCGCGGCAAGCAGCCGGCGGAGTGCGGAGACATCCTCAACAACAGCGGCTGCATGGAGTACCAGCCCACCAGCCGCCAGCTCAGCGTCAGCTTCAGGTGTGCGGGGCCCGGGGGGTCGTTGCCAGGGTACACTGGCTGCTGATGAAGAGCATCTGCCGACGGCACCACCGCCACACCTATTTCTACCTAATAACAGCAGTGTTAGGCGCTGCTGTGTTCCGGTTTGAAGGGTGTGGTAAGGGAGACAGACTTTTCCGAGGCATTCCAGCTTAGTTCTCAGGGGTAGCGACGCATCTGTGGCCGACCTCAGGTAGGAATATCTAATCCTATCTGGGGTTGATTGCAGATGTCCATGGCCTGCAGTTGCCACTTACCATCAGGTGGACTGCATGCGCGTCTGCTACTCTTAGAGCATCTCAGGGGGTAGACGAGTTGAACACGACACGCAAGCATCCGAACACAGGGGAACACAGGCGTGCTCGACCCATAAGATTTGAAGGGAGAGGGGCACAAGGAAATTTGGTGAAATTAGACCATGTTTTACTAATGCTTTTTTCATCTATATTATTAGTATTTATAGTAAAGTTCGGCATATTCTCTCTACTACGCCCGCGGCAGAGAGGAATCTATGCAGGGTGGCCCCACGAAAGTATCTAAGTGTGAGTCGGACTCGATGGTTTTGGGGGTAACAATAATTTAGAGAACCATTTTATTATTATTTATTAGTTATGAACTAAGTATATTTTCACTAGCTGACCCAGCAAACGTTGTGTTGCCATATAAGTAAAAAAATGTTAAGGGTGAACAACCCTTATCACTTAGGGATGTGAAAAATAGATAGTAGCCGATTCTCAGACCTACTAAATATGCCTATAAAATTTGGTGAAAATCGGTAAAGCCATTTCGCAGGAGAATTGTTTAATTAAAAAAACCTTTTCCCACGGACTAAATTTTGAATCTAAACCATTCTCAAGTCCCCTTGAACACATACAACAAATTTCATCCCAAATCAGTCCAGTCGTTTAGGAGGAGTTCAGTGACACACACGCACATAAGAAATATATATATATAAAGATTTATTATTTATTATTTGTAGGTACATGTCATGCTAGCGAATAGTCTAATGGGGGGGCCCTTGTGTGGGGCATCTGACTATGGGCATCATCATGTGACCTAAGGGTCAAGACAGAATAGCCAAAACCCTTCACTTATTAAGGATGTAATTAACCATGGTACCTCTGTCACAGGAACATGCAACTGCGCAAGATCAAGCGCGCCGAGAAGAAAGGAACCGAGAGCGTTATGGACGAGAAGCTGACGCTGCTGTTCCAGTCGGAGTTCAACGTGGGCGGCGGCGAGCTGGTCTTCCAGGTTGGTGGCGCCCGGTCCCGGGTTCGAGCCCCGGCCGGTCGGATATCTAAATAGTAATCATATCTGGTCTGAGGGCTAAGTTGGAGAAGGAAAAAATTAAAACCGAGGATTAAAGATATTATATTGACATTTCAAAACTTTCGAGAAATATTCAGAGATGTGTTTTCGTGGCATCATCGTGGGAAGATCTAAAAATTCATCAATTTTAAGATTTATTAATTTAGGAAACTAATTTTTTTTTATTAAATTTTCTAAAAGATTTTTAAAAATCTTCAGTTTTGGAATTTAATTTTTAGTTACTACGTAAAATATTTGAAAAATTCGATATTAATATTTCAACTTTTCGATATGACAGTATCATATCGTTCAATATCGTGTCAATATATCGTCACATCACTAATCCCATGCCAACAGTTGTGGACACTCTAAAATCTATAACATTTTTTTTCGATATCACAGTATCATATCGTTCAATATCATATCAATGTACCATCACATCACTAATGTGGTCTCAGGTGTGGACCCTCTCTCTGCCGGTGGTGGTGATAGTCCACGGGAACCAGGAGCCCCACGGCTGGGCTACCGTGACGTGGGATAACGCCTTCTCGTCTACAGGGCGTGTGCCTTTCGCAGTGCCTGATAAGGTATGATACTACATGATTTTAGACTAATACTAGGTGACCCGGCAAACGTTGTGTTGCCATATAAATAAAAAAAATATTAAGGGTGAACAACCCTTATCACTTAGGGGTATGTAAACTAGGCCTTCCTTTAGTTTTTCATTTATCATAACTTCCCAGATTTTGATCCTTATAAGCAACACTATCAGATAGTGGAATAATATAGAGGGTGTATTTTTTTTCAAAATGAACTCGTGCGATTCCCGGCTAGAGAAAAAGTTATTTTAAAAAAGTAATGATGCAGTTTTAGTTTTTATCAAAATCGGCCTCGTAACTCCTTTCAGCATTTTTCGCTTATCCTTATAGTTTCGGATTTGGCCCTGAAGGCCCGTTAGAAAAATTCATATATACGAGATGTTGAAAAAACTTCCATAGCGTGATTCAGAAACGTTTAGCGCCATCTCTTGATGAGTTGCGAGATGTCGATAGCATCTTTAGCGATATCTGTTGACACAAATGAAGTCGTCACAAATGTTTTTAGGAACTAAGCAAGGCAGAAAATAAATGTTTTGCAGGTGACCTGGGTCCAGCTGGCTGAGACACTCCGTATCAAGTTTTGTTACGCGACTGGGGGAGATCTATCCGAAGATAATCTAAGATTCCTCGCTGAAAAGATATTTAGGTAAGTGTATATTGTAAGGATGCGAGCGTGTGTGTGTGTGTGCGTGTGTGTGTGCGTGCGTGCGTGCGTGTGTGTGTGTGTGTGTGTGTGTGTGTGTGTGTGTGTGCGCGCTTGCATGTGTGTGTGTGCGTGCATGAGTACGTAATTACGTGAATGAGTGAGTGTGTGCGTTCGAGTGTGTGAGTAAGTGCTAGTGAGTGTGTGAATTAGCGCGTGAGTTCGTGTGTGCATGCGAGAGTGTGCGAGTGTTGTGAGTGAGTGCGTGCGTGAATTCGTGATTGTGTGAGTGACTGCGAGTGTTTGAGTACGTTTGAGTACGTGCGTGCATGCGTGAGTGTGTGAATGAGTGAGTGCGTGAGTTAGTTCGTGCAAGCGTGTGTGGGTGAGACTGTGCGAGTTCGTGCGTGCTAGCGTGTTTGGGCGAGATTGTGTGAGTTCGTGAGCGCAAGCGTGAGTGTGTGCGTGATTGTATGACTGCGTGAGTAAGTGAGTGAGTGCGCAAGTGCGCGTGCGTGTGTTTATTGTGGTTTCAGTATTACAATTATTTTAATAATTTTAGACACTATCGTAACGTTTATAATAACTTTTTAAACAATTCCAGAACGAGTCTCCCGCTGAACCCACTCGAGCTGAACGCGATGACGGTCAGCTGGACGCAGTTCTGCAAGGACGCGCTGCCGGAGAGGAACTTCACTTTCTGGGAGTGGTTCTACATGGTGGTGAAGGTCACGCGCGACTACCTGCGCACGCTGTGGTGCGACCGGTGAGTGGTGGTGGGTGGCAGTGGCCAGTGTGGCCTAGTGTCTTAGGCAACGTGGGCCAGTGTCTTAGAGGACAGTGTCCCAGTGTTATGGTCTGCGTGGCCCACTGTCATTGGGACTAGTGGTTAGTGTCATGGGCAGCGTGGCCCAGTATCGTGGGCAGCATTGGCTAGTGTCTTGGGGTAAGTGACCAGTGTTGTTGATAATTTAGCGAACACCATGGCCTAATAGAGTGGGCAACGTGGCCCAGTGTAGTGGGCTTTAGTGGCCAATATTGTAGTTAGGTTACTCTGTTATAGTGGGAAGCGTGGGCCAATGTCGTGTGCAATGTGGCCCAGTGTCATAAGATCTAGTGGCCAGTATACTTATATGATGATATTATCATCTCAACATCTCATCGCAGGTTGATAATGGGCTTCATCCAGAAGAAGCAAGCCGAGGAGATGCTGGCCAAGTGTCCGCCGGGCACCTTCCTGCTGCGCTTCTCCGACTCCGAGCTGGGCGGCATTACCATCGCGTGGACTGGAGGTGAGTTGTGGGTTGGGATATGCTGCTAAATGGGTGTAGTGATAAAACACATACGAATGTACGCAAAAACACACACTTACGCGTGTACCACGGTGGTACGCATACACACGCGGCCATACGTACATACACAGACGACACGCACACAAGGAGAGGCGCACGAGCGCGCACACTGTGGGTTCTTTTTTTTATAATATAGAAGTAGCAGACGAGCATACAGTCCACCTTATGGTATGTGGCTACTGTCGCCCATGGACATCTATGATCAATTCCAGATAGGATTAGATATTCACACACACGCACGCACACGGACACACACACGGAGGTGTGTTCGAGTGGAGACACGCACACACACTCGGAGATGAACACACACACACACATACACAGGGACACACGCATATACACACAAAACAAGTACACAAGAAGACACACACACAAGCACACGGAACACGCACGTACGACACTATAAGCCTGCATGATATTTGTTCTTGCTATCGGAAAGACTGAGGTTCACATCTCAGATTTTTCCTTTTTTTATTCCAACGTAGTCTTCAGGGGTAGAAAAGCGGGATTGATAACAGATGTTCACACGGCAGTAGCCATAATCAGGTGGACTGCATGCTCGTCTGCTTCTCCTATATTACAAAAAAGCTTGTATTTTTTTTTTATATTTGTACTACTTTCACATCTAGCACGTTTTTATTTTTTTATTTACTACGCTAGAGTACATTCACTCTTTTTTATTATTAAATACCCCAAAGAAGTATATGTAACACACGCTTTTTATTATTACCGTAATAATAGTATGGTTATTTATCTCCTACTACTTATTATTATCATATAATATTTTTTCGAATTCTACTGATTTTTACGGTGTCATTATATATTTTTTTCTTCTTCATCCACCAGAGGGCAACGAAGTGTTCAGCCTGCAGCCCTTCACCTCTCGCGACCTGATGCTGCGCTCGCTCGCGGATCGAATCCTGGACCTCGCGCAGCTGCAGTTCCTCTACCCGAACGTCGCCAAGGACGACGTGTTCGCCAAGTACTACACTAAACCCGGTGAGTGGCCACCCATGTGGGTAGTGACTGAAGTTGAAGTTAGTGAATCTAGGGTCGTATACTCCGCGCCAAACTACTAGTCCGCTCCGAATATAGAAAAGAGGCGTGTTGCCGTAGCGAATTGTAGATATTAGCGAGATGAAGACAGTGGGGGCCCCCCGGCACCCTCCGCTGTTCTCGTCCGCGGGGACATAGTTGCGTTAGTGTGTCCACACGTTACGGAGTATATGCTAACTAAACCTGCGCGCATTAACTTCAGAGCGGACTAGAAGTTTGGCGCGAACTATAATAAAGTATCGACTGTTTATTCTGACGTCACTTCTTCCAATTTTGCAGAAATAATTCTCATCACTAGGGTGGCGAAAAAAAAAATAAACGTGACGTCACTAACGTTACACCCCCCCCTCTACTAACTAACCATTCCTTTTGTCCGAACAGAGAACGAGATGCTGAAGAACGGCTACGTGAAGCCGGTGCTGGTGACCACCCTCCCGCCGTACATGTCACCGTCCCCGGCGTACGCGCACTCGCCCGACTCGCACCGGAACACGCCCAGCGTGCACAGCAGGTGAGCGCGCCGCGACAGGCACACACCGGCCCCCGTCAGACACACACACACACACACACACACGTACATGTCACCCTCCCCGGCGTACGCGCACTCGCCCGACTCGCACCGGAACACGCCCAGCGTGCACAGCAGGTGAGCGCGCCGCGACAGGCACACACCGGCCCCCGTCAGACACACACACACACACACACACACGTACATGTCACCCTCCCCGGCGTACGCGCACTCGCCCGACTCGCACCGGAACACGCCCAGCGTGCACAGCAGGTGAGCGCGCCGCGACAGGCACACACCGGCCCCCGTCAGACACACACACACACACACACACACGTACATGTCACCCTCCCCGGCGTACGCGCACTCGCCCGACTCGCACCGGAACACGCCCAGCGTGCACAGCAGGTGAGCGCGCCGCGACAGGCACACACCGGCCCCCGTCAGACACACACACACACACACACACACGTACATGTCACCCTCCCCGGCGTACGCGCACTCGCCCGACTCGCACCGGAACACGCCCAGCGTGCACAGCAGGTGAGCGCGCCGCGACAGGCACACACCGGCCCCCGTCAGACACACACACACACACACACACACACGTACATGTCACCGTCCCCGGCGTACGCGCACTCGCCCGACTCGCACCGGAACACGCCCAGCGTGCACAGCAGGTGAGCGCGCCGCGACAGGCACACACCGGCTCCCGTCAGACACACACACACGCACACACGTACATGTCACCCTCCCCGGCGTACGCGCACTCGCCCGACTCGCACCGGAACACGCCCAGCGTGCACAGCAGGTGAGCGCGCCGCGACAGGCACACACCGGACATAGACAGACACCCACCGAGCGTGGTCAGACACAGGCAGTCACACACAAGGCGCAGACACACAGTGATAGGGACAGGCAAACACGGGGATAGGGACAGGCACACAACGGGTGCTGGCAAACACATCGGGGCTCAGACAAATAGACACATAGATAGATAGGACGAAAGACGGACAGGCAAACACAATGACACAAACACATACATCGAGAGAAAGAAAGGGAGATACGGACATTTGGTGGGATAAACATACACATAAAGGACATCGTCAGACTGACAAACATACAAACACAGAACGTACAATACATGAGTAGACAGATAGACTTATAGACAGCTGTCTGTCGAGCGAGCGACGACGCATACATATAGAACACACACGCAGACACGTAGACAGATATAAACATAAATACGATAGAGACAGAAAGAGAAGTAAATATGAGAAAAAGGAGATACAAACACAATTATAACAAGGAAAAGGGAGATACGCACACATACACGTTTAAACACACATATACACATGCGCACATACAAAGGAAAAGAGGAACAGGAACACAAACACACATATCATACAGAAAGATAATTATTATTTTTTTAATTGTATTTGAATTTCTTTTTTGTTATTTTAATTATATTTTTGTTTTTTTTCTTCTCCCCACCCATAGGTACATGCTAGATTTCTGATTCCTAAGGATTCCCACACGCGAGCAATATGACATCTGCCTATGATGAATTTATTTTCGAAAAATTTTATTTTAAGTTTATTTTAAGTTGTATCTTAAATTTTATCTTAAGTTTAATAGTCACATCCCTTTTTTATATATTTTTTTTACGAAGTAATCGAATAAAAAATGTGCTTCCGCTTAGGTTTTTTTGACTTTTTTTGTATTTTTTGAAGTTACAAATGAGTTATGATTATGATTTATGACGTATTATGTTTTATTATGTTTTGAATTATTATTTTTTTATTTTGATTTTTTTTTATTAAAAAATAACATCCTTTATTAGTAATTGAAATGAAGGCTCTGTCAAACGCCTATAAAAATATTGTAATATACAATATTTTGGGATATAGAGTTTCTTTAAATAAAAGTTCTCAAAGGTATGTGAAGTCTACCAATATGCACGTGGCCAGCGCGGTGGACTATGGCCTAATCCTTCTCATTATGAGAGGAGACCCGTGCCCAGCAGTGGGATATAATGGGTTGACGAAGCATCCTTTGTGGTTAGATTTCGTCACACGTCATGTCACACCTATTTCTGTTATAACAGCAGTGTTAGGGCTGCTGTGTGGTGAGAGACATACTTATCCGAGGCGTTCCAGCTTAGTCCTCAGGGGTAGCGGCGCATCTGTGGCCGACCTCAGGTAGGAATATTTAATCCTATCTGGGGTTGATTACAGATGTCCATATGGCAGTGACTTACCATCAGGTGGACTGCATGCCCGTCTGCTACTCCTATATTATTAAAAAAATAAAAATTGGTGTGTCTGACAGAGCCTTCAATATAACTATAAAATAAATATAACAATTTATATTTGCTTTATTATACAATTATTATTATTATAAGTTCTACTTAAAAATATATTAATTAGGATTTACTTCGTTAAGTACATTGCAATATTGACTTAAGTTCTCCTTTTTGACTTATTATTATTAAAAAAACGTGCTATTTTTTTTTTTTCAAAAAAAAGTATTATTAGGCCTAAGTTTTTATACGGGATGATTTTTATGTGAAAATTTGTGTGACACGATTTTTGGTGAATGAGTTTTGTAGTGAAGTTTTTTTTTTTACACAATTATATCAAAATCTATCGGATTACGGAATGCATTTACACTTACCCAGTAACTCGATTTGACATATATTCTTTATTATAATATATTATGGGTGGGTTGCACCATGTTACTATAACAATAACAAACGCCTAATCAGCCGTCAAATGTACGGTTAAGCAATTCATGAGGTACTACTTAATCACTGTTAAGTAAATTAATACTTAACCGTTCGATTCCGGTCGGTTAAAGTTATAATTTGTGTCATTTTCCGTATCTGTCAATGTCGTCTAAAATTCGTGGTGCGTTAAGATCCTTACGCTGTTTGTCCACCGCAACCGTCACCGAGCCGATACCAATATTGAATGACGGCGCCAAAGTAGCGTACATACATTTACTACAGCCGCTTGTCCACCGCACGTCCCTCACCCGAGCACCGTCATCCCGGCTGCCGATTTTTCGAGTAGATCGGCGTGACCACTAGACCGGCACCGAGATGTTGAGGGGCCGATGTGCCGGCAATATAAAACACATTGGAAATTGGCTACTTGACACTTTTTGGGAAACTGTTTTAATGAATTCATATACGTATTATATATGCCTTTCATTGATCATTTTTTAAGAAAAAAGGGCTATTTATTAATAAAAAACATATTTTTATTACGGTAAACGGAACGTTACGCCAAAACAGGCGGTCAAGTGTCATTTCGTAGCGTGACGTCAAAACATTGAAAATATAGAAATAAACTTCGACGCTACACATACTTCAGGGGAAATCTTGGGAATTATTTAACTTTTATTAGTACAATTGCAAGAATGTCAAATTACAAGGCGTGTGCAGTGACGATGTGTTCAAGTACGATCGCTAAATATCCTAACAAATTTGCTTATACAAGTTCCTAAACCCAAATCTCATAAACGTTAAAGAACTTGCAGATTCTTATATGTTTAAATCCTCTGTTTGCAAGCAATGACATTTTATACTATCTATGTAAGAGAAGTATTATTGAAAAAAAGGAATAAATTTAGTAACTCTCGAGTGATTCGTCAATTCCAAATCATTGGAACGGGACGTAATCAAAACAAAACAGCAAGTGGAAGTATTCATATATTTAATATATTATATAGATGTCTATGATAAGAATAGAATTATAAGACGTCTATGAGAATTCTATTTTAAGGGCCCATTCTGTAATTAATAGGACACAATTAAAATATTTCATGACTGTGTTATTATTGATGGTGCATGTGCACTGATTAAGTTACATGACTGTATAATTAAAAATACATGATTTGCTAATATTAGTATTTTATTAATCGATTTCTTTGTTTATTTGGTTTATACGGTTCTATTAGTGAGTACACACAGTAGAACTTTTGTATATATTTATCATATGTTACAGTTACAATAATTACTACAGATCACCTAAGCTAAATTTTTGTGCTGCTTGCGTGTCTGCTTTTCTTCATTACTAAAATTATTTTCCGTAACAAATGGATATATATTTTTATCACTGTCATTTTCAGAATTAAATTGCAATGCAATAATAGGAACTGTATGGTCACTTTTCTTCCTTCATCTTGTTGGGTAGGTTACGCAAGTAAAGAAGTACTATTTCCCGTGTACTTTACTTTATGTATTTCAGACTGGTGCCCACTTTCGAAACTTTTGGCTCCTCACTTCTTCTAGGCAGGACAGTCATCACATTTTCATTTTCATTGATGTACCTTGTGTTCAGGACAACTTTTACTTTTCATGAAACACAAACTTGCCTTCCTCTTAAACTGCACATACTCTATAACGTCGTCACTATACGATTGTCGGGAAGATCTGTAAATATAAATATAACCAATTAATAACTTTAAAACAGTTCACATAAGAATATAAGTATATTTAAAAAAATCTTAATAATCACTTGAAGACAACCTTTCTTCTGTCTGAAGTCAGTTAAGAAATGTTTTAATTGTCAGATATGATTAAATGTAAATATAAAGAATGTTTTACTTACGTTGTTTATTTGATATTTCCATAGGTTATCTTACGGAAGTTTTTGTATCCATTTTGATTTATTGCACTGCATATATGGAGATTCTTTAAGCAGGTTCACGCTATCAGCTTTAATATAGTATGGCTTCATTTCGATTCACAACATAAATTCAACCAACTCTAACAGCAAACGATTTAATTATTATTTGTCTTGTTTGGTTTCGATGTAATGACGTCACATGACATTTGAGGCAGCACTGTCGCCGTTTTGGGATTTAAAATCCACAGATAAAAAATCGAAAATTTCTTTTTAAAAATTAAAATACTTAGAACGTATTAAAAAATAAACGAAATACTGCACAATTTATGTTTACTTATAAGCTATCATATCCAACATATTTCATATTTTATTGTTATAACTGTCAAGTACCCAATTGTCCATACACTGCCGTCACACGCGTGACAGCTGGAACAAACCGGCGATATCGGTCGCGGTGGACAAACTATCGACGTCACGACATATAAAAATCGGCCCCAAAATAATCTCGGTATCGGCTCGGTGACGGTGCGGTAGACAAACAACTTTTGGGTGGGTGGTCCGTTTAAAGTTTGCTATCACAATTTTTATTCAACGTCGATAAATACGGAACTTCAGACATACAATCACTTTAATCGATCGAAATCGAGCAGTTAAGTGTTAGTTATGACGTAATTTCAACCTCAACTAAAATGGTGCAAATAATAAATTTTTTTAACCATGGATTTGACGGTTTATTAGGCTTTTGTAAATGTTAAAGTCACATGGTGCAACCCACCACAAGTGTTTTTAAAGAAAAAAGATTTTCTGTTTTACATCATGCTGTATACAGTTGTGACGTCATCGGTACTAAGAGATTGTACCGTTACGATTAATGTTTTTGTTGCAATTTCAAGCTGCGGCACCACCATTCTTCAGCTCTAAAGGAATAAGGCTGGTGTTATGTTTGTGCGTCAATTTTGTCTCGAGTAAATGTTGTTTCACCGCGATTGTTGTGACGATGAGCGATGTACGGATTTATTTTTATATACAGGGTGATTTTTATTGGTTTATATGGTGTGTTTTATTTTTTTGTTTAAAAATGCATATACACGAGGTTACTTTTTTCAATATTGGAATTTTATTTTTTGGTATTTTTTTGTATTTCATGCAAACGTTTTAAAATAACATTTTTATCTATGACCAACGTTGTGTGATTAACTTACTGGGGTGACAGGCAGAGGGTTACAGATTCGATTCTCGCCCGAGCACGACATGAATAATATTTTATATTATACAAACAGTTTTTTCTAAAATTTCACCTTGTTAAGTGATCATATTGCTCTCTCACCCGCTCATCGTCTCATACTCACGATGGAAAGAGACAAACATACGTTCGTCAATTCGGTCTCGATATTAGATAGTTTATACGGATATGTTGGTTATATGAATGTTAGATATAATATTATAAATGTTTTGAGGAATTTTGCGACCAGTTCTTAAAGATTGCGCATATGCTGTTATCGGGCTTATTGTAACCTAACCTAACCTAACTCATACGAATGTGAGTTTGTTTGTTTGTTAGGCTTTCAGCCTTAACTATATGACCGATTGTCATATAATTTTGTACACACGTTGTCAGGGGTTCAGAAAAGGACATAGGGTAGCTTTTATCCCAAAAAAGATCCGGTCCCAGCGGATACATAGAAATATCTGACCATGATTAAAGCTGCGGGTAAAAGCTAGAACGGAGGCATCACTATCGTACCTATTTCTGTTATAACAGCTGTGTTAAGCGCTGCTGTGTTCTGGTTTGAAGGGTAAATAGAGACATACTTTTCTGACGCGTTCCAGCTTAGTCCTCAAGGGAAGCGGCGCATCTGTGGCCGACCTCAGGTAGGAATCTAATCTTATCTGGGGTAGATTCACAGATGTCCATGAGCCGCAGTAGCCACTTACCGTCAGGTGGACTGCATGACCATCTACTTCTCCTATATTAAAAAAAAAACACCGCCACACCTATTTCTTTTATAACAGCAGTGTTAAGTGCTGCTGTTCTGGTTTGAAGGTTGGCCCATATCAGTTGTATGCGCAATCTTTCAATACCTACAATCTACATATTACATGTCGACTAGGTATCTACGTCAATTTTGAATGTGTGTGGTCGCTTGTTTTTCTATGTGTGTTACGATATATACTCTATATTATTATATACTTAATCTTTCATGTTATATGATACTGTGAACGGTTCGGGTTATTCCAGTGACGTCATGGATTCTGGATTTGATTCCTTTTTTTTTTTTGGATTTTTATTATATTAGATTTCTTTTAAAATTATGCTTTATTTCGAAGGGAAATGTTTTCAAAGGTATGTGAGGTCTACCAATTCGCACTTGGCCAGCGCGGTGGACTATGGCCTAATCCTTCTCATTCTGAGAGGAGACCCGTGCCCAGCAGTGGGACAGTAATGGGTTGACGATGAAGATCACAATAGATTGCTAAGCTCGTTGAATGAAAATGAAATGTACTGTAGGATTCTATCGTTTAACTTTTCGATTATTTCTGTTATAACAGCAGTGTTAAGCGCTGCTGTGTTCTGGTTTGAAGGGTGTGGTAAGGGAGACATACATTTCCGAGGCGTTCCAGCTTAGCCCTCAGGGGTAGCGGCGCATCTGTGGCCGACCTCAGGTAGGGATCCAATCTTATCAAAATACAATCCACAGTTGAATTGGATCACTGGATTGACGCGAACCATTGTAATATTGTAATATTATAATCAGATCATACATATGAACACATATCACGTGACATATACTTCATACATACATACATACATACATACATACATACATAAAAATTAATGTTTATTAAATTTTGCTAAATGTAAACAAATAATATATTATTTTAATTCAAATTTTATTTATATATAATATTTATTAGCATGATAATATCTTGAGAGACTTACAAAAATATCGAATATAAAAAAGAATTATTAAAAAAAAAATTCGCTGTCAATTTAAAAAAATATAAAATGTTATTTTATATAAACGCGATACATATAAATTGGATTTTGAACGAATTTTTCATAAAACGAATTGGAAGTAGGTATGAAACGACTTAAAAACGAATGGGAAATACTGACTTATATTAAATTGTCTTAAATTATATGCTGTGTGTTAAAGCTGAAGGAAAATTACGGTTTTTAAAATCATAGATTCAAGTATCAATCTTTTTAAACTATCTATCTTAACTTTGTTTGACAAAGAAAGATGTCCCTGTGAGCTCGGTGATACATGCCCAGGGAGTGGCCGTGCTCTGACAGTCTCAGTTCGGAGCTTGTATATGTACAAGATATTGAGAAAACTTCGATAGCGCGATTCCGAAATACACTTGGCGCCATCTTTTGTCAAGTGGCGGAAAGTCGCGACAATTTGTCTAACTATTTGAGAGTTTATCGACAAGTAAACAAAAAAAAATCTAATTGCAAATTTCATATCATTGTACCTTAATATACGTACTTAAGGTTTCGGATTGTTTTCTTATACATATCGGTGAAAAACTTAACGAAATTTATATTCAGGGTCATTTCGAATTTAAGGTACTTAATTTTTTTTTGATTTGTTTCGTTATAATAATAACGTCGATACTTAATAATGAAACGGAAAATTTTCGAAAATATTATCAAATTCAAAATTCGTTCGGCTTTTGAAAAGCAAAGTAATTGCTTAACAAAATAAAATCAAAAATAAATAAATAATGATTCAAAATATTAAATTGCACATTGTTTTGTCATAAAACACATAGTTAGGTTTAAACTTTTAAAATAATTTTAATAATAAAATTTTCGTATACAAATATGAATTTGAAAGACTTTCGGTTAGATTCCCTCCAAAAGTTTTATATCATAGTTTAAATATATTCCTATTTTCACTTCCTAAGCGAATAAAACGTCCATAGAGCAGAAATAAGTTGTTTTTATACATCGAATTGAAATATTAGTAAAATAATAATAAAAAATATAACTGGGGTCCTATAGGATCCTTCCGTACTGATGCTAACAGAATGATTTGTAAAGGATTTGCGTACTATGATTCAACGCATACTCGCTGAATATTAACGAATAGACGCGAGCACTAGGATGTAAATAACATACTCGGCTGTATTTGATATACTACATGCTCGTCCGCGGTAGGTTTTTTTTAGCGCGAATTAGTATATATATTTACTATTGTTGAATATGTTAGACACATTGACCAAATTCTTAAAATAAATGATGAATTCGAATGTTTAAAAAATATTCCTACATACTTTTGTTTGTTAAAAAACAAACTCGATTCTATTTCATATATATTATATTTTCAAATTTTAACAAAATTCCCGGAATATTTTTATAAATAAATCGATCGAATTCAAAAAATCTCTGAAATTGATAATAAAATTGTTAAAAAAATAATTGGTTCGGCATAAAATATTTTCTACAAAATATTGTATAATGTTATGTTAAGTTTACTATATACTATAAAGTTGTAAAATTTAGGGAAAAATTGACCAACATTTTTTGAAATAGCAACCATATAGACTAATTGTTTGTAGCATTCTAATATACTCATTATTACTATTAACAAAACAGTTTTTTTTACAAAAAATATATATTTTCTTTATAATTATATATTTCTATATAACTATATATTTTCTTGTTTATACTCTCTCTCTATATAAAAATATAATTATCATAACGAAAAACATCGTATCCTACGATTACAAAATATTAAGTTTTTGTTTAAGATTGTGCTTAAAATTTAAAATTGTTAAATCTAAAATTGACCAAATTGTTAAAATTATATTCTATATAATATCAAGATGAAATTTTCATCATTCGTAAAAAAAATAATAAATCGACATACAGGATTGGCTTAATAAATGGCTAAATAATTATGAGCTTTTAAAATGTATACAAATGTATATTTTTTCTTGGAAATATCTTCTTTATACTTAATTAAATTGAAGTAAAAAATGCATATTGAATGGACTTTTGTGCATTTAAAATTTATAAATAAATTTTAAAATAAAAATAAACGTTAATAGTGCTACGTAAAATTATTTTCAAAACATATTTTTTTCCAAAAGAATATATTATTTTTTACATTAAATATATGTTATGTGGTAATAAATAGTAAATAAGAGAATGTGTTGAAAAATGATCTCAAAAAATATAATTACGTTACTCAAAATATACTTCATAGATTTTTAAAAACAGGTTTTATACAAAAATTGTATTAGGTTTATGATTAAGGTATATTTTACAGAAAAACTGAATCGAAATCTTTGGGGCCATTTCGCATTTACACTACACACTTATAGGCATTTTGAAAACAGTATTATACGGAATAAAATAGTTATCTTTTATAGTTAAAATTAAACACGATTAAATTTAGGTTAATTTTCGAGAGTTAAATCTTACAAAGTTAGAGTCATGCGAGATTCTTTGTACAGTGCAATCGATGTGATTTGCATACTGACTGGAGTAAGACTATTTCAGTCCTCATGGGGATTACTACCATCTCTTAAAACAGTATTATTTTAATCATACATTGAAATTTCGTACCACAACCGCGTTAAAGTAAGATTGTTTTTATAATATTACAATAAGCAGTTTTGTATTATGTCGGTCGAAATTATTCATTCTGTTTATGCAGGAAATTTAAGTTTTTTAGCAAAATATAACAATTTCAGTTGATTTTATACAAGGGGTAAGCGAAAATGAACAAGGGTTTATGTTTTGTCAACTGCGTATGACGGAACACAATCAAGACCGTTATGCGAAAGAGATTAAACTTGTTTCCATGTCTCGTTTCCTCTTTGATAAGGAAGAGACATATTACTCATTCTTTTACATCACTTGGCAATAATAAAACAAAACATTTTTATGAAGATCGTGGTACGAAACAAAATAATGTTGATGCAATATTGAAATAAAACTTTCCTGAACTATGATGGTTTTTAAAAGATACGAATGTGATCAGCTTCAGGCAGAACCTATTCTATAGGTATATAGTTGGTCACAGATGTCCATACGACAGTGACTTGTCATCAGGTGGTACATTTCAACATTTGTCCAGAAGGATCTCTTTGAGATCAGAACTAAATATGTATGATATAAAAAATATTCGTATTTTAATTATATACATTTATCTTATATTAACATATTATTATGCTAGTTATATTTTAGACGTATGAAACAAAACATATTTGGTATTTTTATTATATAAATGTATCTCACCTTAATTAATACATATATGTATAATATTAATAGGTGTCTTATTTGTCTGTTTTGTAACCTAATTAATTATGAATATGAAATATGTACTATGTATACGTATAATAAGGGGTTATTTATGAAGAAAGTCACAAAAATTAATAAATTATAAAAAAAGACTGCTTAAAATTATAGCCCACGTCATTCCTAACATTTTGACGAACCCAACGACAACTGATATGTTAGAATGAGTCAAGCTTTTGTGCTGTGGGGCAAGCCAACACCCCTTCTCACCCCGTACAACCCGTCACCCTGTACACCCCTTCTCACCCCATACAGCCCCTCACCCTGTACACTCCGTTTCACCCCATACAGCCCCTCACCCTAAACATGTGACATAACTTATAAATAACCCCTTAAAATTGTGTTAACTAATAGTTAAATGCAACACATCGTTTGCGGTCTGTGTATAACTCTTAAGTATATATGAATGAAGTATCATCGAAATTGAATGGATGTGACTATTACAATGCCTAGGACTAAATTTAGTTATTTAGTTAATAATAAAATTTATATATTATAATATATATTTAACAGCTGTGTCGTTGCTGTTATCTGGTTTATTTTGTGAAGTATAGGTAGGAAATGAGTATGTCGTTCATCTGATGGCAAGTCACTGTCGTATGGACATCTAAAATCAATCCCAGATTTGGAGGATTACCTAAGGTTGGTTATAGCGTTGCTACATGAGAAATAAGTTGCAGCCTCGTGTGTCTTATCAAACTCTTCAAACCAGAACACAGCAGCGCTTACCTCTGTTACAAGGAAGAAATTGGTGTGACAATGGTACCGGTGCTATCGAACAACGGTTATTTTTCTATTATCTTCGACGGTGATGACGCAAGGCGTCCCAATTTAGTTCTCAGGAGTAGCGTAGCTGTGGTTGACCTCTGATAGGAGTTGTAATCTATCTGGAGTTGATTACAGATGTCGATACGGTGACTTACCATCAGATTGACTGCTTCTTTGCTATATAAATTTCAAAAAACATGTATCTATTACGATATATTACTGACGTGCTCAAAATTGTAGATGCTTTTTGCCTGATAGTAATTTTATAATAATAAAAAATATTTGAAATTATGTGTTACATTTACCCATTGATTTGGTAACTAATGGACATCAATGTAGTGGTCAATTCGCGAAAAAGAGTCCGAGAGATAGTCACATACATATGTCACTTAGAAAAAGTAACATTAAATATCTTCATAACATATCGTAGTTATTGAAACATTTTTATTTGAAATCACAATTATTTGAAGCTCTGATGTTCATGTGTTACGAAGTCAATTCTTTAGTAATAACTAATAATATTTCAAGTATTACAACTCAAGATGTCTAATTATATACGATGCGCGTATGATAAATGAAGGGAAGATGAAGGGTTGTTCATATAATGATTATATGTACTGTAATCTGACTAGCTATTGCTTGCTACTTGGACTGTGTAGGTAATTGATATTGAAGCGGATGCGACTAATCAACGATGACTTAAAAAGTGACATTTTGTCATAAAGTTCACCCGTTTTAACCCTTTAGGGGTTGAAGTTTTTAAAAAATGGTTTCTTAGTGTTCATCTATGTTGTATAAGTAATTCATGTACAGAATTGAATCTACCTGTTTAAGCTATACGTTGTCTGAAAGGCTATTTAGTCATATTGATAATAAAAAGTATAACGCGGTGAAAGTACTTGAAAATTCCTCCCCTAAAGGGCTATATAGGGTATTCAAACATGTACTTCATATAATTCACTGACTTGAAGATAACCTGATTTAAACAGATCTATTTAAAATCAATATTTAAAATTTCTCATATAACATATAACTCCACATAAGGTGGAGACTAAAAAAGTTTTTCGACAAATCATCCCCTAATGGGTTAAATAGGGTATGTAACATTTTTTCTAAGATATTATGACGGCTTAGAATGGAAAAAAATGTGTGAATTTATTCCAATGATAAATGTTAGCATATACTTGTTATATGACCCGGCTATGTCTGTTAAACTATTGTTTCAATGTGGATATATATGTGACAATTTACTATATAATGTGTAATAATATTGATCTTTTCGAATTGTACATGACAATGTTGTACGTTTGTCCCTTTTGATGTATTTATATATAATTAATTAAAATTATAATTATGTGACTTGAATATTAATGTTTGATTTTATAAATAGAAAAAAATTGTCTTTGTTTTGATATAATATTTTATTTGTTATTTTTTTTGGAAAAAATAAACAGAAAAGAAGGGCGCGCTTACACATATTGTTTGTAATCACTTTTGATTTTATTTTTTGTCTATTTTTGTTATATTAAGCGAGCGATAATATAATACATATTATTTAATAACTTTTACGTTGAGAGGGGGAAGTAAGTTGTTTTAAATTGTATTTTTTCTTGCCTCTTTTTTTTATTATATTTGCTGCGATTTTTCAAATTACTTTTTTACATTTAGGTTCAGGTGGGGGAGTGGAGGGTATGGAATTTTTATGGGGGTGTCAGTCCAATCTCTTTATGAGCCTCTATTTTAAAGTAAAATTAAGTATGAGGCAAGTTACAAGTTATCTTAATGAAAATTAGGTACGCAGCGCACATAGAAAATTTTCAAAATTAAAAAAAAAAATTTTTGAACAAAGACAATTTTTTGAACCCTTCGCGAAAATGCAACACAGACGGTCTTTATTATTTTATACATACTTATTATTATTAACTGTTGTTCCCTTTTTGATTTTTGTTATTATTTTTGTAAAATTACAATTTTTGATTTTTGACTTTTGTCTGTGCTGCCATTTTGGCGAATCTTTTGTAATTGTTTTTTTTTTATTTATTTATTCTCCGACCGTCTACTTATGTGTTGCATTTTCTTCTTTCCCGATTCCTGATGGCGCTGCCCTACGAACGCACACACACACATGCATACAAACCAACACACAAACACACGTGTATGTAAAAACACACATATTTAATTCTATTTCTATTTTCATATTAATGATTCTTCATGAAATCTATTCATTTTCACTTATAAATATAAATCTAATTTTTTTTTTATATTTTTAAATTTTATATTTGACAAAAATTGATTTAATTTGTGAATATACTTTGCATAATGAACAAATCAAATTTTTCTTTAAATTAATAATTCGCGTTTTAAATAAAATGCGATAAAAACACAAAAAAATTCTATACCAACTTCTAACCTAATCTATCCTAAACTAATCTATACGTAATACTTAAAATTAATTATGACAATTATTAAAAAAAAAACCTTTATGTATTATAAAAACAACACACTAAACAATTTATAATTGTTCTATTTTAACACAATTATTTCTTTTGATTGACTATTAACTTTAAAATATTAACAACCTTGTTGATTGATATTTAAAATCTATGCGATTAAACCAAAACACATGCACACAAAACATATATTCACACTCATACACACGTCCCCGTATATCGTACACGCAAACAGCAGCTACTTCAGCGCGTCCACGCCCGCGCAAACTGAGAACAGCTTCATGGATAGTGACCTCTTCGAGCAGATCCGCGCATTCGAGCCCGGCTTCGACGACTTCGATATGTACGGCCCGAATATGAGCATGAAGTGAGGTGAGCGTTATTTAAAGTATTTATTTGTTAACCCCCGAACCAAAAGGGAGAGTGTTAATTAAAAATTAAGTTGTTCGCCCATTGGCTACTATCATCACACGTCTTTGCACTTTGTCTTTGATGACGATGTTTTTTTTTAGTTCGAATAAGTGTTCTAAAGTTTGATTAAAACACGTCTAAGTCAAGTAGGGAACATGTCCAAATAATGAGTTACTGCCGTGTGGATATCTGTAATTTACTCAGGATTGGAGTTTGACGGAAGGTCAGCCACAGATAGGCATTTGTAATCAACTAAGAATAGCATTGATCTCTTTCTAAGGTCAGCCAAAGATGCGTTGCTGTCTGAGAACTAAGTTAATATATCTCCTGAGTAGGCACTGCGTTTTTTTTATAATATAGGAGTAGCAGACGAACATGCAGTCCATCTGATGGTAAGTGGCTACTGCCGCCCATGGACATCTGTAATCAACCCCTGATAGGATTGGATATTCCTACCTGAGGTCGGCCACAGATGCGCCGTTACCCCTGAGGACTAAGTTGGAACGCCTCGGAAAAGTGTCTCCCTCACCACACCCTTCAAACCGGATCACAGCAGCGCATAACACTGCTGTTATTAGGTAGAAACAGGTGTGGCGGTGGTGCCGCCGGAGTCGAACCACAAAGGGTTCTACCACCTTGATGTTATATAACATTGCGTGTTATAAGGCAGGCGCCTTCCTACCATATTTAAACCAGAATACACTATCACCTATCACCACCCACCTATTTATCACCTTAAGAAATACTTCTATATTTCACAGACAATGTTCAGAATTAAACTTCAGTTGAATTTCACATTTTTCAGGTGACGACAGTTATTCAGATGAAAAATAGTTATTTTTAAGATGCATTATTTCGAGTCAGTTAATGTTAGATGCTTTTTGTGCACACTAGTTTTATACATTATGTATAAGTTTCTTATATTGTTATATACACACGGTGCCATACATGGGATTATAAATATACAAAGATTACAATTTAAAATATATGTATATGTTATTTAACAAGATTCTAACAAGTTAATAGATAATGTAACAAAAGTTTATTTAGTATATTTTATATAATGTAAATGTTTTCTTTAGCTTTTTTGTATATTAAAACTATATGCGTTAGATGCTTCGAGTTAAATATAGTAAGATATCCATGTGAAGTCATTTCTGTATCAGGACTGCAGTAGTATCAGAGTTGTAGTTAGGGGCTATCAAGAGTTTCGCTTGCAAGGCATCACCCGCCGTAGCCCCTTAGGGGTACGTAAAGAAAAAAAGGCAATTTTACTAATTATAAATGTGTATTCTAATCATGCACTAAGTAATGGTAATTACTTAAACAACATGCGAGTAGGGGCTGCAGCGGCCAATCCTATAAATCTATGTTAATAGACATAGTGGGCCTATTTGGAAAAGTGCTTACGTAAAATATAAGCGAGAATATGTGCTTAAATGCCTATGATTTTAGTGCGCAAATAATCTTAGATAGTCTGTACTATCACTCAGCAGCGGGTAGCCCGAAATTACATGTCCTTCAGACATAGAGCGAGTCAGACGCGTGTCGTAGCAGACAAAAGCATTCTCCTATGCAATGTGTATTAACGTATTTATCTCTACCGTAACAGCGCAGACACGGGCCGTGCCTGTCCAAACATTGTATAGAAAATATGATTTTGTTTGTCACGACCTCTGTATTAATTTGGCACTTCTATGTAAAAATGTCGCTAAAAAAATATATATTTACTTTAGCATAGTGCCATCGAAAGGTTCAAATTCGCTAAGAGTTTTTTTTATTATTTTTACATTTTTTGTTATTATAAGTACTGTATATGTACTGTTACTACATCGTTTAATTATATCCTACAAGTTAAATATATTTTTATTAAGTCATTTTCAATTGCATATTAACGTTTTACATTTTTTAATTTTAAAATATATATTATGTACGAAAAAATGTTGACAGAAAAATAGTAAATAAATCTATGACAAGTTTGACAAAATGTCAAACACTAAACTAAAATATAAATGTTTGTCAACTTTTATAAAATATATAAAAAAACTGTATAAAAACGAAAGTCAATTTGTAAATGAAGTAATTTAAAATTATAGCATTGTATAATACAAAGTAGTTATTAATTATTGCATTTAAGTATAACACGGAAGATACATTTGTCAATTTGTCAATGAAAATATTGTCAATTTGTCAATGAAAATATTGTCAATTTGTCATTGAAAATATTGTCGGCTTGTCATTGCTAAAACTTATGAAAATGGATTATCTGTCTGACAAGAGGTATTAAATTTGCCGACAACATACCCAGAAGAGTATAAATAAATTTTTGAATTATGTATTTTCATACACAATGCATACATACATGCACAAATATACATAGGCATACTATAAATTGGTATACTCGATGATTTGATGGTGTGATCAGTCTGCTATTAGTACTCCGGGTTCGATGTCCGGTCAGCCATATCTAAATTTCCCATTTAGATATGTTCTGGGTCTGGGTGTTTGTCCTTGGGTGCTGTTGACAGATAATAGTAGCCAAGTTTCATAAGTTTTAGCATTTACAAGAAATTTTGGAAACATTGTATAATGAAATGTGATTGAAACTGTAAAATTTGATATTAACACATGGATACGTTGCCATGGTCAATGTGGAATGGTAGGTTGTGTTTTTTAAATCTTCACATATAGAAATCTTAGCCCAGTGATAAGACAGTATAGTCCGCGCCAAACTGCTAGTCCGCTCTGAAGTTGTTGCGAGCAGGTGTAGTCATACAATTTGCTATGGCGACGCGATTAATTTCTATATTCCGAGCGGACTAGCAGTTTTACGCGGACTATACTTACGTAAAATGTAAACCTATATGTATAAAAATATATGAAGTACTTTTTGAAAACGTATATTAAACAATTTAATTTGCATTGATTTATTATAAAGTGGTAATGCAAAAACATGTGATGATACAATTAGACCGATATTTAGTAGGTATCAGGCCACAATAGGTAGGACCCTAAGTATACCTGGGGTTAATTACAGACGTCCAAACGGCAGTGACTTACGATCAGGTGGACTGCATGCTCGTATGTTATTCGATTACAAAAAATAAATAAAAAAGACAAAATTGATTGTCAATTTATTGAATACTAGCTGATATAGCTTACGTTACTCGTGGATAATGTAGCTTTCGAATGGTGAAAGAATTTTTAAAATCGATCCAGTAGTTTTTGAGCCTATTCAATCCAATCAAACAAACAAACAAAGGTTTCCTCTTTATAATATTAGTATAGACAAGAGTCTATTAGAGATATTCCGTGTCACAGAAAAGATTTATGTGATAAATGAAAATTTATTACGGCATTTTATAATATTACTAAAATAAAGAACCATTACATTTTTGGAAGTAAAAGAAAAACAATTTTTCAAAATTTTCAGAATGTGATAGTCGTGGCCTTAGATTTTGAAAGGATTTGAGACTAAAATAGAAATTGAGACTTGTAGTCGTTTTAAAAAGTATAAAATATATGATAAAGATTGACTTGACGTTGACGAAGGAACCAAATAGAGTCCTAATGAACTTAGAGGCCCACTGTTGGGCACAAATCTCCTCTCCGTTTAAAAAACATGATTATGAAGGATATGTATGTATTGTAATTCAATTCTCCTGTACCCTTATCATGAGTTTTCAAAACATCCCACAATTTTACGTTACGTTTACTTAATCCATTATTCTGTTCCGTTTGCTTCAGTAGACTGAGTAAACGTAACAATAAGTAAGTGCTCAAGTCTTTTTGTCTACCTCATATGTTCGCAAAAAAGAGAGACAAAACATATAGCGCCATTTTGTCATGTTGTAATGTTACGTTACTGTCACTATAGTTCTGATACGTTATATGGGTAAATATAAATACGTAAACAAATACCAAAACAGTCATATTTGTCAAAACGTTAAAAATTCATGGTAAGGGTACTGTTTTAAATATGGTGGAGGAGAATATGTCAAGAAAACCCGTATGGGTTTTGTAATCGGGTTTTCTAAAGTGTCGAGATCCGTGCCCAGCAGTGGGCTAGTAGTGGGTTGATAAATAAAATGGATAAGGCATTATAAAAAGCCTGATTCTTTATCTAAAACTATTTTGGATTGAACTTTTAGAACTTAGCAAAATATAATAAAATGTAATTTTTTTGTTGCCTATTTTCATTTTTGTAAACAAGAATAATGTTATTATATATTATATGTACTAAATACTTGTAAAATTAAATTGTCTTAAAGTATTTTCAAATGTTATTCTTCTAAGAATATTTTCAATAACTACTTTATAAAATTACTAGCTGACCCGGCAAACTTTGTACCGCCTCAAACTCTATTTATCAAACATATTTCATATAAAATATAGCCTATGTTACTCGTGGATAATGTAGCTTTTGAATGGTGACAGAATTTTTAAAATCGGTCCAGTAGTTTTTGAGCCTATTCATTACAATCAAACAAAGAAACTAAAGTTTTCCTGGTTATAATATTAGTATAGAATCACAATTACCTCTTTTCGCGGAATGATAATAATGTATTTCGTCCTTGATATCTTCCTAAATTCTCTTTTTGAAATTTACTGTAATCTAAATGTTACTATTTTCTATTCGCTATTGTATTTTTCGAAGAAAATAATTCTTAGTCTATATGTCGCTTATATTATAGAAATTTATAAGGGGATATGCATATTTTAATACTATTAGTGCAAATATGTAGTATTTGATGTTATCTATTGTAGAAGACTAATCTAATTTGACGAATTCAAAAATTTCAAAAAATCTGAAATACAGACTAATATTAGTCAGTTTTTCCCACCACCTTAAGAAACCCCACGCACACACTAAAATATATACCGTATAAAAATTAAATATATATTTAAAAACACTAATTTTTTCACTACAATTTTATGAATATAGTATGCATATTCTCTACATTGTATATTAAGCTCTATTTAATTTACGTGACAGTGAATCTAATTTGTCAAATAAATAAATATTTGTCATTCGACATTTGTCATTCGTCAGGCGGGGTCGAGAACGTGACCGAATGACTAACGCACTATCTTATTTTGCTCTAATTGTATTATATTCCGATTTCAGAGATTTGATCCTTTCCCGGGTAATTTTCAAGGGTTTGTCATTTGGCAGAAACGGTCGAGACATGTGACTGAGTGACTATTCACTATTGTATCGTTTGGTTCTAATTGTATTAGGAAATTTTCTATTTCCGATTTTGTAAGCTTTTCCCGGGTATTTCCCAAGAATTACTGGAATAGTGGCGTTAATAATATCGTAAAAATTATATAATGTTATGGTTTACATAAAGTAAACTGCTAACTTCACTTTTGAGAGAAGTCGCTTATAGAGGGCATTGAAAATCTTAAACTACACTTATTCCAAAGCTTAAATTGTAGCCTGCTCTGTATCTTGCATTCTTTCGTTCATTGGTTTATTTATAGTATTTAATTCAAATTGTATAACAAAATGAAAGGTTTTTCAATTCACATTTACATTGTAAAAACGAAATCTTGATGTTCGTTAATAGATGTGGCAAAACGCTATAAGTGACAAATCCGCCATTCTATGAAACTGTTTCTCATAGTTGTCAAGTAATGACAATTTTGTCATTGTCATATTTCACAGATTAGTCAATTGTCACGTCAATTAAATAGAGATTCGTGTTAAATATAGTCATATGGATGTTAAATGTTAGTTATAATTAACTGCTACTTGCACTTCATTTTGAGAAGCGTTGCGGCGTTGTGCCATTATCTTAAAATCCAATCCATACGCTTGGCTTGCAAACTCCAATCTAAACACGAACGTGTGGACGCGTCGTGAGCGAGCGGCGAATACCCATTGATTTGCTAAGCGGCACTACATTGCAAATCTAGACAAACCAAGTCAAAAGTTCTATCCGCACGTTTGTATTTGTTTGTTTGTTGAGATTTGGCGAGCGTCTGGATGTGGCATTAGGTTTTTATGTTAGAATTATATTAAATTCTATAACATATTTTATGTATGTATGTAAATTTCAAATCTTTATAAAAAATCAAATGTATTGGAGCCGAACTCTTGTAGTATTTTTAATGACATGTGTCAAGGGAACAACGATGCCCGGTTTAGATATTCGCCGAGTGCACACGAATAGACGCGAGTATAAGTATGTAAACAACCAACTCGGTACTCGACAAGACGCTCCTCGATTCTCCGCAGGTTTTTTTAACGAGAATCCAAAGATTTCGAGCCTGTAATCGTCAACAGCGTTTACATAGTCGTCATTGTTCGGCGAGTTACTCGGTGGAATCATAAAGTTATTTAAAAATGATTTGTAAAAACTTAAGAGACAAAAATGTTGCGTTTTTAATAGGAGTAAAAGAGAAGGATATATTTTTGTCTAAAACGATTTGTATGTTCCTTTGAAATCGAAAATTTATTTAAAAATGGTCTGTACTTAAATGAAACAAAAATGTTGCGTTTTTAATACGTGTAAAAGAGAAGGATATATTTTTGACAAAAATTGGTTCTGACGACTTTTTTTGGCAACTGTGTTTGGGGGCCCTCCAAAATCGCGGGCCTCGGGTGGACTCCCCCTCCACCTCACCCCTCTTATTGTGCTAGAGCCAGCCAGCCCTTTTCAGTCCACGAACCCTTAGGAAATCAAGCACAGTTTTCACGGACCCCCTTAATAAAAAAAGCAGCAAAAAAAGGATTAGGTATTTATTTTAGTTATTACAGATAAATACAGAAGGTAATTATAACTGTTTATTACGAAAAATATGAAAAAAAAAATATGTGAGGGTGTTGCTTTTTTGCAACAAAATCAGGGATATTCGGGTTGATGTTGCCACTAAGCTGTAATCTCAAATCAGATTCTACTTGTAATCTGTTTCTGTATTTTTTTTTGTATAAACAAGAGTAGAGAATGCCTTTTCACATAGATATGTGGTTGAAAACGGCAGTGAAGCGGTCCTTTTGTATTTAATGAGCGATTTATGTATGGTCCAGAGATGACACCGCGGACCCCCATACATATACTCGCGGCCCCCCAGAGTTCCGCGGACCACAGGTAGGGAAACGCGGTGCTAGAGCATGTCGGTTGCTACAAGAGTAAGCTTACAATAAAATATTAATATTCATATTATTGTTAATAGATAGTTTTAGAAAAATATAAGTTACCAACTGGTATAACATGGAAACGAAAAATAATATAACATTATTTCGACGTTGGGCTTAATAGGTTATTTACATGTACAGATATAGAGCGTGTCAGACCCGTGTCGTGACAGACAAAAGTGTTCTCCTATACAATGTTTATTGACCTATATGTACCGTAACAGCGCAGACACGGGCGGTGCCTGTCAAAATATTGTATAGGAAAAACATTTTGTCTGATACGGTCCGTGTCTGCGACGGTCAATGTCTGTCGTTGTAAATGTACTTTAATACAAATCTCGTAAAAATTTGAAGAGAAAATCATGTTAAAAAAATTTACAAAAAATCTACTTATAGGCAATATTCGGATTTTTTTTTTGTAAAGAAAAACAATTTTTGTTAAAAATTGTCACATTTGTAACAAAATTTGCCTTCTACGTCTAAATGTTGTGAACTTTATATATAAATTTGATGAAATAATTTCGTGTTATCGATAAATTAATGTTTTAGCCTTCAGTCTTAATATAATTCATATTATTATTGTAATTATCATACATTTTAATCGTTAGATATGCCTAATATATTTTAAGGAAATAGTTCACGTGATTGTCAAAATTCTACCTTAATCATTATTAAAAAATATATCTTATATATAAAATTTTTGTGTCACACGGTAACTAACAAGTTACCGTACTCCTCCGAAACGGCTTTACCGATTTTAACCAAATTTTATATGCATATTCAGTAGATATATATTTTTAATACCCCTAAGTGTTTGCCGTATATATTTTATATAAAAAATAGTATGTTTAGAAATGCCAACCTCAAATGACGTGTCTGTAAGCTAGCCGAGCCGTCACAAATTCAAAGGTGTGGATGGTGTATTTGCCGTTATTTGACTAAGCTTACAAACGTTTTTTAGCATAGCTTTCGATTAAGTTAAATATTATATTTATTCATTTGACTTTAACGTGTATGTTACTAATATTTTTTCCGTTTTATCTAACGATTTGAATGTATGATGAAATAAGTACTTCATTACTTAATAATGTAAGCTGCCTTCGTCTGTACGTGTTTGTTCTATGTATAGATGTAATTAATAAATATTATGACTGTTTATATTGTTTTATTTTGAGAATCCCTATTCTCTTTCAAGTAATAATATTTTCACATTGATTAGTAAAGATTACTCACTCCTAACAAGAAAATGTAACCAGTTTTGAGAATTGAAATAGTTGCGTAAAAAAGTTTTGCCACGTCTCCGTGCTAAAATGTCCCTAAAATATTTGAAATTATTATTATAAATTGTTTATTTATCATGTAAATTACGCAGTATTAGTTATTTATTCGTAAATTTTCTCCAAAAATGTTTTTATTTGTCAAGAATTCAAAAAAAGAACTTACTATAATAAGTCATTTGCAGCTTCAGTCAATTTCAAGGCGGCGAAGTATCTTTACTAATCTATGCTTCAAGTAATAATATTTTCATACAAATCTGACAGTAGAAGGTAGCAGGAGAGTAAGGGGGCATGGGCAAACAATATCCTGTTATATGGTTTGAGGGTTAAAAAAACTTCTTATATCTTAAATATATCTTAATTATTTATAAAGCTATATTTCTTGAGTGTATCACAATAAAAGAAACATTTGGAGGAAGATGATATAGTTTCATAAATACTTTATAACAATGACGATTATGACAATTGGCTTCCCGCCAAAACTCAATTTCTCCCGCCACGCCGCACCGCGCCTCACAGATTAAAAATCACTCTGCCACAATATTCTCATACAAATCTGACAGTAGAAGGTAGCAGGAGAGTAAGGCACGGCAAGCAATATTCTATTATATGGTTTGAGGGTTAAAAAACTTCTTATATCTTAAATATAAATTAATAATAATGCCCTCTTTCCGGTGCCAATGTATTGTAGTTTTCAAGCTGAAATACCGCGTAGCCACTTTTTTTTTAATATAGGAGTAGCAGACGAGCATACAGTCCACCTGATGGTAAGCTACTGCCGCCCATGGACATCCTTAATCAACCCCAGGTAGGATTCGATATTCCCACCTGAGGTCGGCCACAGATGCCCCTGAGGACTAAGCTGGAACGCCTCGGAAAAGTCTGTCTTCCGTGCCACACCCTTCAAACTGGAAATCAGCAGCGCCTAACACTGCTGTTATTAGATAGAAATAGGTGTGGCGGTGGTGCCGCCGGAGTCGAACCACAAAGGGTTCTACCACCTTTAAAAGCAACTAGTAGCTAGTGGTTTATTAATTAAAGGCAATTTAGATGGAGAGAGTTTCTCGTGTCGAACATACGATTACCGAAGGAATATGAAATTGTTTATTCGTCTAAACATTCGCTCTTCTCGCTCGTTGCCTTGGGCGATAATTGCCTCGCATGGAATATTTTATTGCGTCCGTGTCTATCGCTCGCTCGACACTCGAGTAGCCAATGGGCGATCAGCTTTTTAGGTAATAGGTCAGTATAATTAAAATGAAACAATAATTACAGTTCTATGTATATTTAATACCATCCTCTGATCCAATAATACATTCAACTTCAACCTTAGTCTAATATAATAAAATAATATACATATACATTTACAATTATAACTAAAGAAATATTTAATTCAGTTAGTTAAATGACATGGAATGAAAAATTTAGATATTTGCCGAGTAATTCGCTGAATAATCACGAGTGTGTAGACGCACGATAGAAATATAATTCTTTGATTCACACGAAAATCCTACATCCCGCGGAGAACGAACGATCGTGGCCAGTACCGAACAGCCGAGTAGATTGGTTAGATCATATTCGCGTCTATTCGTCTGTCCTCGACGAATATCTAAATTTTGCATAACGATATGACGTAAGAGCCTTTTTCACAAATGTTTGATTATAGTTATTTTATCAGATTCATTACTGTTTGGCGAATTGTTTGTCATTAAACTTTACTTGAAATTTAGTTTAGATTATTTTACTCAAACATTGTGAAAGAGCCCCTTAGTCTGATAAAAATAATTACTAGAAAATAATTTACAAGTTAACATTGATTTTAAAATAATTGTAATAAATACGATACGACATTAAAATCAAATAATAATACAGAATAATTTTATTGTTTGAAAAATAATTAAGTAATTTCATTAACCCATATCATAAATATGATACTTAAAATAAAAAATAAGTGATATGACTAATTTTATCTTAAATATAAAAGAAAGACTAGAACTTGTGCAAAATATATGTCACATAGAAACTATATAAGTATACACTTAGTGTTGTCCGCGTAAAACTGCTAGTCCGCTCTGAATATAGAAATGAATCGCGTCGCCATAGCAAATTGTATGACTACTTGCTCGCAACAACTTCAGAGCGGACTAGCAGTTTGGCGTGGACTATAAGTAAATTAGCTTTATCCTTAAATTAAAAAAGCACATTTAGAAAACAGTTCAAGATTTAAACCTATTCTTAAATAGTAGATATTTATTTTACAAATAATATTTATGATTGTATGTTTGTTGTAAGAATGAAATAAATCTTTTTTGGTACAAATTACAAATATTTCTGATGTATCAGAAACCGAAAACAACCTTTTGAAGCGATCGTATTTTAAAAATCGGGAATGTATTTTTTTGGAATGAAACTTGCATTTGACATTTTGACGCGGGAAAATCAATTGTTTACTACAGATATAATATGCAGCCACAGATAAAATACATTTTACAGATGAATTAATTATAAGAATCGCTGTTTGTGGCCATAGATTAGTAAAGATACTTCGCCGCCTTGGAATTGAATGAAGCCGCAAATGGCTTATTATAGTAAGTTCTTTTTTTGAATTCTTGACAAATAAAATCATTTTTAGAGAAAATTTACGAATAAATAACTAATACTGCGTAATTTACATGATAAATAAACAATTTATAATAATAATTTCAAATATTTTAGGGACATTTTAGCACGGAGACGTGGCAAAACTTTTTTACGCAACTATTTCAATTCTCAAAACGGGGTACATTTTCTTGTTAGGAGTGAGTAATCTTTACTAATCTATGTCTGTGGCATACAACTGCATTTTGTTTGTTTGTACTAAATAAACCAATAATATACTATATTACTGGCTGACACGGCAAACATTGTGTTGCCATATAAATAAAAAATGTTAAGGGTGGACAACCCTTATCACTTAGGGGTATGAAATATAGAGTAGCCGATTATCAGACCTACTGAGTATGCATATAAAATTTGGTGAAAATCGGTACAGCCGTTTCGGAGGAGTACTGTAACTAACATTGTGAATTTTATATTTATATATAAGATAAAATTGTATTGTTAATAATTTTAGAAATATTTTAATATTAATTATGGTCAAGGTCAAAAAATCAGATAATTACTGCTTGTTCTGATACACCAAAAATACACAAATCATATTTTTTTTTGTGTTTTTCTTTTCTGAGACATGGACAATGGTGTTATTATTATGCATATTCTTATTAAGTATAAGTGATTATGAATATTTATATATGTTCACATTTAGAATTTTAGAAGTTTGGATCATTCATTAATTGTCACTTAAGATACAAATTTATGACGTCATTATATTATGACATGTGGCCAGGTTCGGAATAATTAATAAAAAGTGCTTAAAAACAAATTTAATGATACAAAAACTACATAAACTTAAAAAAATACTCATAAATAAATTTACTTCTCCATTCTCGCCAAGATTGTTTTTGCGTTAAACTTTTGCGCCTAAAACTATATTATGACATCACACCACTGATAACATAAATATAACAAGGAAATAAAAGAGAAATTTGTGCCAAATTTATGAATGATCCCTTACATTAATTAAATTTAATGCTACGACTATATACGTTGTGAATCAGTCATCATCTAATAATACTTACGAAGAAGGCGCATCATTATTCTACTAACAACTTTGCTTCACAGCTTGTGCAGTAAAAATGCATGAAAGTTTTAAACCTTTCGAGAAACTCGCAAAGTATTTAGTAGAATAATGCTAGTAGTATAGAGACCGCCAAACATTATGAACGTTCAAACTGCGTTCTATTTAAAATATTTTCATTGAGCGGGATTAAACAGTGCGGTAAGACTTTAAGAGCTTAATGCGTTAATGTTCGTACAACCAAGCCTCATTGTTGTTTTGGTTGTATGATCCATCGAGCAAAGTTTTCCATGGATTGGTTGTACTTTACATAAATTGCTTTACAAGGCCGAATCATTTTCTAACAGACTAACTAATAAATGTGCACAAGTTTTGAGAAAAATAATTAATTCATCTGCAATTTCACGACATATTTAAAACGTTCATAAAATTTGGCGTACATAAGAATAGTTTAGGTTATGATATATGATATAATATTAAAGTTACTAAAACATAATAAAACATCGATTTAATTAATGACACAACATCAAGAATTATTAAATGCTGGGTTTCTATTAATATGTCTATATATTATTTTAGTATGACGCTAGACAATAAATTAACTAGATTTTGTAATTAAATATTTTGACAATATCTACTAAAGCAATTCAAACATAATGCCGCTAATTACTTGTCATTATGATTTGCAGGTTGCAACGTTTTCGCACACTTATATAAGACTACATAAAATCACTAACACAAATAAAGTAAATTACTAATTAAAATGTTTTTCGTGACTTTTCTTATTTTATTGTGAATATTTTAGTATATTTCATTAATAAATCGTCATTAAATTACGAACAAAATCTACCCGCCTCATCATAGCCTATACCAAAAACTTTCTCCTCTCCTATATACAAAGCCACATAATAACAAGATTTTCTCCAAAAAGAAAACAATTCCTGTATATTTTCATTGAACACATATCTTTAGCAACAGTTATTATTCTATTTATGTTGTGATGTAAGATGGAATGTTTGAGAAACTTATTTTATAATGTTACTAGCTGACCCGGCATATGTGCTGCCATATAAATAAAAAGGGTGAACTACCCTTATCACTTAGGGGTATGAACAATGGATAGTAACCGATTCTCAGACCTACTGAATATGCCTATAAAATTTGGTGAAAATCGGTAAAGACGTTTCGGAGGAGTACGGTAACTAACATTGTGACACGAGAATTTTATATATAAGATTTGAATATGTTGCGAGACTCCGCAATTTGTTAAGAGATGGCGCTATATGCATTACGTAAAGATACATTTAAACGTATTGGAATATTTTATGGTAACATGATATCCAATATAATGTTTTACATGGATAGTGTGTGGCCGGCTTAAGATGCATCATAATGCACAACTTTTTGTATAAAAATACATACATTTTATGTTTTAAATTATGCGTATAAATATATATAATAATATATAATAAATATATAAAAGCTCCATAAAATTCAACATCAAAGCGAAGCTTCCAAATTAATAGTATTCAAAATAATTAAGTATGTTTATTTAGAAGAATTGAATTGAATTGAAGAAGAAGAATTAATCAGAATCATTCTTCCCGCCATTACGTCATAAAAGATTTCACGGAAGTTGATTTATAATCAAATTATGCTTATACACAAGTTCATTTTGAAAATAAAATTACACTTATAAAAATAAACATTACTGCTAAGCAGTGGAATCATTCAATTTAATTTAGAGTTTTACAATCCAATCGTTTACAAAATATCACACACGATTATTTCTTTTTAAAGAAAGAATACCCAAAGTTTTAGTGCCCGTGAGGCCTTACAATCAAGAATAAGAAGTAATATCAAGAAATTAAATAATACCACGGAACAATAAAAAAGAATACCATAATCATTTGTTATTTTGTGTAGATGTAAACAGATTTAAAAATTATTTCGAAAATATCTTTAGTGAACTCAAACACAGACCAAAAATAAACTAAAAAATATTTGGTTACGTCTTCGCCTACGTACAACCAATCATAGGTTGTACAACCATTTATTTGGACACAAAGAGTTCAACATAAAATAGCTATAAAGGAAACGATATTATTAAATAAAAAAATATTATAAGCGCGGAAAAAAAGAAATAATATGAATATTGTATAATGTAAATTAAATTATATTTCTATATGGTAGGTACTTAAATGTTGCTTTATTTAATTTATAGCTTTTTTTTTATTTCTGTTATGTTTTTTTGTCTTTTATAACCATTTCAATTAGAGAATCGTTAAACGCGGTCCACATTCTCGCGAGAACTTCTCGTCTCTTTTCGCGAGAATGTGGAGCGGGCTTTATGGATTTCATACTATTTAACATTGCCCTGCAAACTAAAACGTTCAATAATAATAGAATATGGAAATAAAATCTCTATTTTTTCGATTTTATATTTATTACAAATGTCTGTATTTATTATATTTGTTTGTTTTAAACCACAGTTTTATCGATTTATAATGATCTACGCTTTTCCATAATTGTCAGAAATCCCAATTATAATTTAAATATTTAATAAATATCGCCAACGATACGATTATTTTGTTCCATAAAAAATCTTTTTTTTTTTGTTTGTTTTAAGCAATATTTTTTTAGCATCACACAACATTTTAACACGATGTAACATATTGCTCAATTTATCTCCCTCTAATGCGGAAATAGAAAATTATCTCGCTTATATTTAATAATTTCCCGGTTTTTATGGATCGGAAAAATTGTGATCATATTTTCTTATTTTTTGAAGATACAAAAATGCACAGAATAAAAAAGGTCTGGACTTCTTACCAGCGCCACATATTAAGCCCTGTATATCGACAGACATTAAACGTTTCAGACACGTGCCGGGACAGACAATATCATTTTTATACAATATTTCGACAGGCACGGCCCGTGTCTGCGCTGTTACGGTAGAAATAAATACGACAATACATTGTATACGAGAATACTAGTCTATCACGACACGTGTCTGACACGGTCTATGTCTGTAATCTGTATATAAATTAACCCTAACGCATTAGTAATAAGAAATAACCAATCTTAAACAATTGTTGCCTAGCAAAGTTTACAATTTGACAATTTCTGCCTGAATTGTCAAATTTCGAGATGTGATAGGCAAAAATTGGTCAAAATTAATTATATTTCGCACGCAATGAATGCCGAAAGTTAGGTTAGGTTAGGTTAGAAAGTTAGGTAACTGTCAGAATTGTCTCCATAACGAAACACCTTGTGAAGTGGTGGTAGTTGTATTGACATTCAAAAAGTGCTCTGTAAAGAACCTATTTTGAATAAAAATCATTTTTTATTGATTTGAAATCGTAGATGTACACGAAAACATGTTTTCTTCATAGGTTTTCTTCGTGAAATTATGTAGTAAATACATTTTTAGATTTACGAAAACATTTTCAAATTTTTTTCGTAGTACCCGACAACCATTTCTACTAGACCACGTTAAATAAAAAATTAAAATAAACTATACACATAATTTTTTTTTGAAGTGAAAACTTCTTTAACGGCGTTGTGCACTTTTTGTGTAGGGTAAAAAATGTCAAACTCGCAGGACACGTGACCTGAGGGGTTACTACCATCTCTTAACACAATATTATTTTAATCATACTTTTACTTTCTTTGCAGGAAATTTAACTTTTTAAGCAAAATATGACAATTTCAGTTAGTTTTATATAATGGATAAGCGAAAAATTAATAAGGGTTTATGTTTGTTCAACTGTGTATGACGTAATATTTTACTGTTTTAAGGAGGAAATAAAACTTTCCTGAACTATGATCGTTTTTAAAGTAGTGGTGGTGGTAGGCCCCCTGATCGAAAATTCGGAAGACGATTTTTAATATATAAATAGTGATGTTTGTGTACGATTGCGCAATAAATGAATATTGTATTTCACCACATAAGTGATAGTACTTTCATACGGATAATTAAAGCAATTCATGCAATTATTCCCTAACCATTCTAAAATATCAAAAATGCACAACGATAATAAAGTTTTCACGTCTGCCAGCACTCCTGGAGTGCAACCCGTTGTTTTATTTGCAAAAGAAGCAACACCATAATACTTATCCAAATGCAAGATTAATTAATGATATTTTCTCAAATCCCCTCAATCGACCGACGATTCGGCGTCTTCGTTCTTTGTGCACACGTGGAAGGCTATGACCGGAATCGAACCCAGGACCATGCAGGATCCCATGCCGTAGAAACACCAAGAGTACCCGCCAGTGACGTCACGCACAAGACCTGAAATTCATATGTTAGAAATAAACTTAACAACACCTTAATAATTATTCTTATACAGTTTTATACATATTTTTATTAATCGTTCTAGTTATATATGTGTATTGTGTATATGTTTCGTTTTATTTCTACTTTTGATATACAGTTTACACCTATTTCTATTTTTACTCATCTTTTCCACATCTATTTCTGTTTCTACAGACTTTGTTTCCATATATTGCTATTAATATACAATCTGTTTATATTTATTCCTATTTCTATACATCCTATTTCTGATCGAATCCATTTTCCTACATACTGTTTAGTTCTATTCCTATTTTTGAACATTCAGATCAGTTTATTATTTTTATTGAATGTATATTTCTGATTGCATTATATCTCCTTTTCTCTACTCTTATTTCCGTACATAACAGATCTCTCAATTCTTCACTATTTGTATTTTGAGCATCCCTATTAATAAAACTTATTTCTGCAAATGCTGTTCAAAACGATTTACATTTTCACGACCTGTTCCAGTTTTCCAAAAATAGTAATAGATCTGCTATTTCTGTTCTACATCCTGTCCAGATCCATTTCTATTACTACACATAATCTTCAGAACTATTTCTACATCCTGTTTAGTTTCATTTCTATTTCTACATATAATCTTCGGAATTATTTCTACATCCTGCTCAGTTTCATTTCTATTTCTACACATAATCTTCAGAATTATTTCTACATCCTGCTCAGTTTCATTTCTATTTCTACACTCCATCTCCAGTTCTTTTTCTACACATTCCTTCCAGTTCTATTTCTATTTCTCACAATTACACCACTCACCAGCAGTCGGAGGCACGGAGACAGCGGCCAAACTCTGAAACATTCGTACAAGACCGTACGAGGACGCGATGCGTGCCGTCCCGAACGCATCAGCCAGCAGCACAGGAACCAGCAGAAACCAGCAACCCAGACATAGACCGTAGGCACCTGGAAATATATGAATACTAGCTGACTCGGCAAACGTTGTGTTGCCATATAAAAAAATTAAAAATCTAACATCGAGCGATATGAAAAATGATCATTATTGAAATGACTATTAAAATAGGGTAAAAAATTAGGGTTGTATGTATTTTTAATGCGACATTATAGGAAAATAAAAACAAATAAAAATTGTTAAAAAATTAAAAAAAAATATTAAGGGTAAACAACCCTTATCACTTAGAGGTATAAAAAATAGATAGTAGCCGATTCTCAGACCTACTGAATATGCATATAAAATTTGGTGAAAATTGGTAAACCCGTTTCGGAGGAGTACGGTAACTAACATTGTGACACGAGAATTTTATATATAAGATAATATATTTTCTTTGGGAAGTCGCTCTTGAATGTGCATATGGAAAACCATGATGATTTTAACCTTTTGCTCTAAGAAAAAAAAATTGTAGGTAGAACCCTTCGTGGTTTGACTTCGGTGACACTACTACTGGTGTTTTGGTATAGCAGTTAGGCTGTTGTGTTTTGGCTGTGGTAAGGGAAATACATGCAAGTCCAAGGGTAGCAACGGTGTATCTAAGGTAGTATTGCATACCTATCTGGAGTTCATTACAGATGTTCTTACAATTATTTACCATCAGACATATGTTTATTTAAAAAAAAACGTCAAAAGTGTAGAACTTTTTTTTTTTTATTGAAAAATCACAAAAATATAATGAAATTTGCAAGTTTTATTAAAATGTCTTTTCTAGAGCTTACCAGAAGCAATGGCCAGAGCCCACCATGATGTCAGACTGGGTAGAGTCAACACAGCAGCACCGGCGACCAAGATACTGTAAAAAGAAATTTACATTTAATTTTTAACAATTTAGCAAATATTTTTCGCCAGGCAAAGAACGAGGTTACAGCTCACCTCATGGTGAGTCGCTGCTGTATGGATAACATAATGAATCAGGCTCAAATCCCAGGCACCTCTGATTTTTATAAATTATCTGCGTATTAGAAATTAATTATCACTTGCTTAAACGGTGAACGATAACGTCACAAACCTTGGGTAGGCTAATCTGTTTTTACCTGTGTACCTTTTTTTTTATCGAGGGGGAAACCTTCAAAGGTACCCGACGTTATGGGAGTGACGCCGGGTTATGTGGGACTTTTACCGCACTAAAACCCCCCCGGTGGCCAGCCTCGGCGCTGCGTAGAGGACTCCGGGATCTCCAAAGGAACGCAACCGGAGTCCTCTTAGCGCGTTGCCCCGTCGGGCTCCGCCCAGGTGAGCTTGGCGCTCGCCACACCGTCTGGTGTGTACGACGGTAAGCGACCACACATACCGCCGTCCTTCCCGGGGTCGCTGACGGGCGGTTTAAGCTCCCACTCTTGCCACCCGCGACCTACCTGCGTACCTAAGAGTCTTACCTGACAATATACGCCTTCCTCCTGCAAAACAGATGTAGATCACACAGGTAGCCCAGACCCAGGCGACCACACAGGTCCAGAACAGCGCTGATGGCGACCAGGTGACCTGGGTAACGGAAATAAAAACATTTTTCTTTATATTTTTTCTTTACAAAATAACTAGGTAATTATCTCATAGATTATTAAAACTGTAACTTATGAATTAAATGCTAATTACTAATTAGGCTAATTCAGAGAATAATATTGGGTTGCTTGGAAATTGAAAATTTAGGATTTGATATTTACATAACATGTGAAATATAAAAATTATTTTGGTGAACAAACGTTTAAATTGCAAATTATAAATTGAAAAATTACAAATTGCAAATATTAAAACCGGTAAAACTGGAAAATTGCAAAACTTGCTTATTGTAAAAACTGCAAATTGTCAAAATTGCAAATTGTAATAATTACAAATTGTAAAAATTGCAAATTCAAAAAAATGAATTCAACAATAACATCTATCGAGTTCAGCTACAAAACAAAACTTCATCAAGGTCAACTGGTTAAGCCAGCATTATTTGAGGGCAACAATTTCATCTCTTTCCAATTTTATAAACCAAATCAAACATACCAGCTGCCGCCTTGCTGTGTCCGACTGCTACAGTGTACGCAGGCAGGTAGTACAGCGCGTACGGCGAGCCGCACGACATCAGCGCCACTGACGCGCAGAGCAGACCGAAGCGCCAGGACTTCAGCAGAGACACGTCTAGGTATCTGAAAGAAAAATAGGTTCCTTAAAACGTCGTCTAGATGTATTATTATCTTTATATATATATTTCTTATGTGCGTGTGTATGTCACTGAACTCCTCCTAAACGACTGGACGGATTTTAATGAAATTTGTCTTGTGTGTTCAAGGGGACTTGGATTGGTTTCGATTCACAATTTTGACCGTGGGAAAAGGTTTTTTGAATTATAAAGAAATTAGGTTACTTTGTTATCGTCGTCAACTCATCACTGTCCCCTGGATACGGGTCTCTTAGAGTTAGATGAGTTTAGGCCAATGTCTACCGTGCTGGCCCAGTGCGAATTGGTAGACTTCAAATAGAGTATAATTTTCCAGAACAGAGGTGGTGTAACACTTCGTGGTTCGACTCCGGCGGCACCACCGCCACACCTATTTTTGTTATAGCAGTGGAGCGCTGCTGTGTTCTGGTATGAAGGGTGTGGTAAGGGCGATACTTTTCCGAGGCGTTCCAGCTTAGTCCTCAGGGGTAATGGCGCATTTGTGGGCGACCTGAGGTAGGAATCTAATCTTATCTGGGGTTGATTACAGATGTCCATATAACAGTAACTTATCATCAGGTGGACTGCATGCTCGTTTTTTCCTCCAAACTTGAAAATATAATCTTGTTTTTTTGCTACTCAATTTACATTAAAAATAGAGTATATTTACTTAGATATGGTGCCCATACATCCTCTCTTCTCTTCTTTAACTTCTGCGGTCTCTTCCTTCTGGATTTCTTCTTCTTTACTCTCGTTTGCTTCTGGTTCAGTTAGCTTGCTAGGTAGAATTCTGCTTGGTAATGGCGGCTTGATGTAGAGAGATCTTGAAAAATAAAATAAAAACATAACTTAAATATAATTAGTAACAATTTATTTACACTTTGGGAATACATAATAATAATTCTTATTTTCTCATAATACATATTATGAGAAAATAAGAATAATGTAACACATGTTAGAGTTATAAATATAAAGCTGTGAATACCACCTTCTTTCAGCTTACGAGAAAAAATATTATTATGACTTGGATAGCAAAAAAGTGTTGTAACGACTCTTAATAGATATCCGAAGGTAGCCGACTATGACCGATAGCTCTAAAGCTCAGTTGACTTACATAAGATGCCCATATTCTCAGAAGTGGGATCCCATCTGTAATCGGCATCAGGTTCAACCTGTTCGATATGGAACTACTTACAGATGTCTATGGGAGGTAGTGACTACTCATCATAGATTAGTAAAGATTACTCACGCCTAACAAGAAAATGTACCCAGTTTTGAGAATTGAAGTAGTTGCGTAAAAAAGTTTTGCCACGTCTCCGTGCTAAAATGTCCCTAAAATATTTGAAATAATTATTTATTTATTATGTAAATTACGCAGTATTAGTTATTTATTCGTAAATGTTAAGAGAGAAACTAAAAATGTTTTATTTGTCAAGAATTAAAAAGAAGAACTTAGCTAATAAGCCGTTTGTGGCTTCATTAAATTTCAAGGCGGCGAAGTATCTTTACTAATCTATGCTACTCATGAAGTAAATTCAGGGCTGGATTTAGGGAGGGCAAGCGGACTATTGCCCTGGGGCCTTCACAAGAATAGAATATAAAAATAGAAAAATAAATATCCAAAATTTCGAGAAACGTATTTTTTTTTCAAACACTTATGTGTTTTCCAAATAGTGATATAATAATTTTCTTTGTTGTGTTACAGGCACATCGCATTGATCCATTTATATTGCTGGTTGTTAATACTTTACGTCACTTATTAAATACTTTTCTATTTTATATTTTAGAATGTTCAGTCTTGCTTTGAGTTATGAAATGTTAGCTGATTATTGCAATGTCTTTTATAATGGAGATATGATAAAATAGTGGATAAAGTTGTATGTGTTGATGATTATGGAAGAATATATTGTATTTCTGGAATTCCTTCTGAGCATTTTCATAGTTGGCAATAGATATCAGAACGATTTGTGTAAAAAAAAAGTGTTCCTAGCTAATTTAGCAAATAATAATGGACCTTCAGCCCTTCGTTGGCTCAGGGCTTTCACACAACCAAATCCAGCCCTTAGTAGATTACATGATCGTTTTCTTTATCTTATATATAAAATTCTCGTTTCACAATGTTAGTTACCGTACTCCTCCGAAACGGCTTTACCGATTTTCACTAAATTTTATATGCATATTCAGTACGTCTGAGAATCGGCTACTATTTTTCATCCCCCTAAGTGATAAGGGTTGTTCACCCTTAACATTTTTTTATTTATATGGCAACACAACGTTTGCCGGGTCAGCTAGTAAGACTACATGAACCATGAAGTAGGTATCATACCGACTGATCTTCCGTCTGCTGGCCTTGTAGACGCAGGTGCTGTCGGTGGACAGGTCTTCAACAGAGTGGAGGATGGAGGAGGACCTGGTGGGGCGGAGACGTAAGCGGGCGACCTCTCGCGGCAAACCTGGGAACGTGATTCCAATTTTAATCACTCAATTAGGCAAATCTAGGCACGTATACACAATAACATAAGTCATATATTTTTTCCTTTAGTTTGTTATTTATCATTACTTCCCATAAATGAATTGTTTTGATGTGAAACATCTATAGCCGCACGTATAATCGATTTCTGGCGTGGCGACGCATGACGTGGCGACGTCGCCACGCTATACGATGGTATATATATACAGTCTATATGCAGTAGTGTGTACGGTGTGGCGACGCGTCGCCATGCGCAATCGAATTCAGTAAATAGTCATCGTTATCTGGAAAAAAATCGTAATATTTTATTTTATCATTATGACATATTTAGTTCCTATCACAATATGTTCTTTTCTGCATATTACTTTTACAAAATAATGTCGATGTTTCACATCTGCCAGGCGTCCCGTGACGGCTCACATTTTTTTTTAGTATAGATGTAATTCTTTTGTTTTAATATTGTAGTAATAATTATTTTTTAGTACAGTTGTACCGCCTTTAATTTTTCTGCACATCCCTAAGGTTGACTTGGAGAAAATGCTATTTAGCATTAAGTCCGCCTTTTGCACCACACTGTTTTTAACATGGTCAATAAAGAGTAAATAAATAAAAAAACCTTTAAACGACATTAAGTATTTAATGGCAGTATAAAAAATACAACAAAGTAGGTTCTTTTTTTAAATTGAATATAGATTTACTTCGCAACCTATGCAGTTTTAATTTTTGGCACAATCGGCTTTTAAACTCCTTCCAGCATTGTTCGGTATTTATGATTTTGATTTAGCCATTTAATTAAAAAAAACATCCTGTAGTGAATTTTTACTCGTATTTAACTTAAAGGAGTTACTGACCGACCACGCCGAGCACATCCATGCCTTCAGAATCTTCAGAATCCGACATCTGTGATGGAAACGGTGGTCTAGCCACCTGAAACAAATATGTAGAAATAATTTTAAAGTAGATTTCACACTGGTAGAATCCTTTGTGGTTCGTCTTCAGGGCACCGCCACACCTATTTCTGTTATAACAGCTGTGTAGCGCTGCTGTGTTCTGGTTTGAAGTGTGGTAAGGGAGATATACTTTTCCGAGTCGTTCCAGCTTAGTCCTCAGGGGTAGCGGCATATCTGGGACCAACGTGAGATAGGAATCAAATCCTATCTGGGGTTGATTACAAATATCCATGGGTGGCAGTAGCCACATATCATCAGGTGGACTTCCTGCTCGCTTGCTACTCCTATATTATAAAAGAAGATAAAACAAAAGGGGTTGCAGCTCCAGAGTATAAGGGTTGCAAGTCTTAATTCTCACCTCAATTAAGCTGGGGTGTATGATCTCGGAGAGCAGGTTAGCAGGCTTCGCGTCCTCGCTGATGAGGGAGTTCTTCTGGTTTAGGGCGAGCGTCTCCGAATCAGGCTGGAAGAGGCTTTGCAGGCGGTTGTCCTTATCCACTTTGCCTGAAAAAAGCCAGATCATATCACGATTTCTGAGCAAGAAATTTGGTAAAGAAATGCTATGTAGCGACTTTCCGTTACTCGTTAAGAAATGGCGCCACGAATATTGTAGAGTTTTAGGTCGCTGGTTTCTAATCCGATATATAATTTGGAACCCTTGTGCGCTAGTGACGATAGTGTAGGTGAATATATGTATAAATACCGTAGAACTGTGCGGTGCTCCCTTCGGCGACCGATCGACCGTGATGCACACACACTCGCGACGTCCAAATAGGTCCCCAGGACCCCCGTAATAAATATAAATTATATTATACGTCCCGTGACGAAATCTGAATACCGACTGTATGTACAATGTGTGTTATGACAGAAACGTCAACCTTTTAAATTTTGAATTTACTCCTTTTATTTGTAATCAGTATTTCGACCAGTTCTAAATACTGAACATACCCCCGCCCGAGAAAGGCCAAGCCTTTATCAACCAAAATCCAAAAAATAAAACCTTACACCGATCATAAACAAACATAAAGTAACAAAAATAAGTTTGTGACAACCCTATTCCGAAGGCAGCCTACGAAACTTAACCATAGGCCGAATAAATATAACCAATGTTGTTTTCAGGTTAACTATCCAAGTAATACACTAATCTTTCTCAGGCAGTAACCAAAATCCGAACCAATTTCATTTTAAAGAAGACAAGTTTTCTTCTTTTTATAAACTTAAATCTCCGATTGTAGGTGATCCTCCAGGTTAAGTCCATTTACTTCTAGTTTGAAGCGAGTGAAGATATTAACTTCTCCATCTTCTCCAAAATCTTTTGATAAAGAGCTTGCGCCAATTAATATCTCTTCACTCTATTGTTTTGGTAACTCCGCCAAGTTATGTTCCAGTTCCAATAATAAGGATTTACCGATAAACCATGAGGATCTTCCGTAACTGCACACATTGGTCTACAGTTGAGTTCTGCTTCCCTCCTGGTAAATACAGTTTCTAGCAGCTCTTCATATGTTAAAACAAGTTCACCAATCATCCGTTTCATTAAAGTTTTTGCTGACTATGCAGCCTGCTCTTCATCTAAATGTCTTCTTGCAGTTGTATCATTTGTCCCACAGTCAAACCGAATGACATGTGAAAGACCCAGCCGAGAAGTAAATGTAGTTAATGCTACAAGAAAACCTTCCGTCGTCAAATCGTTGACTCTAAATGTGCATTGTACAACCTTTGCACAAGAACAAATAAAAACTCAAAAAGATATACACCATAAAGTTTTAGGATTCATTAACCGCGAAACCCCAATAATAAAACAAATCTTTAAAATAAAAGAAAAGCAAAATCCGTTTGCAATGTGAAATACCCCGGTGGCATTCACCCTATCCGTAGGTAATGAAACCATTGTGTCAATCCATTTGACCAAAAAAAAATAATAAAACTAAATATCCTACAACGAAAATAACCAATAGACCTTTACCAATAAAAAGAATTGAATTAATTAACAACATAAAAATATATCTAAAACCTTAAAACCGCTAAATCAAATTAATATCTTTTTCCGAAAATTATTTACCGTACGTCGTTTTTCCATATTAGAGAACCGTTTTCTCACCGATGAAAAGGAACTATTTACCGTAAACGTATCTGGTAAATATGGCGAACCTACCGCATATCGCCGTGTATCATCCCGGTGATGATATTTTTTATTATAAATTTTATGATCCAAATGTCTTGGATCCGCAATGACGCTAGGATTATCGTTAGTGTCCCTAACTTTATATACAAAATTATCCGATTGTACGTTTGTAAATGTTTGGCAAACGTTAATATTCTGGGCACCTTCATCATTATTTACCGCGTATGAAAAAGGCCCCGACAATACATAACCGAAAATAGTTTCCATAGCACGAGGCAAATCATTGTTTATTTTAACAATATCCCCGAGCATAACCTCTCCTAATAAATCCGCACCGATTAAAATATCAACCTCCCGACTAAGGTAAAAATATTCATCCGCAAGAGGTAGTCCTTTGTAATGACTACAAATCTCTTGAGGTAAATTGAAACTAGGCAACTGATTAGTTATTTTATTTAAAATAGTAGCGGTAGATACCAATAACGGTCGACGTGAAAACCGCGGTCGAATCGTTAAATTAACCCCATTTCTACCACTATCCACTGGTATGCCACTCAGTCCCGTGACTGTAGAAGCATTTGTTTTAAACCGTCTTAAACCTAATCTATTAGCACAACTCTCCGAAATAAAACTGCCTTGACTACCGTTGTCCAATAACGCACGCGCTTCTTGATATTGACCATGTTCATCCTTAATATGCACCATGGCCGTAGACAAAAGAACCGTACGATTAAACATGTTACCTTCAATCATGTTAGAAGTCAACGAAGCACCACCTTGATTCGAAACCGTAATATTTGCCCTGTTAGATCCGCTAACAGATGCAGTATATGGATTATCCTCCACCCTATCCGCGACAACATTAGAAGCATGTGCCCTACTGTTACCGGTCACAGTCGGTGTCGCCGCCGACCTTGCACTGCCCGATGCTGTCTGGTAGTGAGGTAAATCCATGTGAATAAGATGATGATGCTTAGGTGACTTACACTTAAAGCAAACCCATGAAGATTGACAGTCCGCTATCTTATGAGAGTTAAAACATCTAAAACATAGTTTATTTTCTTTAATAAAGTCTTTCCTAAGACCCACCCTTAAAGATAAAAATTTATTACATTTGGAAAGATGGTGTATTCCCTTTTTACAACATTTGCAGCCTACCTGCCTATTTTCCTGAAATGCCGCATGAGTTTAAGTAGTGCCATATGCCCGATGTGAATCACCACTTGACTCTAAAATCCTAAGTTCATTTTCCAAAAACTTTATTAAATCCTTAAATTCCGGAAACTCCTTTCCTGTAAACCGTTCTTCAAAACCTTTTTTTAGACTATTATCTAATTTTTGAAAATTAATGTAAAATAATAAATGAGTCCACTGATCAACCGGAAAATTCATCTTTTCTAGCGCTTTCGTATTTTCTAATAATGTATTTAAAAATAATTTAATAGAACTTAAATGTTTGGTGACATGTGAAATATAAAACAAATTATAAAATAGTTTATCTGCTAACAATCTTTTATTATTATATCTATTGTTCAATAGATCCATAGCAACCGAAAAATTATCTCCCGAAATAGATAAGTGTTGCAATAAAACCTTTGGTTCTCCAGCCAATGAACCTAATAAGTAATACATTTTCTCCGAATCAGATAAAGCATTATCTTCACATATCAAAGAATTAAATATATCCATAAATGAAACAAATTCTTCTATTTTTCCCGAAAATGTAGGAATCTGTATCCGTGGTAAAACCACCCGCTTCCGCTTGTCACCATCATCCATTGACCTGAACTCCGAACCATGTTCAGTCTCCGAAGATGATATTTCCAAAAACTTCCTCTTGATATCATAATATATTCCATTATATTTTTTAAAATCGTCCGAATAATCCACATCAGAGCCTTCGTCCAATTCCGATTGCAGCTCCAAAAACATCGACGTAAATTCTTCATAATTACGATCCAAATCATGATACCGTATTTTAAAATTATTTTTATCTATTTCAGATTTAGGTTCCCGCTGAGAAAGATCGTAAATAGAATCCAAATTATGGATTGCTAAATCGTATTTTAATTTATTCAACCTTTGTTTAGATTTAGGAGCCATTTCAAAAAAATGAAATAAGGTAAAGTCACCTAAGTCCGAGGGGTTCACAAATTGGCACCAAATTCCGCGGTATTTAGTAAAACAGCTTTTACTAATTATTTACGAAATCGTTTTTACTGAAAGGTATCTCATTTAGTAAATAATTTATCACTCTATTGTTACATACCCACCATAATAGCATTATGTGTATTGTTTTTAAAATAATCTCATAGTTTTGAACTAGTGACTAACTCAAACGTATGCTTCATACATTTTGGGCCTTTTGCACGTGAATGTCACGATTTCTCAAATAGTGATTATTTCGATAAATTTACATATGTGTGATAGTATTTCGATGAAAACATTATATGGATTATATATGGAATCGAAAACAATTAAATATTGTGCTTATTTCTTAACAGATAAGGGTAAAAATAAGTTTAAATATGCAGCGGCATTAGGTGCCAAATATTTTAGGCTGTCCCTTAAACCGAGGTATACCACGGAATAGCAATTTCATAGACTTGTTTTAAATTTCAATTTTTGTAGTTGTTTTTATGAATAAGCACGTCTTGCTCCGGATTTGACTAATTTAATACTCAATTAATATTGAAATCATTTTCCGAGGTACTGAATTATACTGCATTACCTAATTATATAATACCAAAGATGACCTATCTATGTACTTTCCTAATTTTTTCTATGGGACAATTAAGGAGAGAAAATGAAGTTCATCCAGATATCGATGTAATATTGAACAAGTATTGTATATTATTACATTAATATTTCAATAAAGCATCTTTCTGCCTCTAAATTGTGTAAAAGGCTTTTATTATTTAATAATCGGAATTTGGAAACGTGATTTTTAGTTATGAAACGCTATTCCGATGTATATATGTCGGAATTAGGTTATATGGGCACATTAATCCGCGGCACAACGACAAAATACTATACAGGGTGTTTAAAGTTTTAAGCGGTTTTTAAGAACGTTTCTATTTTTTGTATCAGTAATTCGCTTAATCCTAAATAATGAATAATTAACATTGTTATACGACTTTATTAGTTATTTAATTAAAAACTAGAACATTTTACGATGTTTTGATTCGATTAAATTACTCAAAACAAAATAATTCTACAAACCGCATATGATATTCCATATTATTATTATTTCTGGTGTATGATAAGCCCTAGTATAAAGTACATTAAAGAGAATGTCCAAAATTTTATTGCAGATACACGAATTGACCGTAGTTTTAAACAAATTAACATGAAATCGGGAGGGAGGGAGGGAGGGTAGCTCGGCCGGCTGTCACAGCACGAAATTCTTATTGTGTTATTCTTTTTTATTTTAATTTGATAATTTTAGAGCAAGTTTTGCGTTGTATATGTGGACATTGCAGTCGTGTAGTGTGGTGCAGTGTGCAGACAGAAGTGATCGAAAATAAATATACGGTTTCTGTGCTAATCGACTCATTCTAAGGTGATCAGCTGATAGTACCGTCACAATCAGCTGTTGATTGGAGGTGCAAGCGCTAATAAAACTTCCTTTTGTCTTCAACAATTTTTATTTACAAACAAAGTGAAAATAGTGTTAAAAGAAACAATATTGCAAAAAGTGCATTAATTAATCATATTCAAGAGAAACATAAATATAAACAAGATACAAGTATTGTGAACAGCGCCATCTCTTAGTACATTTGGATCTTTTACATAAGACCTTAGTAGCTAAAACTATGGCAAACAAGTGTGGCGCTTGCGGAAGATTCGCTTCTATATCCGAATCAGTTAAATGCAATAAATGTTCGCTTTCATTCCACAAGCAATGCGTTAAAGTCAGCAATGACGCTCGCACGCAGAAATGGCAATGCAGGGAATGTAAGTTAAAGGCCCCCGGCGCAAGCGCAGCGGCTGTTTGTACGCCGAGTCCAGATGGCAGCAGTGGCACGGACACGGAATTCACAGATGCGCGTATTGACTCAGCCGATAGAGGGCGTTGTGAGAATGTTGATTTAACTACGGACATTAAATTTATTCGTGAACAGCTTAGCAATATATTAAGGGAGATGACCTGTTTCCGCCATGAAATTTTAAAAATTAATAAGAACATAGGAGATCTAAGTAATAGGGTTGGCGAGGTCGAAAAGAGGGTCGAATTGCTTGAACAAAGGGCACCCGATACAAATGTTCCTTCGGTTGCCTCTAATTTGGAGGAGTCTCTGACTGAGCTAAGGTGCCAGCTTAACGACCGCGACCAAGCAATGTTTTTGACCGATGTCGAAATCTCGGGCGTAGATGAAACTAAAGGCGAGAATCTCCTTAGCATCGTCTCATTAATAGCTACTAAGATTGGTGTTCCGTTGGAAGAGCGCGACGTCGTAAGTGCGATGCGTACTGGTGTCCGGCGGCATCACGACAATGTGACAGGTGCGGTTAAGCAGAGACCGCGGCCCTTAGTTGTTCGTCTAGCGCGACGGACGGTGCGTGACCAACTGTTGAAGGCGGCGCGCGTTCGCCGCGGAGCCGACACCGCCGGAGTGATCGTCGGATCGGAGCCCCGTACATTTTATATCAACGAACGTCTAACACACAATAACAAGCAACTTTTTTACAAAGTACGGGAGGAGGGACGGCGCAAAGGTTGGCGTTACATGTGGACGCGAGACGGTTACATTTACGCGCGGCGGGATTCTGAGTCACCCCGCTATCGGGTCCGTACTGATGCAGATGTAAACAAAATTTTTGGCTTGTAAAACGTTTGTCGCAATACACATTATTACATAACTTGTTAAGTTTATACTATAAATTAAAGGTAATTACATTTTTTGCTTTTGTAGTATTAGCTATACAATATTGTCTCACTTTGCTCCCTATAAAATATCACACAAATTTTGAAAGTTATATAAATATAAAATGTTTAAATGTTTTGTCTAATAAGTCTTTGTTAAATGATAATAAATTTCTGTTTTTATATTGTTACTCACACTACTGCATATCTTGTAGCATAATAAAGACAAGTCAGGGAAGAAAATTCCTATGTTATTTCGTGGGGTATAAAAATACCTTTATCGTGCTTTGCTGTTATAATATTATGCGCTGCAATATAATTCTACTCGTATTAATCTATCTACATGTATTTAACAAATACCACTTATTTAAGATCAATTCTTTTTTTGACTATATAATATCTATATTTAAGCTAATCTCACCTATTAAGGAAATATTTCCTCATTCAAAAAAAAATTATAATATATTACATTTAGTTGGATTATTTTTGCTAAACTGTGGTTACGACTTTATAGTAACTTGGTCTTATTGGTTCTATGTTTATAAAAATGATTAAGGTTAATAAATTAAAAATTGGTTTGTTGAATCCCGGCTCTTTAGGCACAAATCACGATGAATTTATGGCAGCTATGATGCGTCGCTCAGTCGATATAATGGCGATCAATGAGACGTGGCTTCGGGTCGGGGAGGAGGGCCGTGCCCCAGTAGTCCCGGGATACCGGCTTCGACACATTCCCCGGCCAGTTGAAGTGCGCGCGCGCGGAGGAGGCGTAGGATTTTATTTAAAACAAGATATAAAGGCACAAATACTTGAGCATCCGTGTTGCCCTACGGTTGAGCAAATGTGGCTAAGTATTAAAGTTACAGGTAAATCTGTACTCGTTGGCACTGCTTATCGCCCGCCTTGGCTAAACATACAACTATTTTTCGATGCTCTTAGCGAATCCATAAGTTCCTTTACCCATTTCGATTACACAGTGTTAGTGGGGGATTTTAATATTGATTATTTGAATAAAAAACATGCTAACTGTAATATGCTCTCCGATTTTTTAAGGGGCAATAACCTATCACAGCTAGTATCAGAACCGACGCATTTTACGGACAGCAGTGAAACTCTTCTTGACCTGGTATGTGTTGATGCTCCGATACCTTGTGTCTATGTTGACCATATAAAAGAACTAAGTAGCCACGCGTTTGTTACTTGTGTTCTCGACCTTCCTAAAGAGCGTATTAAGCCTCAGTGGGTGACGTTCAGGTCTTTAAAAAGTATAAATATTGATTGTTTCGTGGAAGACTTGGATTGTATAAATTGGGATTTTATATTAACACTGGATAATGTAAATGACATGCTTAATTATTTCAATACTATTATTATAAATATATTTGACGAATATGCACCACTCAGAATTTGTTATTTAAAAAATAAAAACAGTTACCCCTGGATCACTTTTAATATTAGGGAAATGATGAAAACGAGAGATCAGGCGCAGGTGAGAGCACGTAATACTAAGCTGGACTTGCATAAAAAATATTATAAAGAGCTTAAAAATATTGTAAGTTCCGCTATTGTCCGTGAAAAATCGGCATATTTTAAGTTTTATGTCAATTCCAAGTTAAGTCAACCTAAGGAAATGTGGAAACATATTAAGCGGCACGTTCAAATAAAAAACACAAACAGCTCTCTCCCTTCACATCTCCAAGATCCTAATGTGCTGAATGACCACTTTTTGCTAATGCCTGGTGGAAGTGATGTGTCTATGTCACTGCTCACATCGTTTGAATTTAATAGGTATTCTTCGGATTCATTTCAATTTAGGCCTGTTTCAGAATGTGAAGTGCTTAAAGTTTTTAATGCACTAAGCTCTAATGCAGTGGGATGTGACGGAATATCACTCGATATGTGGAAGTTAGTACTACCCAACTGTCTCACGACAATAACAACCTTAATAAACAAGTCGTTTGAAACTAGTATCTTTCCTGAAGTGTGGAAGCGAGCCCTGGTAAAGCCTGTCCCAAAAATAGATAATCCAGTCGCCCTCTCTGACCTGCGACCCATTAGCATCCTTCCCTGCCTGTCAAAAGTTATTGAGAAAATAGCTTCTGGCCAAATTATTAGCTACCTCGAGTTGAATAATATTTTACCTCTCAGGCAATCTGGATTTAGGAAGAAGCATAGCACAACTACGGCTTTAATGGAGGTAGTTGATGAAATTTTGTCCGCCCAGGACAAAGGGGAGGGTACTATTTTGACTTTACTAGACTTTTCGCGCGCGTTTGAAACCCTTAACATTGCACTGCTGCTCTCTAAGCTCTCGTTCTATGGCTTTAGCTTAAAAGCTGTAAAGTGGTTCGAAAGTTATTTTATAAACCGAACGCAATTGGTTGAACTTCGTAAAGATGGTAATAGTTTCATAAACCAGTCAACTGCCAAGATTATTACTCGAGGAGTACCTCAGGGGTCTATTTTGGGGCCTCTCCTGTTCATCTTATATAGTGCGGATGTAATAGAAAATATAAAATTGTGCAAATTTCACATGTATGCAGATGACTTACAAATATATATCTCATTCAAACCAGGTGATACGGATACGGCAGTAAAGAAATTAAATTCTGACCGTGAAAATATATCTCGGTGGTCTAAACGCAACGCCTTAGTGTTGAACCCGAAAAAAACTAAGTTTCTGATTTTGGGAACATCAACACAGATCCGTAAAATAGGTGCAAAAAGTCCGACGATTACTTTAGACGGTGAACCAATAGATAGGGTGACTGAGGCACGAAATCTTGGGGTGATCATTGATGAAAATCTTAGATTTGAGAAGTATATTATGAACACGGTACGTAACTGTTACTATAGACTGAAAATTTTATACCGTATTAAAGATTATCTTAGTGTGACATTACGCGTTAACCTTTGCGAAGCCCTTGTTTTGTCTAAGTTAAATTACGGAGACACCCTCATTGGGCCACGTCTTCTAGCACGTACAAAGAAAATAATCCAACGAGTACAGAATGCCTGTGCGCGCTTTTGTTTTAATATCCCGCCTCGCTCCCATGTTACTCCCTACATTAATACAGCCAACATACTAAAAATGGACTTCCGCAGGCAATTACATCTCGCCACGTTACTATTTGGCATTATAAATAATAAAGAACCTTTATACCTCTTCAACAAGCTGGCGTGGGCCAGGGATTATTTACACAATAGAACACGATCTGCTCCGGATAAATTGTGGTACCCATCCTACTGCTCAGCTGCTTTCAGGGGCAGCTTCAGGTACAGCGCCACGAAATGTTGGAATAACCTACCGCCTCCTCTTCGGAACCTAAAAACAATAGGGAGTTTTAAATATAAACTAAAAATGTTACTATTACAAAAACAAAAAGAAGATATAACTAACTAAAGTATAATAGGAAACATAGTAAAAAGTTATTATCCCATATTGAACAACGCTCGCACACGTACACATATTTTATACTACACACACGTATATTAAATACCTATTATAATTCCTTTGCCTTAGTTCTAGTTAGGGCTTTATCTGAAGTAACCATAACCTACCTCTAATTTGTAGCTCATTGGCATGGATGCTGGTTTCCACATTTCGGGCGCGGTGCTACTGGGTAGTGGGAGGGTATTATCGGAGCGCATGGCTATAGTCATACGGAAATGTTCCATTCTAAGTCGTCCTGTGAATAATAAGATAGTACTTAAAATTGCTTGGCTCAATAATAAGATTATTTGTAGTGTACATATTGTGTCTATAAAATATTTGTACTTACCAATTTATATAAACAATGAGTAGTAACCCAGTGCAGTTTCGAACATATGTATATTATATACATCAAAAATGATTCGTAAGATAACTGTTTCGGGCAGGCGGCGGCCGTCCGAGCCGCCTCGTATCATGGGGCAAACTGAAAACCAGAGCTGTGGGTAGGTGTTTTTAACCGCTCATGGCATAATTCTGAGGTTGCTCCCTTTCGCGATTGTTGCAGCGCATAGTACTTTAACGGCACTAGATAATTATAAGTTATAATTATAATTTATAACCTTTGCTTTGTTATTGCCTTTTGTTTGTTTTGTTCAAGTTTTTATTTCTTTATTTTTTTCTTGTAATTATTTTTGTTTTTTTGTGATTTTGTTTTTTTTTTTTTCTTAAATTTATTTTTTTAATTTTTATTTTAGTATATTTAGTTTTAAAAATTGTACTGTGTACTGCAATTGTGGTGAATAAAGTATATTATTATTATTATTATTATTATTAAATCCATAAGTTAAATTAACCATTCAAGAAACTATATTGTAACAAAGTTTTATTTTGGCAGTTTCCCTTTATTCCTTATATTTATTTATTATTCTTTATTTAGCTAAGAATACTTTTCATAAAGCTACTCTTTAAATAATAAAAAAAAATTAAATAAAAATTGAAACCTAAGTAAATAAATAATATTTATTTTTATACACCATGTAGCAGTCGTTCTATCTCTTTCACTCCCTTATTTTGTATACTCGGAATTAGGAATCAAATACATCGGAATAAGGATTTTTACATCGGAATTAGGGTTTTCTGACTTGGTTCATATTTATTTTAAATACACGTTTAAATTCATATTTTACCGTAAAAAGTCGAGTCTATTTCAAAAGAACACATACTAAAGCTTTTGATAAAATTATCTAATTCCTTTTTAAGCCGCAGTAAATGCTTAATATTTGACGCTCTTTCTAGTTTTGGTGAAAATACCGCGGAAATAGGTGACTTTACCTTAAGAAAAAATTAAATTAAATTTAAACCGATAGAACGCTGTCACAAAATTATATGTCAACCGACTTGACAAATATGAAAGCACAAAATATTACCGAATGTAAATTATAATCCGCAATAATAAAAATCCAAACCGAAATAAAACCGACCGAAATAATAGAGTAAACAACGACCATGCAGTCCACCTCCACCTGGTGTAAATGACCACACGTGCGCTGTTACTCTTGAGGACTAAGTTGGAACGCCTCGATTAAGTATATCTCCCTTACCACACCTTTTTCAAACCAAAATACAGCAGCTCTAAACACTGCTGTAATGGCAGAAATAGATGTGGCGGTGGTGCTGCCGGAGTCGAACCACGTAGAGTTCTACCACCTTCAACCGACACAACCCGAAACAGAAGAATGCTCAATACAAGCCCGACCGAAACACTAATAATAGTCCGAAAGAACGCCTAAAACCGTTGACGTTTCTTGTAGTACCCGATGTACATAAATAAAATAGTAACCGAAATAAATACGTGTATCCCTACGTAATAATTGTAGAGTACACAGTTTTTTGAATTTGTCCAGCCGCTGTAAATACTTATAATCCGGCAAAGTATTTACAAACGACGTGGACGTGTGCCGATGTCTACACTACTGTTCACCAACACACAAGAATATACTTGCGAGCACGGAAACCCGAATCCGACTCGAAGTGACCAAAATGTAGAGTTTTAGGTCGCTGGTTTCTAATCCGATATATAATTTGGAACCCTTGTGCGCTAGAAACAATAATGTAGGTGAATATATGTATAAATACCGTAGAACTGTGCGGTGCTCCCTTCGGCGACCGATCGACCGTGATGCACACACACTCGCGACGTCCAAATAGGTCCCCAGGACCCCCGTAATAAATATAAATTATATTATACGTCCCGTGACGAAATCTGAATACCGACTGTATGTACAATGTGTGTTATGACAGAAACGTCAACCTTTTAAATTTTGAATTTACTCCTTTTATTTGTAATCAGTATTTCGACCAGTTCTAAATACTGAACAAATATTCTGAATCACGCTATGGAAGTTTTCTAAATATGTTGCATATATACAAGCTCCGAACTGAGACTGGCGGAGTACGGCCGCTCCCCGGGCATGATCACCTAGCACACAGGGAGATCTCCCGCCGCCAAAGCTGTATACGAAATTACAAATTAATTATCATTTGCTTTAACGGCGAAGGAAAACATAGTGAGGAAATCATACCTAAAAGATCTTTAAAAAAGTTTTCGAAGGTATGTGTAGTATACCAATACGCAGTTGTCCAGCGCGGTGGACTATAGCCTAATCCTTCTCATTCTGAGAGCAGCGCTCAGCAGTGGGACAGTAATGGGTTGATGACGATAAGGGTGGTAACTTTTGGTAGTAGAACCCTTTGGGTTCAACTCCGGCGGCACCACCGCCACACCTATTTCTGTTATAACAGCAGTGTAGCGCTGCTGTGTTCTGGTTGAAGGGTTTGAAGAGACATACTTTTCCGAGGCGTTCCAGCTTAGTCCTCAGGGGTAGCGGCGCATCTGTGGCCGACCTCAGGTAGGAATATCAAATCGTATCTGGGGTTGATTACGGATGTCCATACGGCAGTAGCTTACCAGGTGGGCTGCATGCTCGTCTGCTACTCCTATATTATAACTCACCATCGACGAGGTCCTGCAGCAGCGTGGTGGTCTCGGTGGTGGGGGGCTCGCGCGGTGGCGGCGCGCGGTACAGCGTCGCTGACACACACACGTGCAGCATCCCACCACCTGGGGACAGAATACGTAGAAGTCATAGATATTTATTTATTGGATAATAATAAGCTTATATACAATATTTGAAACAATAAAATTAAATACTAATTAAACTAAAAAAAAAATAATCAAATTATATACTAATAGAAACTTATTTACAAAATGTACATATATACAATAACGAAATACAAAAATATAAAAACATAAAAACTACCATAAAAAATGATCACCATCGCTTTCCTTGGGCAAGGTACCCAAGATGCTGGCAGCATTTCCTCTTTGAATTGCTATAGCAATTCGTTGAGCAAAATGCGTGCCAGCTCCTGGATCTCCAGAGACGTCATAGTCATAGATTAGTAAAGATTACTCACTCCTAACAAGACAATGTACCCAGTTTTGACAATTGAAATAGTTGCGTAAAAAAGTTTTGCCACGTCTCCGTGCTAACATGTCCATAAAATATTTGAAATAATTATTTATTTATTATGTAAATTACGCAGTATTAGTTATTTATTCGTAAATTTTCTCTAAAAATGTTTTTATTTGTCAAGAATTCAAAAGAAGAACTTACAAATAAGCCGTTTGTGGCTTCATTCAATTTCAAGGCGGCGAAGTATCTTTACTAATCTATGGTAGAAGTAAATAAATTAAGAACAAAAAATCAACGGGTCGCACTCCGGGAGTGCCGGCAATAGTAAAAACTTAATTATTAATATGCATTTTTTTGTCTCTCTCTATTATAGTATCTCATTTGTGTTGCAATTATCCGAATAAATGTTTCTTTCTTTCTTTCTTTCATTTTTGTTATTTTGGAATGGTTAGGGAATTTTGCACGAATTGCTTTAATCTAATATATAAAATTCTCGTGTCACAGTTTTCGTTGCCATACTCCTCCGAAACGGCTTGACCGATTTTGATGAAACTTTTTGTGCTTATCCGGTATCTATGAGAATCGGCCAACATCTATTTTTCATCCCCCTAAGTGATAAGGGTTGTTCACCCTTAACATTTTTTTATTTATATGGCAACACAACGTTTGTCGGGTCAGCTAGTTATCAGTATAAAAGTATTTATGTAATAAAATAAAATATTCATTTATCCTATGTCCTATCATACAAAAACTTGGCAATTTATATTACATTTTAACACTTTAGAACTATTACAACGTCTTACGAATTTTCGATCAGGCCACGCATCCTGACGCGAGTTTATCATTTTTTACCCATCACAAAAGTGCGCAGCGCCGCTAGAAGTTTTCACTTGAACAATAATTAAAAGCTTTAAGAATAAATAATTAATTGAAAAATAATACTCAATGTCACTCCCACAATTTTGAAGACACCTCATAAGTTAGCCGTCTAGCCATTTACACTGTAGGACATTTCTTTGTTTTTTTTTATAATATAGGAGTAGCAGACGAGCATGCAGTCCACCTAATTGTAAGTGGCTACTGCCGCCCATGGACATCTGTAATCAACCCCAGATAGGATTAGATATTCCTACCTGAGGTCGGCCACAGATGCGCCGCTACCCCTGAGGACTAAGCTGGAACGCCTCGGAAAAGTATGTCTCCCTTACCACACCCTTCAAACCAGAACATAGCAGCGCCTAACACTGCTGTTATTAGGTAGAAATAGCTTTGGTGGTGGTGCCGCCGGAGTCGAACCACAAAGGCTTCTACCACCTTCACAAAACATGGACATGCCAACGAATGAGATATACACCTATTTCTGCCTTTATACGAGTAAAAGCAGTCTAGTGCTACTGCGTTCTGGTTTGAAGGATGTGGTAAGGTAAGGTTTGAAAGATGTGGTAAGATAGATACAAGAGAAATAAGGAAAAAAAGAAGAGAGGGGAGATACGTGTGCTTCCTTAGCTTAGTCCTCAGTAGCAATACTGTGACCAACCTTAGATAGAAATCCAATCCTATCTGAGGTTGATTACATATGTCTGTAACATTATAAAATACTATCAGGTGGACTGCACGCTCGGTTACTGATTCTATGTAAAAATAACTTACCAAGAAGAAGAACAGTTCCATGCAATCCATAAGTGTCCACCAGCTTCTCAATCAGCATGGGGAAGACGAAGCTACCTGCAGCCGTCCCGCTCACACATATGCCGTTAGCCAATGCCCTGGAAAGAGATAGATATATGCATAAACGCAAATACTTCAGCTACCGTCGCACTGCTGTGCACGGGTCTCCTCTCAGAATGAGAAGGATTAGACCATAGTCCACCGCGCTGGACAAGTGCGTATTGGTTCACTTCATATACATTTGAAAACTTTTGGTGTGTAGAAAACATGCTTCACGATGTTTCCTTCACCGTTAAAGTAAGTGAAAGTGAATTTATAAAACTCACATAATTTTGAAAAATTCTGTTCCTAGGTTTCGAATTTTGGACTCCCCGAGAACTAATTTTAACACCTAGGCTATACTGTTATACACTAGGTTTTCCACTAGGCTGTCACCGTATACTATGGCCTTAATCCCTTTAACTTTGAAAGGAGACCCTTGCCCAGCATCAGGACAGTTGAGGATGATCTAGAAATATTAGGGAATCTTACCTGTGTTTATCAAAGTATTGAGAGACAATAACGATACCAGGAGTTGTTGATAGACCACCACCGATACCTGAAAATAATAAATTAGAGTATATTTAATCCATCACAAAAACGCTTTCTACACTCACAGCCCCACACTAGGATTCCCTGTATCGTGGGTGCTATGGACACACACAGAGACAAATACACAAACACCCAGACCCAGAAACAGAAATCTAAATTCATCATTTAGAAATCTGTCTGGCCGGGGATCGAACCCGGGACCCTCTGCGCGTCTGACCGGCATGGTGACCGCTCACAATTGTCAAAAGGTTTACGGGTAGAAGAATGCTAAATTATAGTATTCCTGTACCCTTACCATGAGTTTTTACGTTTTGACAAATATGACTGTTTTGGTACTTGTTTATGTATTTGCCCATACAATTTCCAATCAGCGCCCCTAGCGGATTGTATCAGAACTATAGTGTAGTATCATTAAATGTCTAAATTGACAAAATGGCGCTTTATGTTTTGTCTCTCTTTTTTGCAACATGTGAGGTAGACAAAAAGACTTGAGCACTTACTTATTGTTACGTTTACTCAGTCTACTGAAGCAAACGGAACAGAATAATTGATTGAGTAAACGTAACGTAAAACTGTGGTATGTTTTGAAAACTCATGGTAAGGCTACCTGGTGGTACGAAGCTACGCTACTATTTGTAGCGGAGCTTCGTAGCATATTTTGCTATACTTGTAGCACTGGCTACATCGGTCTACGTCGTAGCTCTATAACGTAGCTCATAAACTACGACTTTATGGCTACGTTGATACCTACGCCTTTGGTTTGACTCCGGTGGCACCACCGTCACACCAATTTCTCCCTCATAATAGCAGCGTTAAACGCTGCTGTGTTCTGGTTTGAAGTGTGGTTAGTGAGACATACTTTTCCGAGGCGATTCAGCTTAGCCCTCAGTAGCCTTACCATGAGTTTTCAAAACATACCACAGTTTTACGTTACGTTTACTCAATCAATTATCCTGTTCCGTTTGCTTCAGTAGACTGAGTAAACGTAACAATAGTAAGTGCTCAAGTCTTTTTGTCTACCTCACATGTTCGCAAAAAGGAGAGATAAAACATAAAGCGCTATTTTGTCAATTTAGACATTTAATGTTACGTTACTGACACTATAGTTCTCATACAATCCGCTAGGGGCGCTGATTGGAAATTGTGTGGGCAATAAATACGTAAATAAATACCAAAACAGTCATATTTGTCAAAACGTAAAAAAATCATGGTAAGGTACAGGTAGCAGCGCATCTGTGGCCGCCCTCAAGTAGGAATATCTAATCCTATCTGGGGTTTATTACAGCTGTCTATGAGCGGCAGTAGCCACTTACCATCAGATGGACTGCATTCTCGTCTGCTACTCCTATATTATGAAAAAAATATACAGGTGCATATAAAAAAGTGTAAGAAACTCACCAGTCATGACTCCAAAACTGAGCAGCAGATGAAAGAGGCCTGTGCTGAAGAATGACAGCGCGAGGCCTGTCCCACAGAAGAGGCCTCCGATGAACACCACCAGCCTGCAGGAGTACTTCTCGCAAAGCGCCGACGACAGTGGAGCTGCAATTTTATTGTGTTAGAGTATCTGCAGAGGCAGAAGAGAAGTAAAATGAAGAACGAGTGATGTGTGTATGTGTCTGTGTGTGTGTGTGTGTGTGAGTGTGTGTGTGTGTGTGTGTGTGAGTGTGTGTGTGTGTGTGTGTGTGTGTGAGTGTGTGTGGGTGTTGGTGTGTGTGTATTTGTAAAAGTGGGAGGGGAGTTTGTTTACAAAAAATGTAGATGTTTATTTGGGTAATCGAAAAACAAAAAGTTCTGTCTGTGTATGCGTATATGTGTGTGTGTGTGTATGTATGTGTTTGTGTGAGAGAGACAGAGAGGACAAGTTTAAGAGAAATAAGGCAGAATTACACATGTGCATGTAATTTTGGTCGGATTACTCGCATTTTGCAGTCGAGGTGGACTATGACCTGACCTCTCACTCTTTGAGCAAATGCGACCCGCGTATCGGTGCGTTCACCATACCGGTCTGAGGAGCAGAGGGTCCTAGGTTCGATCCCCGGCTAGACAGATATTTGAATGACGAATTTAGATATCTGTTCTGGGTCTGGGTATTTGCGTATTTATCTATGTGTGTGTCCAAGGCACCCACGACAGGGAATCCTAATGTAGGCATTTGACTGTACCAAGAGCCAAGCAGAGTGTAGACAGAGCCGCTGGGATCCAAGAGGCGACAGATTCGCTGGAGTCCGGGAAGGTCTCCATGATCTCCACGTAGAGGACTCCGTAGGACTTGAAGAGTCCTGCCACCCAGAACTGGACCATGAAGGCACCGAAGACCACCACCCAACCGTAGCCACCGTCAGGAGGATTGGAGAGACTAGAAGAAACATTTATTTATTTATTTATTCATTTACTTACATCTAATTTTTTTTTTATATTATTGACGTTAGTAAAGAGATCTTTTGTCGGCTCCAGAATGCTGCCACGCGTTTTCCTGCCTAATAATAGTAGTGTTAAGCGCTGCTGTGTTTGCTTTGAAGGGTGTGGTAAGGGAGACATATTTATCCAAGGCGTTCATCAGGTGGATGGTGTATGCGGTTTGCTAGTACTATTTACTTTAATAAAATATTGGAGTAAGGGGCTACTGCCATCCATGGACATCTATAATCAACCCTATGAGATTAGAGTTCGACTTGAATTCGGCCACACTTCGCCGCTACCCTTGAGATCTAAGCTGAATGCCTTGATAATGTGTGTTTTACCGTACCTTTCAAATTAGAACATAGCAGCGCTTAACAATGCTGTTATAACAGAAATAGGTGTGGCGGTGGTACCGGTCAAACCATCGGTTCTACCACCTTTTAAACTAGTAGACCAGTAGACTAGTAGACCAGTAGACTACTAAACCAGTAGACTAGTAGACCAGTAGACTAGCATACCAGTAGGCAAGAAGTCTAGTAGACTAGTAGATGAGTAGACTAGAAGACTAGTAAATCAGTAGCCTAGTAGACCAGTAGACTAGTAGACCAAACTTACTCAGTAAACTCAGAAGACGGGCGCAGTTTTCTAGAAGCAGCCAGTAGGGGGCGCGCGGTGACGGACGAGAGGGTTAGGAGGGAGTCCTCCTCCTGCTCCACTGGTGACATTGCTGTGAGGTATGCGCCGACTTGCTGTAACAGCAAAAATAGATATAATTATTTAGTGAAAAGATGTATATAAAATAATTTGTGGTTTTATTGCTTAGGTAGTGTTTTTTAAGTATGTTTGTATGTATCTACGTGGGTATGTATGTATGTATGTAAGAGATATACACGCGCCCGACAACATTACCCTCCGCATTGGGTAGAAATAAATTAAATTATTTCTTGCAAAATGTTTATACTGAGTTAATAAAAAAAGAGGAACATGTACCTTTTTCATGTTAAAGTAACAAATACGTTTTGGGATCCCATTAGTTTGGACGCCCTGGACACTGGTGTCTTGTGGTGGTGGTTTGTGATTATAGTAAAGATTGTACCACTCAACACTTTTTTTTATAATGTACAAGTAGCAAACACGCATGCAGTACACCTGACGGTACGTGGCTGCTGCCGCTACTGCTGGACAGCTGTAATCAACCCCAGATTATATTCCTACCTGAAGCCCCTATCCTTAAACCAGCACAAAGAACACAGCAGCGCTTAACACTGTTATTATAAAGCAAAAAAAGGTGTGACGGTGGTGCCACAACGGGTTCTACGTTCATACTTACAGTAGCTAACGGGAGTTCAAGGAGAAGACTAACTGGACGATCTCTCTGTTCGGGACGTTCCCTCTGCTCGGGGGGTGCGGACTGGATGGACAGGAGGGAACCACCTTGCTCGGAAGATAGTATGGCCTGGAACAACAATATAGGTATTAGCAGCTATCGATAAGCATAGATATATTATGCCACCGCCTTGTAATTGAAGAAAGCCATTAAATGGCTTAAACGGCTGACAGTTCTGTCAGCCGTTTAATGGCTGTCATGGTGTATTACGCGGAACAATGCCGACATGCGCAGTTAAGACACGAGATCGAAGAAAAAGTGCGGAGAAATACCGTTTCATTCGTTGATGATCTAATGATCTAAAAACTACATTTTGTTAATATTTTTTCTTCTCCTTAGCGAAACACCTTCCGAAGCGGTGCTAGTTTGTTGACTTTCAAAAAGTATTCTATATGAATCAATTTTGAATAAATGAAATTTGAATTTGAATTTGAATTGAATAAACTGAATTGAATTGAATTTAGCCTGTTCATATGATTAGTTACAGATCCGGCTGTGACTGTTAATATTTTTAAGCTTAAGTAGTAAAACTGACAATTACTGTAATTCGATAGGTGTGATTCTACAGTAGGACTACCATGAGTTTACAAAAGTATTACTCGCTAGCGACTGCGTAAAATAAATGTATGAAAAATTGTACAGCGCCTCTGGTGGTTACTCGTAGAACTAAAATCCGTAGTGACGTAACTCGATACGTAAAAAACCTATCGAAATCAAATCGCTAGCGAATGTCATTATGATCTATTGCCATACAAATTCGGTCCCATGAGTCATTAATTTGACAGACGTTGTCAAGAAATACCGTAACGATAGTAGTTATGTTATTCACTAGCAAAATGACAATAGTATTCTATTTACCATTTCTATAGTGGCGTTTCTATGCCAACTCATGGTAATGCTACAGGAGTGTACGACAGATAATACGAGAACTTACATCGATTTTTACATCATTTTATAGATTTTATTTTTTATTTTATTAATTTTTTAATGTTTGTGTTTCTCTCCCTCTTCATTGTGGTACTTCATGTTTATTTTGCTTTTTAACTTATTGTGAAATTTAACAGTGGAAACTGTTTATTCCTCTGTTTGTGTCTATGAGCCATTTCACTATGTTATATAAACTCCTTTGCAAAAAAAACGGGCACCTTACACACACACTTTACCTTAGCTTTTCTATGGGTAAATATTATTATATTTTTAGTATGTCATTAGCTTGGATGACTAGAAATTTCTTATTATCAATGAGAATCTAGTTTTTTAACACTTTTATCCTGGTATCGGTGTTTTAGTCAATGTAAACAGAGAGCCGTGTTAAAATGGACATTTTTATGGGTATAATGAAATTAAGACTACGAGTATTTTTATGGTATTTTAATAAAAGAGACATTAAAAAATAAAAATTAATAACGAGTATGACCTCCTCTTGCAGCGATTACGGCATGTAATCGTCTTGGCATGCTTCCCACCAGGCTTTTGATGGTGTCCTGTGGAATGTGTTCCCACTCAGTCGAGATTACACGTTTAAGCTCTCTGATGTTTTGTGGAGGTGGTTGGACAGATCGTACTCGCCTTTTTAGGAGGTCCCAAACATGCTCAATGGGGTTAAGGTCGGGGCTCCGCGCTGGCCAATCCAAACGACGAATACCGACCTCTTGCATATAAGCATCTACGTCGCCAGAACGGTGGGCCCGAGCATTATCGTCCATGTAAATGGCATCTTCACCAATTACAGTCAGTGCGGGTTGTGCATTTTGAGAAAGGATTTCTGTTATGTACCTATGCGCATTTAGTGAGCCATTTTCTATGAATACTATCTCGGTACGATAGTTGGAAGTTACGCCCGCCCAAAACATAACGGACCCTCCACCATAAGGGGTGATTTCTTCAAAACACACATCGGCATAGCGTTCCCCTGGTCTTCGTAACACTCGCCGACGTCGGTCCTCACCATGCAGACAAATTCGAGCCTCATCGGAGAAGAGTACGCTACTCCAGTTACCTGGTGTCCAAGATAGGCAATTTCTAGCGAACCTCAACCGCGCAATCCGGTGCTCACGGAGTAACTTGGGGGCCCGCGCTGGTCGTCGACTACGTATATCAGCAGCTAAAAGTCTTCTCCTCACAGTCCATAGGCTAACTTGTGCTCCTCGTACCTCTTCAAGGTTTCTTTTGAGGTCTATGTAACTGCATTTGCGGTTCCTCAGCGCCTGAGTCACTAAAAAGCGATCGTCTCGCGGCTGTGTGCAACGTTTTCTCCCAGAACCTTGCCTTCTCTGAACGGAACCTGTCTCTTGGTATCGAGTCCAGGTTCTTTGTACGGTTGAACGACTCACGTTTAACCGCTGTGAGACGTAACATTGGCTACACCCCTCTTCCAGCAGCGCTATAATTTTACTAGCTCTCATTGCTTTTTCTGCCATTACGATAGACACAAAGATATCTGTTTTAAGTCACAATAAGGCAGAATTATGCGATAAACATAAATTGTTGTACTAAAAATAACGAAAAGTTACTTTTAGTTGCTTGATAACCTTTTAACCGCAAACCCGCGAAAAGTGTCACAAAATGAAAAAGGGATTAATAATTTAAAAAACAAAAGTTTTGAATTTGGAATGAACTTTTTTTCATACCCAGACTCTTTATTAAGTGCCAGTAACATAGTTTGGCTATTAAAACCTCTGAAGAACTAAATTATTACCAATAATGTTAAAAAATCAAACCCGCCCGTTTTTTTTGCAAAGGAGTGTAGTATGAATTGTTTGTTTCCCAAATAAATAAATAAATAAATTACCTCAGCGATGGCGTCTCCTGGGATGTCGACGGAATACGAAAGTGGTGCACTAGATGGTGGAGCGGAAGACCCGAGTTGGTGTTGGTTATCCAATTTGGACAGTTCCTGGAACAAACAATTTAGTTTTTAAAGTGAAAACTTATTTATTAAACTTGCGTCAGTCAGGACACGCGTCCTGATCGAAAATTCATAAGACAAAATATAATTTTTTTAAATATAATATAGGAGTAGCAGACGAGCAGTCCACCTGATGGTAAGTGGCTACTGCCGTATGGACATCTGTAATCAATCGCAGATAGGATTAGATATTACTACCTGAGGTCGGCCACAGGTGCGCCGCTACCCCTGAGGACTAAACTGGAACGCCTCGGAAAAGTCTATCTCCCTTACCACACCCTTCAAACCGGAACACAGCAGCGCCTAACACTGCTGTTATTAGGTAGAAATAGGTGTGGCGGTGGTGCCGCCGGAGTCGAACCACAAAGGGTTCTACCTTCAAACTGCATAAGTCAAGATGTCATCCTGTGCCAGCATAAAAAAATATATCAATGGGACACCCATTGACATATTTAATTTTCATTTTTTATTTATTATATTTTATTATTCAGGTTAGGTTTCGAAAGTTTTCACTTCTGCCGGCACTCCTGGAGGGCAACCCGTTGATTTTTTTTTATTGATTAACCTAACGATTAAGCAGACGTGCTACCTGATGGAAAGTAGTCAACGCCGCCTATGGACATTTGCGACACCAGAGGAGTCGCCAATGCATCGCGGCTTTAAAGGCGAGCTCTTTTTACACCTTTTTTGAAGAGCCCATGTCATAGCGCTCCGGGAATACCTCAGATGGAAGTTCATTCCACATCTTACACGTTCGTGCCACGAACGTCCGTGCAAACCGAACCGTGGAGGACCGCCACGAGTCCAATTGGTGTAGATTGTAGATGGAACTTCATCTTTTGGCGAGTGGTGCGATGGAGAAATGGTAACGTAGGCACAAAAAGTACATTTTTTGGGATAAAAAGTACCCTACGACCCTTTCTGAACCCCTGACAACGTGTGTACATAATTTCATGACAATCGGTTATGTAGTTAAGGCGTGAAAGTGTAAGAAACAAACAAACACACATTCACATTTATTCTTACTAATATTATAAATCCGAAAGTAACTCTGTCTGTCTGTCTGGTTGTCTCTTCTTCACGCCTAAACCACTGAACCGATTTTAATGAAATTTTGTACAAAGATAGTCTGAGACCCGAGAAAGGACATAGGATAGTTTTTATCCCGGAAATCCCACGGGAACTAGGGATGGCGATCTAAGATCGATTAATCGGAGAATCGATCTTTTTGACCCAAAACATCGATTATTTTAATCGATATTAGTAAGGATTTAATCGTAAACTATGCATTTGATCAAGTGATGATCTTTAGCAAAGTCGTTGTCCATGAGCCCACGAATTCCAATGAAGGTACAAATTTTCAGTTATATGTATGTTAGTATGTCACATTATTTTCTTTGAAACGCGGGCGAAGTCGCGGGCAATAACTAGTAATATTATAAACAGTCATGATTACGATTATTTCTATGTTTATGTAAGGGAGGCAATGCTTTTTAAACAACTTAGGTACTTACCTAACTTAGTTTTTACTAGTACATAGTTTAATGTATTTTAATTAAATTTTGTACTGATTAATTTAATAAACAAGCAAATTACATTTAAAAAAAGTTAAAAATAATATAAATAACGAGCTTTTGCCCGCGGCTTCGCTCGCTTTACGAAGTAATATTTTCATCCCCTATTTTTCCCCTTGGGGGTAGAATTGATCAAAATCCTTTCTTAGCGGATGCCTACGTCATAACATCTACCTGCATGCCAAATGTCAGCCCGATCCGTCCAGTGGTTTGGGCTGTGCGTTGATAGATCACTATGTCAGTCAGTCACCTTTGAGTTATATATATTTAGAAGATATAAAGATTGTCGGGTATTAATCATGCAAGACTGGTGTTATTTTAATATATGTAAGGATAACAATATAAAATTCAGTGAGCAGAATAATATAAAGGGTAAGTTATTTTTCAATGATGTGTTAAAATTATCATTGACCCATAACTACGTATATCTTAAAGTAGAAGCTATGTAGGCCTCTGAGAGCATTTTTTTTATAATATAAGAGTAGCAGACGAGCATGCAGTCCACCTGATGGCAAGCTACTGCCACCCATGGACATATGTAATCAACCCCAGATGGGATCAGATATTCTTACCTGAGGTCGGCCACAGATGCGCCGCTACCCCTGAGGACTAAGCTGGAACGCTGGAAAAGTATGTCTCCCTTACCACACCCTTCAAAACGGAACACGGCAGCGCCTAACGGTGGTGCCGCCGGAGTCGAACCACAAAGGGTTCTACCACCTTCAAATTTTACACCTTCAAGTTGTATTTTCGGGTGTTCTCGGGGGTTCTCGGCGTGAGTCTGTAGCCGGGGTAAAGACTAAGCTGTAAAGCCTCAAAATGTATGTCTCTCTTACCACACCTTTCAAACCAGAACACAGCAGCGCTTAACACTGCTGTTATTAGGCAGAAATAGGTGTGGCGGTGGTGCTGCCAGAAGCGAACCACAAAGGATTCTACCTTCAAGGAGTATAATCGTATATAATCGGTAAATCGATATTTTAGGTCGACAATATAAAAAATAATATTTATATCGATAACTTCACTAACTAGCATCCCTAATTACAATGAATATTGAATGAAGGTCTTCCTATCGATCGTGCACAACCTTCGAGCTTAGGCATTGAACTGAAAACTAATCAATACTGAATATTTAAGGGCTTTGGTATTGTAGGTAGAACCTTATGGAGTAAGGGAGGTACACCACACATACTTTTTTTATAAAATAGGGGTAGTCAGTTCCGGTAGTACTTTTTTTTTTTTTTTTTTAATTTATTTAGACACACAAACAGCATAGTATACATAACGTTTTCAACTTAAATACAATAGTAATAATGTATCCTATATACATGCCAATTATAAGTATGTACAGCATTCTCGTTATTAGCCAAAGACATGTTATTGCTTGTTAAAAAAAAAAAAGACAAATATAATAAGATGTTAAATAGTATTCATTAAGCCTAAAATTACAAAATGTTAAAAGAGCAGTTAAATTTAAACAGTAAGCAAATGAGTTGTTAGTTTGTTTTTAAATGAAAGACACGAATCATGGAAGATGTCAATGTCTACAATTGATGCACGTGCTCGGTTGTATTCATTACATATTCTGCACAGCGGAGAATTTTACGTTTTTATTTTACTTTAAAAAATGTAACTGACAATTTGTGTCACCATAAGCCTGTACAAGACAAATATATTTCATTTCATTTAGCAAACGAGCGTGCAGTCCACATGATGGTAAGTGGCTACTGCCACCCATTCACATTTGTCATCAACCCCAGATAAGATTAGATTCGTACCTGAGGTTAGCTACAGATGCGTTGACTTGCAACCCTTCACAGGTAGTAGCTAAGTTGGAACGCCTCGGAAAAGTCTCCCTTCCCACACTTCAAACCAGAACACAGCAGCGCTACACTGCTGTTATAACAGGAATAGGTGTGGCGGTGGTGCCGCCGGAGTCGAACCACAAAGGGTTCTACCACCTTCTTAAGCATTACTCTCTTGTCAGAGCGGTCGTGGTCATGTGATCCTAGTGGAACACTTAACAATACCCCGCCACTTGTTTTTTGTCGCCGCCTTCCTTTTGCATTCTGCATTTTGCATTGCCTTAGTCTAAATATATATAACTCAAAGGTGACTGACTGACATAGTGATCTATCAATGCACAGCCCACTGGACGGATCGGGCTTAAATTTGGCATGCAGGTAGATGTTATGACGTAGGCATCCGCTAAGAAAGGATTTTGATCAATTCTACCCCCAAGGGGATAAAATAGGGGATGACGCGAGCGAAGCCGCGGGCAAAAGCTCGTTCTATAATAAAGATAGTTATCGTCTGGTAGTTGGACTGTAAAACGACGTGAGCGGATGCGGCAGTCTCTTATCGATCAGGACCGCTGCGCTGTCTGGGAGCAATGACCTGCAAGGCTAGCCTTTAACAAAAGAGTTAATAACTCTTTTTACGATACAGAAGTATTCGAGAATGCATCATCATCACATTACTGTCCCACTGCTGGGCACGGGTCTCAGAATGAGAAGGATTAGGCCATAGTCCACCGCGCTGGACAAGTGCGTGTTGGTAGATTTCACATTCCTATGAAAACTTTTTTTAAGATTTCTTGGGGATGCAGGTTTCCTCACGATGTTTTACTTCACCGTTTAAGCAAATGATAATTATATTTAATTCTTATCATTTGCTTATAACTTTGAAAAAGCAGAGGTGCGTCTGGGATTAATTATTACTTAGTTTAACGTTGAAGGAAAACATTTAGAGGAAAACACACTTAGAGATCTTTAAAATAATCTCAAAGGTACGATTATGTGAAGTCTGCCAATACGCACTTGGCCAGCGCGGTGGACTATGGCCTAATCCTTCTCATTCTGAGAGACTCGTGCCCAGCAGGGACAGCAATGGGTTGGAAAATCGTACAGATATTGCACAATCGAATAAAACTTGCAGGTCATCGGTCTAGACAACTCAACGCTAATCGATACCTGCATCTGGCATCTAGCCAATGCTTACAACTTTGGTAGAACTCAGTGGTTCGATTCCGGCACCATTGCCACACCTATTTCTGTTATAACAGCAGCGTTAAGCGCTGTGTTCTGGCTTGAAGGCCATGATTTCGAGGTATTGCTTAGTCCACAGCGGCGCATCCGTGGACCTTAGGTCTATTTATTATGAGCCTTTTATTATACTAGAGTAGCAGACGAGCATGCAGTCCACCTGATGGAAAGTGGCTACTGCCGCCCATTGTCAGCTGCAATAAATATTGGTAAGATTAGATTCCTATTTACTAAAGGTCGACCACAGATGCGCGGTTACCCCCGAGGACTCAGCTGGAATGCCTCGGAAAAGTATGTCTCCCTTACCACACCCTTTAAACCTGAACACAGCGGCGTTTAACACTGCTGTTATAACAGAAATAGATGTGGCGGTGGTGCTGGAGTCGAACCACAGAAGGTTCTACCATCTTTTTGAAACTAATGTTATCTGGGGTTGATTATAGATGTCCATGGGCGGCAGTAGCTTATCCTTAGATGGACTGCGTGATCTCCAAATCATGGAAGAACGTTTAAAATTTAATTTTAAGTAAAATTCAACTTTAAATTTAAATTTAACGATCGTCCTATCGTTTTACTCTAATTTCGCAATGGTCTAGATTAAGGAAACATCTTTATCGATTATAGTCTGCACCATTCCGTAACTGGTATTCTACATAGGGTTGTCAACAATACCTAATTATACTTCATTTAAAAAACTAAAATAAAAACTACATCTTGTATAGGGTTGTCAACCAATATAATTATAATTTACTAGCTGACCCGGCGTTGTGTTGCCACATAAATAAAAAAAATGTTAAGGGTGAACAACCCTTATCACTTAGGGGTATGAAAAATAGATAGAACCTTTGAGTTTGCGGAGGGACATAGGTTCCCTCTGTGTGTTCTACCGGCTTTACAATGGTGGGTGTTCCGAGGAACTATTTGACCTGGTGCCTACGTCACCATTCCTCCATCGCACCACTCGCCGAAGGATGAAGTTCCATCCACACCAACTGGACTCGTGGCGGTCCTCCACGGTTCGGTTTGCACGGACGTTCTTGCCGCGGACGTGTAAGATGTGGAATGAACTTCCTCCTGAGGTATTCCCGGAGCGCTATGACATGGGGCTCTTCAAAAAAGGTGCAAAAAGAGCTCTCATACAAAGCCGGCGATGCATTGGCGACTCCTCTGGTGTTGCAAATGTCCATAGGCGGCGTTGACTACTTTCCATCAGGTAGCACGTCTGCCTAATCGTTAGGTTAAACGATAAAAAAAAAAAAAAAAAAAAAAAAAGATAAAATATTTGAAACTGCGATGGTCGAATCCAATGTGAAACATTCCAAAATCAACAACTACTTACGAATTAAAAATTAATTAAAAATACCTTTTCCCACGGACTAGATTATGAATCTAAACCATTCTCAAGTCCCTTGAACACACAACAAATTTCATCAAAATCAGTCCAGTCGTTTAGGAGGAGTTCAGTGACATACACACGCACATAAGAAATATATATATAAAGATTTAAAAAACTAAAAAGTACGCTTTTATAGTTAATAAAACTAAACAATTAGATCGAAAATTGCCTAAAAATACCCTTCAATATTCAACTTTTTTATTTTTAGTATTTGTTGTACATATCACATCAAATCAAAATAGGTTCTTTACAGATCACTTTTTGATATAGCGGCCACCGTTATGCATCCTCTGTAAAAAAATCAAGTGTCTATCTATTACGGTTCAGGAGATAGAGCCCTGTGACAGACGGACAGACAGTGGAGGCTTAGTAATAGAGTTCCGTTTTTACCCTTTGGGTACGAAACCCTAAAAATGAACTTAAAATTCCATTTTAAACTAAAAAAATACTCTTTATATCATTATGTTTTAATTTTAAGTAGAAAATATTTTTCATAGAGCATTATTTCTGCTTTTTATACATTATTGCGTTGGCGGAGGCGTGGGAGAGCTTACGCAATATTTATTAAAGCTCTGAGTCAAAGCTTTGAATCAGGACTTAATACCTCATTACTGTAGATACTTTGATATTCATCTTTTTACATAATCAATTTGTCCCACTGCTGCGCATGTTTTTTATAATACAGGAATAGCAGACGAGCATGCAGTCCACCTGATGGTAAGCTACTGCCGTATGGACATCTGTAATCAACCCCAGAGAGGATTAGATATTCCTACCTAAGGTCGGCCACAGATGCGCCGCTACCCCTGAGGACTAAGCTGGAACCCCTCGGAAAAGTCTGTCTCCCTTACCACACCCTTCAATATGTTTGATTATATGCGATATACGGGAATCAATACCTATGGGGTACTTCCTGTATCTACCATTAGGGCATAGGGCCCGTGCCCAGGGCCCTCGACATAAATAGGGCCCCGAGAAGAAGCAATGTCTTGTAGTAATACATGTATACTATAACAAAAATCTGAAAATTATAAAATAAAAAATGCTTTCTACAGTGAGTCCCACACAAGGATTCTCTGTCGTGGGTGCCATGAACACACATAGACGGATACACAAACACCCAGACCCAGGTCAGATATTTATTATCATTCAGATATCTACCAATACGCACTTGTCCAGCGCGGTGGACTATGGCCTAACCCTTCTCATTCTGAGAGGAGACTCGTGCCCAGCAGTGTAATGGGTTGATGATTCAGATATCTGTCTGGCCGGGGATCGAACCCGGAACCATTTGCGTGTCAGACCGGTATGGTGACCGCTCCGCTATGCGTCATCAACATAAATGTCGACTACTTTCGTACCAATTTTTTTTTTTTTTTATTAAAAATAATTATTTTGTTTTAGTGCTGTTATGAAATATTGTTTCTAAAATTCCTTAGATTAAAAAATATAAAGATCATTCTATAATATACATGAATACTACATTTAATACACAAAAAAACAGTTTAATATTATTTGAATATGTAGTATTGTTTATTTTCCAATATTTTTAACAAGTGAGATTAGTAAAGATTACTCACTCCTAACAAGAAAATGTACCCAGTTTTGAGAATTGAAATAGTTGCGTAAAAAAGTTTTGACACGTCTCCGTGCTAAAATGTCCATAAAATATTTGAAATAATTATTTATTTTTTATGTAAATTACGCAGTATTAGTTATTTATTCGTAAATTTTCTCTTAAAAATGTTTTTAATTGCCAAGAATTCAAAAAAAGAACTTACTAATAAGCCGTTTGTGGCTTCATTCAATTTCAAGGCGGCGAAGTACCTTTACTAATCTATGAGTGAAATAAAGAGATTTTCAATTGGCGTTCAAAAACGTTCTTATGCAATGTCATGATTCATATTTCCGGCATGACATCAACCATGTATTAAAATATCTGTATTAAAAAAAAGAGCTTTTGGTTAAATTTTACTGCAATATTTTGGTGTTTTAAATTAGGTATTACTTTTTACACAATGATATTTAAACTTTTACATCATGGTGTAATTCAGATAAAAAAATATAAGAATTTACAAAAATACGTTTTATCCATGATATATTTTTACCTTTAATTATTCACCACAAAATATGAAGAAGGATTGGTTGGTACAACCAATTAATAAATAAAAAATAAAAAAATATTATTCAATTTTTTTTTAATCGACAAAGGTTTAGTTTTTACAGCCAAGTGTAATTTTAAGAATGATAATGGAAATAAAATTCAACTTACTTTTTTGAAGATAAATTCCCTGGGAAGAGACATATCTTATAGATGTCGGGGGGCGCTGGTAAAGTTATAGAACTAAAATGGTCTTCAGATTCCGTGGATTCAAGCCTGTTCACCTGTTTTGTTAAGGGAAAAACGGCATCAGCCGCCTTATACATTGGTTTTGCGTCAAAAAACTCACTGAAGGAAGCCGTTTTAACAAATTTTCTTTTACTTTTAAATCGAAAATTCCGTCTTAATTTTAATGTTTACAGACTATAAAACTTTGTTTAATCTGTACAAATTACGGTTCGTAAACCAACATCTTTGGCGCGAACGAATTAGAAGTGTAATTTTATTCACAGATTATATTAGGTAATTGTTTTTTTTTTTCAAGAGCGTTTAGAGCACGATTGCGCGACGGACAGTGTCGACTGCGAATAACTCAAAGTTTGTTTTAGAGCGCATGCGTGGGAATATAATCGATTAAAATCGAATGCGCATGTCTGAAAATGTTTCAGGGTTGATTCCCACTATGCTCCATGTATACTACTTGTGGCCCGCGGATAACCTTGCAACCTCCTGTATATTATACAGTGTCCTATTCATAGATAAGTATAGATATCTCACCGCCTTGTCATTAAATGGCTTAAACGGCTAACAATTCTGTCAGCCATTTAATGGCTGTCATGGTGAATTTACGCGGAACAATGCCGACATGCGCAGTTAAGTTGTGCAAAAGTTTCAATTGTCAAAACTAGTTACATTTTCTTGTTAGGAGTGAGTAATCTTTACTAATCTATGGTCCTATTAGGGAACAGATAAAAGAGTGATCACATTTCTGAAACTGTTGAGGCGGTGGTATCTCCGGTCGAAAGTTGAAGGGTTTTACCACCTCCAAATTACCTTGATATAATAAACACAATATCTTAGAAGCACGGTGACTCTAGCGGCTTAAGGGGAGGGGGGTGGAAGGGGCCTCCGATCCTAGGGGATCTCCACACACAGTTGCTAAAAAAAGGTCTTCAGAATCAAATCTATGAAATGTATATCAGTCAGCGAAAAAAAGGTCGCCGAATCACAGGCGAACTTTTACACTGGGGGTCTCCATTGACCTTTCAGCTCCGGGCCTCCGTCGTTCTTAGTCCGCTACTGCGCGGTAGACTAAGGTTTCGTCTGACCCTGTAGTTCCGGGGCCAGAATAGGGCTACGGTATCCCCTGCCTGTCGTAAGAGGCGACTAAAAGGGCCTTCCGGGGTTGCGGGCGGCAAGCGTGGGAGCTCAAACCACCCTGGGAAGGACGGCGGAATGTGTGGTCGCATACCGTCGTGTACGACAGACGGTGTGGCGACCGGCATGCTCACCTGGGCGGAGCCCGACGGGGCAACGCGCTAAGAGGACTCCGGTTGCGTTCCTTTAGAGATCCCGGAGTCTTTACGCAGCGCTGAGAACGGCCACCGGGGGGGTTTTAGTGCGGTAAGAATCCCACATAACTCTGTATCGCTCCCACGGCACCGAGTACCTTTCGAAGGTTTCCCCCTCGAAAACAAAAAAAAAGACTAAGGTTTCGTCAATTTTTTGCAAATGTCTAAGGGAACTTTTAGACATTTGTAAAAGTTTGTAAAATTAGATCGTTTCTTATACTGGGGGCCTCATTCAACTCTCCGCCCCGGGCCTCCGTCGAGCTTGGTCCGTCACGGACACCACTATTTATATATTTATTTACTAGTTTTGGGTGTACTTCCGTTTAGAACATACCTCCAATCGATCTGAATTTTGGTACACATATGGATTTTGGCTCCCTAATTAAGAATATCATACTCAAAATACCCGCAAATTATATTTTCAAGGTCAAATTGCTGAAAAATGATTTTTTTAATGGTTTTCCGCGTATATTGCAGCAAACATGAACGTTAGAGAAAAATGTTTCAAACAAAAGTTGTAGACGCTAAAAAGATCAACATTTTTTGTTCTGTATGTTTTCCGCATAAACCCAGTTGTTTGGGAGAAAAATGTGGTGCACTTCCGAAAACCCCCACGTCCGATCGATTTGACACTTGGCTCGGACTTTCCTTTGGATGTTCGAAGACAACCCCTAAAGGGATTTTTGGCGCATACCCATAGTTACCGAGAAATTAAATTGTGAAAATTGCATTTTAGCACGCGCGTTATATTTATATAGTGCGGAGTTTTCTTTGGACCTTTCTTTGGACCTTGAAAATATTAATTGCGGGTATTTTGAGGACGATATTCTTCATCTGCGGGTTGAAATCCATAGGTGTACCAAAATTCAGATCGATCGGAGGTATGTTCTAAACGGAAGTTTATCCCTAGTTTTTGCCCGCGGCTTCGCCCGCATTTTAAAGAAAATAATATGACATACTAACATACATAAAATGAAAATTCGTATCTTCATTGGAACGACAGTGGCGCCATCTGGCGAAAATTGGTCGTCCCAACTCTAGAACCTTCGTGGGCTCATGGACAACGACTTTGCTAAAGATCATCACTTGATATAATGCATAGTTTACGATTCAATCCTTACTAATAACGATTAAAATAATCGATTTTTTTGGTCCAAAGGATCGATTCTCCGATAAATCGATCTTGATCGCCATCCCTAGTTCCCGTGGGATTTCCGGGATAAAAACTATCCTATGTCCTTTCTCGGGTCTCAGACTATCTTTGTACAAAATTTCATTAAAATCAGTGCAGTGGTTTAGGCTTGAAGAAGAGACTACCAGACAGACAGACAGATAGACAGACAGAGTTCCTACGGATTTATAATATTAGTAAGGAAGTAAGGAATAGTAAGGACTTAGATACACCATCGACTTATGACTAGACGTACAATAATATTACAATATGTTTAGTTCAGTGAGATTCGCCATTACAGGTATATAAGACACTCATCGTATTAAGTTGAGATTAAAACTACTTCGCAACAATCCGCTACAAATATGTATGATGGTATATATTTTAAACCATGCAGTATGTACCACCCTCCCTCCCTCAACGGATGCGTGCAGATACAAAATATTAAAAACTAGCTTTGCCCCGCGATTTCATCCGCGTTTAAAAGAAATCTAACAATATCATAAACAAATAAAATCGTCAAGACTCTCTGAAATGGTGTTTGAAATTTGCCTCCCGGGGCCGAATTTAATTTCAAGGACTTCCTTTAGGATATACACGTAAAATAAAACAAAAACGCTATTTGCCCCCTTAATGTTTTTTTATTCCATGTCAGATGCGTTTTTGTTATACCACGTTTTATATTTACTTCACGGAAACGCGGTCGAACGGGACTAAAAGTATCCTATGTCCGTCTCCTGGTTCTAAGCTACTTCCTCCACGAATTTTCAGCCAAATCGGTCCAGCCGTTCTTGAGTTATAAAATGACTCCGCGGAAACGCGGTCGAACCGGATAAAAAGTATCCTATGTCCGATTCTTGGTCCTAAGCAAGCTCCCCACTAATTTTCAGTCAAATCGGTTCAGCCGTTCTTGAGTTATAAATAGTGTTACTAATACGACTATCTTTTATATATATAGATATACACCACCTGATACAATTAACTATCTAACACTCATCGTATTATTATTGGAAAAACAAAAGAACTTATTGTAAATGAACTATCATAGTTATCTAGAAATAGTCTTATATATAAAATTCTCGTGTCACAATGTTAGTTACCGTACTCCTCCGAAACGGCTTTACCGATTTTCACCAAATTTTATATGCATATTCAGTAGGTCTGAGAATCGGCTACTATCTATTTTTCATACCCCTAAGTGATAGGGGTTGTTAACCCTTAACATTTTTATTTATATGGCATCACAACGTTTGCCGGGTCAGCTAGTAAGCATACAAATTAAATTTAAAATGTGCCGTCACATAGTGGGGATAGACCACGACTAGTCTCAGTAACTCAATATGTTCTCTATCTGGCATTATAAACATGAAGTTATAGGTAAATATGGAGGCCACACTTAGAACAAAATCTTGAGGCAAATACCTACGTATCTCCATCCCGCTTTCTGTGGGCCGACCTCTCTTTCTAGTGTGGACTATAGTATTGCTATCTTCTTCTTTAAATCTCCTAGAAAATTCTTAGAATTAGTCACCACACTAGCCTAACCAGAAGTTAAACACTGTCAAATAATTTACCTTTAAATAAATACTTGAACTATGATTAGTTCAATTGAAAATCCCAAAATCGTAGGTCACGTATGCATATCTGGGTTGGCAATTCAACGAATTATAATCCCATTTCTTAAGGATTCGGTAATGTGGCAACATTGGCCCTATGTGCCAAAATAAATAAAGGTTACCCTACTTAGACAGAGAGGGTCTGCCCACAGAGAGCGAGATGGTGATACATAGGTTTTGCTTCAAGTAGGTATTCGAAGTGTGTTCTCCATATTTACCTATAACTTCATGATTATAAATACGTAATAAGCTATCCCTCTTCTAGAAAAATACATAATGTTACCAGATTATTTTTTAAAACATTTACATACTTAGAAATTGCCATAATACAGTTTTTTGGCAAAAGTATTGTGGCTATACCTATGCATTTATCTTTTTGTCAAATTATAACCATATTTATTCTATACTAATATTATAAAGAGGAAAAATTTGTTTGTTTGTTTGTTTGTAATGAATAGGCTCAAAAACCACTGGACGCTTTTAAAAATTCTTTCACCATTCGAAAGCTACATTATCTACGAATAAAATAGGCTATATTTTATATGAAATATATTTGATAAATAGATTTTGAGGCGGTACAAAGTTTGCCGGGTCAGGTAGTTTATTATAAAAACAAAAATACGTCCGCTAAAAAATAGCCTACATTACTCCCACAATCTAGACTAATCCAACGACACCTCATATGTTAATCCGTCAAGCCGTTTGAGCTACCAAAGAAGTGTTCTACACTCACAGCCCCACACTAGGATTCCCTATATCGTGGGTGCCATGGACACACACAAACGACACAAACACCCAGAACTAGAATAAAAAAACTAAATTCATCATTTAGATGTGTCTGGCCGGAGATCGAACCCGGGACCCTCTGTGCATCAGATAGCATGGAGACTGTTCCGCTAAAGACATTGTCCAAGAATGAGACACCTACAAAAATACAATACCTTCCGCAATTGTCGAAATACATTACCTTCTGCAGTCGGAGAAAAATGTAATATAAATTTAAAATACAGTACTCATATACCCAAAACTCTATGATTTCCAAAATGATAATAGTAAAACCCTCTGTGGTTCGAATCCGGAACCACCGCCACACCTATTTCTGTTATAACTGCAGTGTAGCGCTGCTGTGTTCTGGTTTGAAGTGTGGTAAGAGACATACTTTTCCGAGGCGTTCCTGCTAAGTTCTTAGAGGTAGTGGCGCATCTGTGGCCGACCTCAGGTAGGATTCTACCTATCTGGGGTTGATTAACGATGTCCATACGACAGTAGCTTAACATCAGGACTGCATGCTCGTTTGCGGCTTCTAAATAATAATAACAGGTTTAAATTAAACAAATATTTATAATATTGAAACAAAATACATTTATTTACACATCAACTCATACGGTGTGAATACAAATTTATTTATCTTAGTAATAAAATAATAGTAATATTTATAATTAGTTTCTAACTTAACAATAAAATTAACGTTTCTATAACAATGACTATAAAATACTAAATAACTTAAATATAAACAGAACGACAGTAAAATATTGCGAGAAATATAATATTACTATTACTATCCCACTGCTGGGCACGTGTCTCCTCTCAGAATGAGAAGGATTAATATATATATATATATATATATATATATACTAGCTGACCCGGCAAACGTTGTGTTGCCATATAAATAAAAAAATGTTAAGGGTGAACAACCCTTATCACTTAGGGGTATGAAATATAAATAGTAGCCGATTCTCAAACCTACTTGATATACATATAAAATTTTCTGAAAAACGGTAAGGCCGTTTCGGAAGAGTACAGTAACTAACATTGTGGCACGAGAATTTTATATATAAGAACCTTTTCCCACGGACTAAATTGTGAATCTAAACCATTCTCAAGTCCCCTTGAAAACACACAACAAATTTCATGAAAATCAGTCCAGTCGTTTAGGAGGAGTTCAGTGACATACACACGCAGATAAGAAATATATATATATATAAATATGAGAAGGATATATTATAAGACCAAGTGCGTATTGGTAGACTTCACATATATTTGACACAAAAGTTTGACAGAATTCTCATTCGCGTAGGATTTCTTCACGGTATTTCATTAACTTTATCCTTATAATATTAGTTATCATAACATCCAGAAGTTAATACATTGTAAAAAAAATATTTATACATTTATTTCCTATGAATTAACATTACAGTCATCTACCATATACCAGCGTTTCCCAGCCCTTTTCAGTCCACAGACCCTTAGGAAATCAAGAACAGTTTTCACGGACCCCCTAATAAAAAAACAGCAATCCCAAATATCATTTTTTTACAGGACAGCCAAAACTAAATTTGAAAAATCGATTTATGTATTTTTCTTTTATTTATAGATTAATAATTGTGTTATACACCATTGGATGCATCTTTTTTAATTTTTTAAAATACTGTGTGCTTAGATCACATTTTTCTAATAAAACTGGTTTGCTGATTTTCTGTTTTGCGGCCCTTTTGCATTTAATGAGCGATTTATGTATGGTCCGGAGATGACACCGCGGACCCCCATACATATACTCGCGGACCCCCAGGGGTCCGCGGACCACAGGTTGGGAAACGCGGATCTATACAATTCAATTAATGAATATCGCTGAAAAATAACATTTTCTTGTATGGCGATCCCCATTTATTTTGAAGATCATTTTTAGGTATTTTTAGATTTTTTGTTATAGCGGCCACCATTACAAATATTCTGTGAAAATTTCCAGCATCTATCTATTACGGTTCCAGAGATAGAGCCCTGTGACACACGGACAGACAGCGGAAGCTGTGTTGTGTGTGTCTGCATCATAGTGAGTCCCTGAGAGATCTGTTTCCCACTATTAATATATTGACGGTACATAGTTTAATACATCTATAAAAATATTATGTATACAAGGAAACACACTGATATGTTTGAAAAAATTGTAACTACCATAACTTTAATACTAGAAATAGAAATAAATTAGCAATTCCTAAACATAGATTATGTAAGGTGGCTAGATCTTTCACGGGTAACTGTATTCGCTACTGCAATAAAATACCCGACCACATTTTGAATGTCACAGAGAAAAAGTTCAAACATGTCGTTAAACAAACGCTATGTAAAAAAGCGTACTATAAACTAAGTGATTATTTGAATGACAAAACAGTGTGGTCTGAAGTTCCAGCTCTACTGTATCATTAGGTTAAGTTTAACATTGTTAAAAACATTTTTTTTAAAGTAGTGTATTATGGAGTTTCTTTCTCCGCTTCTTCTCCATAACGAAACACTTTGAGAAATGGTTGTATTGACATTCAAAAAGTGCTCTGTAAATAACCTATTTTGAATTAAAAAAAATAATTTGATTTGCCTAGTAATAGGTTTCTGTTTTTACCCTAAATATTTTGTCTGCTCCGACCCGTGTCTGACACGCTCAATGCCTGTTATAAGCTGGGCCTTATTCCAACCAATATCACAAATTCTGTATTTCTTCACAAGTCTGAGTTTCAGTGGTACTGCAACTTTGTAGCTCATCTGTCATATTCTGCTCTAAGTCCGCAGTTTGAGTCTCTGTTGAGGTAAAGTTCATTCCCGGACTCGACGACACACTGTCAAGGAATCGATTCGACCTTGGAGAATCATACAAGCATAGACAAGTTTGAGTGCCTTTCAGACTCAGATCTGGTGATTGTGTTTCACACGTTATGGTTTCCTTATTAGACGTGCTTAACCCAAACTCTATGGGAAACGTTTGCGTTTGTATATCTGACAACGACACCGTTTCGAAAATCGACTCATCATCAGACCTCATCGAGAGCAAATCCTCGAAAACCGTTTGCGTCGAAATCTCATCCTTCCGCGTATCCTTCTCCATCCAAGAAGGCAAAGTGACGTCATTCTTTATATTTTCGAGAGTTTGCGTCGCAAAGTTACGCGTCGGACTGTCGCATGTCTCATCAATCTCCTCTTCAATCCGAGCTTTCTTGGCTTCCACCACCATTTTCGCTTTACGCTTCTCGGCCTTGCGTTCATCTTTGTATTGCTTATGTAGCGCCGGGTGCCGTCTTAGCAGATGTACTAGTAACTTCTCCTTCGTCGTATACTCAGATTTACAAGCCTCACATTCGAACTTAAAATTACAAGTTGGGATATGTCGATTGAAGTCATTTGTGGTTGAAAATTGTAAGTAACAGATCGTACAAGTTTGTTTTTCTTTGTGCACTTTTTTATAATGTTGGTTGAATTGTTTTCGACCAACGAAGAATTTATTCATATTAGAATTAATGTAATACGGACAGTTACTTACTGAGCAGTAGTATTGAAGGTTTATTGTAAAGGATTTGTCCACCCTATGTGTATTTATCATATGTTGAAGCAAGTCAGGTTTCTTGTGGAAGTTCTGACATTTATATGGACAATGTAAATATATTTTAGCATCGGGATCCGGAGCTACGATCATCACAACTAAATTACTTTCAAATAAAAGACAGGATATGATTGGTTTTATATTTGCTTGCTCTTCGGTGGTGGTAGCTTGCTTCTGGAACAAAAAAAACATATAAGTACAAAAGAAGAAGTACAAAAGCAGTGATAGCCTAGTGGTTTAGAAACTCGGCCTCTCGACCGAGGGGTCCGAGGTTCAAATCCCAGGCACCTCTGATTTTTCAAAAATTATTTGCGTATTGGAAATAATTATCACTTGCTTAAACGGTGAAGAAAAACATCGTGAGGAAACCTGTATACCTGAGAGATATAAAAAAAAAAGAATTTCAAAGGTATGTGAAGTCTACCGATACGCACTTGTCCAGCGCGGTGGACTATGGCCTAATCCTTCTCATTCTGAGAGGAGACCCGTGCCCAGCAGTGGGTCAGTAATGGGTTGATGATGATGATGACAAAAGAAGTTATACTTCTTTGGTGTAAATAAAAGAAGTGCAACTTCGAAAAGTATTTCGTGACTGTGATGAAGCTACAATTATTAGCTTAGTAACAGCTGTGTTTGTTGCTGCTGTGTTCTGGTTTGAAGGGTGTGGTAAGGGAGACATACTTTTCCGAGGCGTTCCAGCTTAGCCCTCTATAGTAGCAGAATTTCTATGGCCGACCTCAGATACAACTCTAAATCTTATCTAGAATTAATTACAGATATCCATGGGCGGCAGTAGCCACTTACATAGTTGCTGCATATACACTAAAGGGTTCTCATCATCATCATCAACCCATTACTGTCCCACTGCTGGGCACAGGTCTCTTCTCATAATGAGAAGGATTAGGCCATCGTCCACCACGCTGGACAAGTGCGTATTGGTAGACTTCACATATCTTTGAGATTCTTTTTTTTTATATTTCTCAGGTATACAGGTTTCCTCACAATGTTTTCCTTCACCGTTTTTTTAGCATGTGATAATTAATTTCTAATACGCACATAATTTTGAAAAATCAGAGTTGCGTGCCTGGGGTTTGAACCTCGGACCCCTCGATCGAGAGGCCGAGTTTGTTAACCACTAGGCTATCACTGCACACTAAAGGGTTCTACCACCTTCCAAAACCTCTCTCCCTTCCCGTCTATCTTTGTTTCTTCCAAAATCAATATAGTTTACTTACTTTAGCAATATTCTGCATATGATCATCAGATTCCCGACACTGTTTGATCCATTGTTGACACTTCAAAAGCATCTCCTCACAATTGATACACAGCAGCTGGGATGTACAGGCGGAGGGTTCAACCTGGAAGACATTTAACATATAATTAAGTAACTTTTACCCACGACTTTGCTCGCAGAGCTTTTTAGGAGGAAGTTCCCAACACCAAAGTGTAGGCTCTCGTTCGGGAAGGAGTCTCCCCTACTTAAAGCGACACTGCTCAACGGTTTACTGACTTGGAATCCAGCAGTAGATTTTTTTACACCAGTTGCCGTATTTCGCAGGACGGCAGGGGAATTTGTAGAGAAGCTTGACAAACGAATTAGATAAATTCTGTTATGTTTATCTATCCCTCAGGAATGGTACCATTTTTCGAGATAAAAAATATGTTATGTTCTGAACCCCTGACAATCAGTTATGTAATTAAGATGTGAAAAGCAAACAATCATCTTTTATGGTTCGACTCTGGTGGCACCACCGTCACACCTATTTCTGTTCTAACACCAGTGTTAAGCGCTGCTGTGTTCTGGTTTGAAGTGTGGTAAGGGAAACATACATTTCCGAGGCGTTTCAGCTTAGTCCTCAGTGTTAGCTGCCCATATGTGGCCGACCTCAGGTAAGAGTCTAATCTTATCTGGGGTTGATTACAGTTGTTCATGGACGGCAGCCACGTAGCATCAGGCACTTGTCTACTACTCTATTATAATAAAAAAGATAATAATTAGTCGGCGCCGAATCCCAATTATTTTTGTAGTAAATTTAGTGTCCAATTTTTTTTATTTTTGATAACTTAATTATGGTGATACTTTTAAGCAAATTAACATACAAGCAAAGTCGCATTTAAAATTCGAAGGTACATTAAATAATAAAAATTAGGAACCTTAATATTAGTTATTCTCTCGAAGTCCTCTAAAAGGCCCCAGTCTTCCATGTTTTTCATCTCTCCAGACGAAACTAGACAACCGCGGCATAGCTGAGACGAATCCACCGTCGATTCGTCCGGTTCTACGTTCGGTATGTCCATTTTTCATTTAAATATTCACGAAAAAATAAAAAATCTAAATATTATTGATTTTTTAAATACCATACATTGATTTATATGACGTGTGAATGACAGATAAAGATAAAATATATGTCGATCCATCAGTGTTTTTTTATAAAGATAAATTTTATTATACAGTCAAAATAATAATCAATTAAAAATAACTTTTTTGTAATAATAAACGCAATAATGTGAAAATTAAAGTGATCATGAAAATAAATCTTTCAAAATGCATTTAAGTTGAAGTATAACTTGGAACCGTAACACCTAGATTTATTTCACAAAGCTTGCAATTTTATTTCAAACGTGGAAATTCAAACATCCGTCATTTTGACATTTGTTTTGGCTCAGCTAAATTTACAAGAGTGTAATTTTCTCATGAACGATAAATTCCCTTTAATTCTTACAAATTTCCTAAACAACCGTTTCCAGGACCCAAAACGCCGGTATCATATACAACGTGAAGTTAGTTTATTATTCGAGTCAGCTCGCACAAACTTCAGACCGGTGGCCATATTGGTTGCTACCACGAAAGCAATCAGGGAAAACTTAGCCTGTTTAGTGTATAGGTTATAGTGTAAATTCGCCAGTTTTTCGTGCAACGAAACAGCTTATTGGCGATAGGAGACCGTGGAATGATAGTTGAGTGAATAAAACGCACACGCAGTGCGTTAAAACTGTAAGTATTGCTTGCTTTTCGCGTTACGTATTTGTACATCTCAACACGTGTACGTTGTCTGCAATAATTTGAGTCGTTTCTGTCCGTATCGGCAAAACCTAGACTTTGCACTCTATTCTAGTCGTTTTGTGACCTATTTATAGCATAGGAAAGTTGGTAAAAATTGCCTTTCGTATCAAGAAATCTAGGCTATCTATAATTAGATAGCTTTCAACTGTTACTTTTTAATACACTACACTATATATTTGTAAACACGCATTACGTAGTGATTTTAAATTAGAAAGTTAATTCCTTTCGTTTTTTATTGGGACAATATTTCATAATATTGCATGTGCAATGCTAGTGGTTTGATTCGTTCTTACGCTGATGGTCAGAGGTTCGAGTCCCAGGTATAAAACTTTTCGTAGTTTCATAGTTAGAAATTGGCTCTCAATTTGAGAACGAATATTCTGTAATTTATGAGAAATTCTGTAAAAAAAAGTTTTAAGGTGTGTGATTCACTCACCTGATGTGGACTATGGCATAAACCTTACATTCTGATAGTAGTCCCACGCCCAGCAGTGGGACAATAATTTAATGTCGAAATTTCTCTACCACTAGTGGAATAGGTTTTTTTTTTAATGTAAGAGTAGCAGACGAGCATGTAGTCTACCTGATGGTAAGTGGCTACTGTGAATATGTACAAACCTGATTTATTATGTTTGTACTTTTTTAATAGGTTAATATTGAAACTAATTAAATATAAATACAATTAAAAAGTAAAATTCACCTTTTATTGCCAAATATGCACTAAAAATGAGTGTTCATCAAAAATTTAAATACCTTTCACTGTATTTGAAAAATAATCTTTTTTGAAGCACTTATATATTTTTTCTAATTAAATCTTTTTTACTATTTTTGTACTATGTTAGTCATAGAATAAGATAGTTTTAAAAAGGTTTCGATGGTGGTAGAACCCTTTGTGGTTCGACTCCCGCAGCACCACCGCCACACCTATTTCTACCTAATAACAGCAGTGTTAAGCGCTGCTGTGTTCCGATTGAAGGGTATGGTAAGGGAGACATACTTTTCCGAGGTGTTCCAGCTTAGTCCTCAGGGGTAGCGGCGCATCTGTGGCCGACCTCAGGTAGGAATATCTAATTCTATCTGGGGTTGATTACAGATGTCCATGGGCGGCAGTAGCCACTTACCATCAGGTGGACTGCATGCTCGTCTGCTACTCTTATATTATCAAAAAAAAACAAAGAAAGTCCATAGGTAGCAGGGACTACTTATTATCAAGTGGACCAATTACTGTCCCACTGCTGGGCACAGGTCTCTCAGAATGAGAAGGATTAGGCCATAGTCCACCGCGCTGGACAAGTGCGTATTGGTAGACTTCACATACCTTTGAGAACTTTTTTAAAAATCTCTTATGTTCAAGGTTATAAGTTTCCTCACAATGTTTTCCTTCACCATTTAAACAAGTGATAATTAATTTCTAATTCACATAACTTATAAATATTGTAGACTAGTATTTGAACCCCAGACTCCCACATAGGCTAATGCTAATCCTATCAGTAACATGACTAAATTTATAGGGGTATTACCAGCTATCCACACAGGAAAACATTTTATCCGCCCTGTGATAAGTAATGCCTAATATAATAGATGATTTGGCAAATATAATGTATTATTTTATAACTAGCTGACCCGGCAAACGTTGTGTTGCCATATAAATAAAAAAATGTTAAGGGTGAACAACCCTTATCACTAAGGGGTATGAAAAATAGATAGTAGCCGATTCTCAGATCTGCTGAATATGCATATAAAACTTGGTGAAAATCGGTAAAGCCGTTTCAGAGGTGTACGGTAACTAACATTGTGACAAGAGAATTTTATATATAAGATTTACAAATGAGAAAATCTATCGGATTGTAAAGTCATTGCCGACATACATCTCTTTAGTATAATCAGTCTAGCCATTGTTGGTTACTAAAGATTGAAATTTCTCAATTTTCAGTAGGCAGAAATTGTTAAATTTAAAAATTTAATTATCATGCAATGGTGACATCCACACAAGCTTATATTCACACATTAAATGTTAGCTCACACAGCCATACGCCCATACTGACACTTCGAAATGCGCGTACACACACACGCACACACACGCGCGCACTTATCGACATGAACACACCCAAATGCGCACGCCCACGCACACATATCCAAGTGCACACGTACACGCTCACTCTGACACACACACACACACACACACACACGTACCCATTTGCGCAGGGACACTATCACACACACTCGCACTCACATCTACATACAAATACACATACATACCCACACACATAGTTGCATCAACACATGCAAACACTTATTATTCTCTCTTCAACAAAACATTTCTCTTTTTCAGTGGCAGAGCAATCTAGAAATGAATATAGTCGGCAGGCCACCCAAGATTGGAATTCTTATGAAAACAGTGCCTCACGATTTGAAAATAAACTCTTATTTCAATACATTATAAATTGTAACGGATAACGAGTTAAATTATAGTGTTAGTGTTATATAATATATGTGTATGGATATTTTGGAAGTGGAAAAGATTTCACAATTGTCAGTGTTGCAAGAATGAAAATACCAGAGGCACCAGCACCACCGAATGTAGGCGCTTATTATGGCAACGAGGAGAATGGGCAGTGGCAGGTGAGTTACGTTACATATGGGGATATTGGGAGTTTTTTGAGAGATGTTGTGGTTTTTGAAGGTGGTAGAACCCTCTGTGGTTTGATGGTGCCACAGCTAGACCTATTTCTGTCATAACAGCAGTGTAGCAGTTACGTTATATATGAGGACACTGGGGTTTTCTGTGAGATGTTGGGGTTTTTGAAGGTGGTAGTTTCCTCTGGTTTGATGGTGCCACAGCTAGACCTATTTCTGTTATAACAGCAGTGTAGCAGTTACGTTATATATGGGGATACTGGGGTTTTTTGAGAGATGCTGTGGTTTTTGAAGGTGGTAGTTTCCCCTGTGGTTTGATGGTGCCACAGCTAGACCTATTTCTGTTATACAGCAGAGTAGCGCTGCTGTGTTCTGGTTTGAAGAGTGGTGAGGAGTTATCTTTCTGAGGCGTACCAGTTTAGTTATCAGGGTAGCGTCGCATTTGTGGTCGACCTTAGGGAGGAATCTAATGTCACTGGAGGTTGATTATAGATGTCCATGGGCGGCAGTAGTCACTTACCATCCTGGACTACATGCTTCTGTCTGCTTCTCCTATATTATAAAAAATAGTTCTAACACGTAAAAATAGTTCAAAAATGGTAATTTTGAGTTACCCCTATCAATAAAGAAAACACAGCGTATATACTTTATAGGCTGGGCCAAATACCCGGTGAAAACAACGCTCAAGTTGTTTCATACTTAAAGAGGTGACGATAATGAGAATTAAAAACAACTAAATGGGACTTTTTTGTTCTCCTGAAAAGTTTGTAATTTAGAGATCCGCAGTGTTAGAATATTATGTTAGACACATATAGACATATAGAATGTTATACAGGGGTTTCCTGAGAGGTCTTGTGGGTTTTGGTAAAACCATCTGTTTAAGACTCCGGCGGCACCACCGTCACACTTGTTTCGGCCTAACAGCAATTTTAAGCGCTGTTGACGACCCACGTGGCGGAGCGGTCACCATACCGGTCTAACGCGCAAAGGGTCCCGGGTTCGATCCACGGCCAGACAGATATCTAAATGAGGATGATGATGTGGGGCTGTGAGTGTAGAAAGCGTTTATTTATTAAGCGTTTATTTGTTGTGTTCCGGTTTGAAGGATTGAATAGAGACCATAGGTGTGGCGGTGGTTCCGCCGGAGTCGAACCACAAAGGGTTCTACCACCTTCAAAATAACAATTTTAATAACTGAATAACTGAATAATTTTGATAAATAATTAAATTGTCGTTTTACAGCCAAACGGCGTTATAATAGACAGCGGCGTTGGTGGCGGCGTGGTCGGCAGCGGCGACGCGGGCGTTCACAGACCACCGGTCTACCCTGTGCACATACCCCGCGGGCATATACCTGGTGAGTTGGTTGCTATGTGACACTGTAAGATGGAGGGGGAGATAGCGCGTTAGGAGGGGAGCACATACTTTGTGGGGTAAGGAAGGGGGGCAGATACTGTGTGGGGGAAGGGAAGGGATCAGATAATGCGCAGCGGAGAGGAAGCAACTTTTTACAGGGGAAGGGTTGTCGAAATGTTAGATAGAGCAGGGGCCAAATGCGTGGGTGGAGTGGGGTTACATTTGAAGAGTTGTTGAGAGGGGAGACGCTGACGACACGGGCGTTCACAGGCCTGTGCACGTGCCACACGGGCATATATCTGGTGAGCTGGGTGGTGCATGAAGAAGGGGTAGGAAATGTGGGGGAAAGGGGTACTTTTGTGGTAGATAAGTTGTCGAGGAAGGAGTAGAGGAAGAGAAGCATTGGCAGCGTGTAGGAGTGGGGCACCGAAGCGGAGGTAAGGAAGGGGGGGGGGGGTTATTTTTGTAGGGCAAGAGTTGCTGAGATGTAGTGTAGACGAAGGGGAGCATTGAGTAAACAAACGAATAGAGGAAGGGGGGGTAGATTGTGGATTAGACTTGTAGTTTTTATTGCGTTGTTGATAGATATTTTAATATGATATTGTAATATTCCACTATTCGTATTCTACCTACAATTGTAAAATCTCAAGAATTTTATTTTGTTCCGATGCTTGATGTATTTATTAGAAAATGAACTTGTATTTTCTTATGTAAGTGAGTTGTACTCTTTTAGAAAATAAATATAACCATATAGTTTATGATCAATTGATCAATAAGGAATGAAAGACACTTGTATCATATTTTTTATAGCTGGGGGAAAGGGTGGTGTAATAGAAAAGAGCTAGGGTTGTCACATTACAACAACAACAATAAATACTCTTTATTTGTACCCCATTACGTAATCCCGTAACGTGATCATTGCAGGTTACGTGATGGCCGGCGCGTACTACCCGCCGGCGTACCCGCCCGCGCCGCCCGCGCCTCAGGACGACTTCGCCGATTACATGTGGATGGAGAACGAGGAGGAGTTCGATAAGCAGGTGAGTTACTGACAAACAGTGAGGCAGATAGAGAGAGATAGGCGGACAGACATGCAGTCAGACAGATAGGGAGATAGGCAAACATACATACAATTAGACAGGCAAACAGACAGACATACACGCAAACAGACAGAGAGATAGGCAATCAGACATACGTACAGGCAGAGATACGATAGATATGCTCACAGAGATTCAGGCAGTCAGACATCCATATAGACAGAGAGACAGACTAATAGACACTAAGACATGCAGATAGAAATACAGAGATACAGGCAGACAAATAGTAGCACACACACATATGCAGACTCAAAGGACAGCGAAACTACTTGGGGGATCTGGGAAAAATAATGAGTGATTGTTTACGGTAAATAGAATAATAATAAATGTATGTGTTACAAAATTAATAATGTGTTTTAGTAACACATAAAACACATAAATTGCAGGTGATGCAGCAGTTGGAGGAGGAGGCGCTGATGGAGCAGTGCATAGAGGCGATGTTGGAGGACGAGCAGCGGGAGAGGCGGGCGCCTACCGCCAACGGTCACAATAACCCCACGTGAGTGGCCACCGATACTAGTGTAGTGTGACTGACAGTGGTAGTTTTTTTTTTTATAATATAGGAGTAGCAGACGAGCATGCAGTCCACCTGATGGTAAGTGGCTACTGCCGCCCATGGACATTTGTAATCAACCCCAGATAAGATTAGATACTCCTACCTGAGATCGGCCACAGATGCGCCGCTACCCCTGAGGACTAAGCTGGAACGCCTCAGAAAAGTCTGTCTCCCTTACCACACCCTTCAAACCGGAACACAGCAGCGCCTAACACTGCTGTTATAAGGTAGAAATAGGTGTGGCGGTGGCGCCGCCGGAGTCGAACCACAAAGGGTTCTACCACCTTCAAAGTTTAGTTGGAATTCAGTCTGGTGATCTGGGGTCCCAGGTTCTAAGCCTGGCATGTTCTTCTGAGTTGATAGTAACCTCATGTGGGTGGCCACCGATACTAGTGTAGTGCCTTTGACTCAGTGGTAGCTTAGTGGTTGAATAATATAAGTAGTGATTGGAACTCGGCTACGCAATCTGTGGCCCCAGGTTCGATGCCCTGGTACGTTCCACTGAGTTGACAGTAACACATGAGTGGCCACTGATAGATAAATAAATGCTTTCTACACTCACAACCATGCAGGATTCTCTGTATTGTGGGTGCTATGAACACACAAGGACGAATACACAAACACCCAGAGTTTGAAGGCGCTACCTATTTCCACCCCACCACCTATTTATGTTATAACAGCAGTGTTAAGCGCTGCTGTGTTCTGGTTTGAAGTGTGGGTAAGAGACATACTTATCCGAGGCGTTCCAGCTTAGTCCTCAGGGGTAGCGGCGCATCTGTAGCCGAATTCAGGTAGGAATATCTAATCCAATCTGGGGTTGATTATAGATGTCCATGAGCGGCAGTACCCACTTACCATCAGGTGGACTGCATGCTCGTCTACTACTCGTATAATATAAAAATACAATATTAGGACAAATTTCAGTCGGAGAAAGTATGAGTAGCTAGCTAACACGCACACTAATACAATGTGTATATGAATTATTCTTCTTCTTCTTGCGGTGCCCCTCCAACTAGTGAAGGTCGGCTATCAGCTGTCTAAATCCCTCACGGTTTTTTGAGAGGCGGAATAGTTCAGCTGCGCTTGCTATCCCCGTTCACTCTCGAATGTTCCGCAGCCAAGATTTTTTTCTTCTCCCTACTCGCCTTTTCCCCGCGACTTTGCCCATTATAATGAGCTGGAGAAGTTCGTAACGTGGATGCCGTAGAATGTGACCCAAGTAAGAGACTTTTCTCTCTTTGATGGTAAGCATGAGTTTACGCTTTTGGCCAATGCGTCTTAGGATCTCGTCATTGGTTATCTTTTGGATCCAGCTAATGGAGAGCATGCGTCTATACGTCCACATCTCAAAGGCTTCTATCCGTTTTTTTAAATCCTCTTTGAAAGTCCAAGCCTCGCATCCGTACAGTACAATAGGCCAGATGTAACAGTGGAGTAAACGAGTACGTAACGCGATGTTAATGTTACGGTTGCACAGGACTTTTTTCATGGCTTTAAAAGAGTTACGAGCTGTTTCAATGCGTGCCTTTATTTCTGTGTCACTGTTCCATTCCTCGGTTAACCGATGAATTATTCACAATCACAATTAAAACTTTCTGCATTCACCCAGGGTTGACTGGTAGAAAATGCCATCAGGCATTATGTTTGCCCTTTTGTAGCTTAACTTTCTGTTAGTGTTACAATAAATAAATAAAGTTTTTTATGGTAGTGTTTTAGTTTTTATATTTTTGTTTTTTTATTTTTGTATATATGTAAATTTTGTAAATAAGTTATTTTATATGTATAGTTTCATTTATTTCTTATAATTTTCTGTAAGTTTAATTATAATTGTAAATATTTTTTAGTTTATAAAAATTCTTATACCTGTTTATTGATAACTATACTATTAAAAGTTGAGTCTTAAAAAAAAGGCACATCTTTAAAATAAATAAAAATAAAATCTCATCGACATCCTCATCGAAGTAGAATATTTGTATGTAACACCGCTGGGCGCGCTTGTATAACACATTTACAATGTTCCATTTTTTTTTATTTTGATTTTTGATTTTGGATTTTGGTCTCCGCAGCACAAGCAACGGCACGAGCTCGCTGTCGCTAGAGGAGACGGTCTCGCGCTCCACCCTCAACCCCCTCGCCGCGGAGTTCGTGCCCACGAGGCGGCCGCCACCCTCACCCACACACACAGGTGAGTTGTAGTATTGACGAGTGAGTCGGCGAATAGTGACGAGTTGGTCGGCGAGTAGGGACGAATAGGTCGGCGAATAATGAGAAGTAGTTCCCCGAATAATGACAATGACAAATACATGTAATGGGGGGTACTAATGCGGATTAATGACGAGTAGCTCGGCGAATAATATCTAGTAGCTCGTCGAGTAGTGACGAGTCCGTACGTCACTATATGTACTTATTTAAAAGTAATTATCACTTGCTTAAACGGTGAAGGAAAACATCGTAAGGAAACCTGCATACCTGAGAAATCTTAAAAAAAAGGTTATCAAAGGTATGTGAAGTCTACCAATACACACTTGGCCAGCGCGGTGGACTATGGCCTAATCCTTCTCATTCTGAGAGGAGACCCGTGCCCAGCAGTGGGACGATCAGATTAACGACAACTGCTATTTACTTCTAGAAGACAAACAAGACTCACCGGAGACCACATCAGCAGCGGAGTCATCGAGCCCCTCAGAAGATGTACAGAATGTGAAAGAAGAAGCAGTGACACAGAGCGAAGTGGAGACTAAAAAAGAAGATAGTGGGACGGACGGTATGTTGGACATTTTTATAGATATATTTGATTCTTTAATCAAAAATAAAAAAAGAAAATAAATCAAATAAAAAACTCTTGGCAAAAATATCTCTTTATTGGTAAAAAAAAACATAATTATTTTTTTATAATATAGGAGTAGCCGAGTATGTTGATCGGATGGTAAGTGACTACTACCGTTGGATATCTGTAATCAATCCCAGATTATGTTAGACTCATGCCTGAGGTCGATCACAGATGCGCTGCTACCCCTGCGGACTAAGTTGGATCGCCTCGGATTAGTATGTCTCCCTTACCACACTTCAAACCAGAACACAGCAGCGCTACACTGCTGTTATAACAGAAATAGGTGTGACGGTGGTGCAGCCGGAGTCGAACCACAAAGGGTTCTACCACCTTCGAGGTGTATTTATAATTCTAATAATGTATGGCAGTAACAGTTTAGAGCTGATGTATTCTTTTTTGAAGGGCCAACCTCAAATCATAGATTAGTAAAGATTACTCACTCCTAACAAGAAAATGTACCCAGTTTTGAGAATTGAAACAGTTGCGTAAAAAAGTTTTGCCACGTCTCCGTGCTAAAATGTCCCTGAAATATTTGAAATAATTATTTATTTATTACGTAAATTACGCAGTATTAGTTATTTATTCGTATATTTTCTCTAAAAATGTTTTTATTTGTCAAGAATTCAAAAAAAGAACTTACTAAAATAAGCCGTTTGTGGCTTCATTCAATTTCAAGGCGGCGAAGTATCTTTACTAATCTATGCCTCAAATAGGAATCTAATTTTATCTGGTGTTGATTACAGATGTTCATGGGCGGCAGTAGCCTCCCACTCCTATATTATTAAATAAAATGATATGGACTCATGTGCTAATATAATTTCATAAAAATAATAAAAAAAAAATGCAGTGATTTTTAATTATTTTTTTTTAAATAGTTTTAGAAACAACTCCACCGCCCAGCGATCCGCCTGAAGTGAGCGCCGCTGATGTCCAGCCTTCGATAGATAAGCCCTTGGACAAGAGGCCCAAGGAACGTAGGGAGGTGAAGCCGAAGGTCTTAGACCCTAAGAAGACGGTCAAAGTCGACCCTAAGAAGGTTAAGCCTGTGCCCGCTAAGAGTGAGACTAAGGTTAGTTTTATATATATTTTAGTTCAGTTTTTATAATATAGGAGTAACAGACGAGCATGCAATCCACCTGATGATAAGTGGCTACTGCCGCCCATGGACATCTGTAATCAATCCCAAGTAAGATTAGATATTCTTACCTAAGGTCCGCCATCGATGCGCCGCTACCCCTGAGGACTAAGCGGCAACGCCTCGGATAAGTATGTCTTTTACCACACTTCAAACCAGAACACAGCAGCGCTACACTGCTGTTATAACAGAATCGAACCACAGAGGGTTCTACCACCTTCAGAATTCTACTATCTTTTCTTTCTAGTTTAACAACAGAAATATGTGTGACGCTGGTGCCGCCGGAGTCGAACCGCAGAGAGTACTACCACCTTCAGAATTTTATCACCTTTCCTTCATAGTTTAATATTTTGTTTACATCAGATTAGTATTTAAAATTTAATATGAATATTTTTCTAAATATTCACCATACAACAGGTCCAAACGCCTGTGAAGAAGAAGGAAGTTAAGCCGGTGAAGAGTGAAGCCAAAGTGGAGAAGCTCGACGATGTTCCCGTAACAGTCGCTGTCGAGGAAACCGTTGCCGTGACTGTCGTCGCGAGTGTCGTCGAAGCTGTTAAGGTGAGCGACGAGATAGATCACGTGCATAATTAATAATCAATCTATCATTTTGCCAATGGAAGATCGAAATTTGAAAATGTCTAAATACTAATTTTTAGGGATGCGCCGAATATTCGTTTGGTATTCGGTATTCGGCGTATCCGGCATCTTTTTTGCTATTTGTATTCGGCCGAATTATTCGGTTTTAGTGCCGAATATATTCGGTTCGAGTATTTCTGTTTTCTTGTATACACGACATGGTACAGGACTAAAACACAAAACTTCTTATATGAGATTTATGTTATATTATTAGTCAAATTCATATCCTATGAAGAATATGTTGAGTAAAGCTAATAAAATTAAGCAATTGAACATCAAATCAACGTTTATTTTGAAACTTCAAGTCAACACATTTATTACTTAATCTATAGTTAGTATAGTCAACATTTATTTTAAACCTAAAATCAGTAATCATTTTTAAAACTCAAATCAACATTTTAAAGTGTGAATGAACACACATAACTGGCAAATTGACAATAAAGAAATGGTTAACCGAATAATTCGGCCGAATATTCGGTTCGGTAAAGCTTAAAACCGAATATTATTCGGTATTCGGTTATTCGGTGAAACCACTATTCGGCGCATCTCTAATAATTATGTATTGTTCGCAGCAAACGTCACCACCGCCCGAGGAGGTCCCTTCAGGCCCTAAACCAATCAACTACGCAGCGGCAGCTAAAGCCAACAAGCCCAAGAAACCCTCATCCCCACCGATACAAGAGAAACCCACCCCCGTGAAGACAGAGAAACCAACCCCCGTCAAGAAGGAGAGGGTTAAAGACAAACCGATGCCGAGGAAGAACTCCACGAAGTAATGTGTATATGTGAGTGGATTGATATTGTAGTTGTCAGTGATGTGTGTGTGACGGGAGTGACGTGGAGTGACGACAGTGACGGCAGTGACGGGTTTGTCATGATTTGTCACGGTCATTATTGTTGACTAATATGGAATGATGTCCATGACATCAGTGACGGCTTTGTTATTAATTTGTCATGGTCATTATTGTCGAAGAATGTCGAATGACGTCACGTCAATGACTTCAGTGATAGTAGTGACGGATTTGTCACGGTCATTATTGTTGACGCATGTGGAATGATGTCAATGACGTCAGTGATGGCAGTGACGGGTTTGTCATTAATTTGTCACTGTTATTTGTTGACGAATTATGACAGACAAGTTAGTAATGATGGAATGGATTTGTCACGGACATTTATGTCAACAAATTTTTGCATTTGTCTGTCATTTTTGTTAACTAATTATGACAGACAAGTTAATTAAGTCCGAATGCATTTGTCATATAAATTTGTTAACAATTTTGGAATTTGTCAGTCATTTTTTGATGTATGACAGACAAGTGATCAGTGAAAATGGATTTGTCACATAGCTCTAAAGTCAGTCAGTTTTGAATTCGTCATTTTAATTCTTGACATTTTTGACAAAGATTATCGGTTTGAATTTATTTTCAATTTGTTATCATTGTACGGTTGACAAAAGACATTTTAGTCAAAACAGTGTATTTGTCATCGTCATTTTTGACAAATATGACAATAAACATAAAATAAATTCTTTTGGTTAACTTTATTTTTATTGTCATTAAAAAGAAATGACCATTGTTGGTTGATTTCGCCAATAATCGACAAAAGGCGTTCTGACTTAGTCTCGTCACGGACACAAGGCGTTCCAGTTTAGTCCCTCCGCGGGCACTCTTGTCACACCAATAATGACATTGTAACAACATATGTAAAATATGGATACGACAGACCTCTAGTAGGATTCGTGTGTAATAGTGCATTTTTTTTAATTACAATGACGTGATTGCAAAAATTTGTCAAATTTGCAAAAAAATGTCAAAATTTAGGTAAAATTGACTCTCGTGTTTACCGTAAACACCGCCATCACATGATTGCAGAAATTTTTCAAAATTTGCAAAAATTGTCAAAATTTGAAAAAAAATGTCATAATTTGCAAAAATTGGACTCGTGTTTACTGTAAACTCCGCTAGATGGCAGTAGTATCGATGTCGGATTGAGAGGGAGCTGAAGGCAACACGACTGATTCAAAATTTGTCATTTAGACAAGTTTACACACACACATACACACACACACACACACACACACACGCACACACACACGTACGCACACATACACACACACACACAGCGGTCGAATACGTCTCCTTTTTTTGAAGTCGGATAAAAAAAAAGATAAATTTTGATTGAATATAGTAGGTTCTAGACATTTGTATTTTTTTGTAAATATTTCAAGTTTGAGCAATGTCGCTTATTACGGATTGCATTTTTAGACTCAAAATGTTGCAATTTTTTCGAAAATTTTGCAATTCACGTCATTGTAATTTTGAAAATGTGTTAAGAATTAAAAATTGAATTTAAATTTAAGACGTATACGGCAATAATTTTTTAATTAATAAATTGTTTAATAAGTATAATTATCGGCATAATGAGATTTTGTATATGTTGGGGAATCGTGATTTTAATGTTGCAACACTGGCAAATTGTGGGAAATTTGAATTTCCCCAAAAATTCTATTGGACTTTTTTGTCGATAGTAACACTGGATTTTTCTCAAATTAATCATAATAATAAATTTTGTTGAATGTTTTTTTTAATATTGAATTTTTTTGAGTGTGGTCACACTAAATAATATTTTTTTGATTTGGCAAAAATGAATTGTTTTTTTTTTTTGTAAATTTGAGTGATTTTCAAAGAATAATCTAGACTTGGATAAAGCACTGCCGTGAAAAAGATGATGTGTATGAAAAAATAAAAATAAAATTATACTTGTAATTAAAATTTTGAGTTATTTTATCGGTTTTGATGTATACAACTTGTGTTAATAAAGAATGTATTTGAAATTTGAAATTACTTACCGAGGCGTTCCAGCTTAGTCCTCAGGGGTAGCGGCGCATCTGTGGCCGACCTCAGGTAGGAATCTAATCCTATCTGGGGTTGATTGCAACATGTCCATACGGCAGTGACTTACCATCAGGTGGACTGCATGCTCGTCTGCTACTCCAATATTATAAAAAATATTGATAGTTATTTGTCTGTCTGATATATTGCATACACTTGGCAAAGCAATATTTAACAAATAAAAAACTTCTACAAACACATAAACGTGCGATCGATCGGCGAATACCCTTTGATTTGCCAAAAAACCGATAATCTATTACATCGGCTACAAGCGCTTGCTGTTTACAAGTCAATGGCTCTATCCACACGTTGGTATTTGTAACTGTTTGTGGATGTTTGGCGAGCGTATTGAAATGCATTCTTTATCGACACAAGTCATGGTGTATTTATATGTACAGACATCGTACGTATCAGACACGCCCCGTGGCGAAACAGACACACACCGTTCCGTACAATGTGTATGAACGTATTTATATGCTGTAACGCGACCGACACGGGCCGTGCCTGGCTGTATTGTATAGGTACCATGATCTTGTCTGACGCGATACGTTCTGTGTCTGTAGGTATAATGGGCCGTATATGTAAATGATACACTATTGAGTTTACTGTCACAAGTTTGTGGGTTTTAAATGTTAAATTGAACTTAGAAGGTCTATTCTGTATGTCAATATATGGATGAAAACCATACAAAATGAGGTTTATATGTCAAATTTTCCTCATTATTTCGAAATTTCGGTCAAAAACTTCGCCAGGATATATCCGCGCAGTATACCGCCGAAACTTCGGTCGAATTTATGGTATCCGCGCGGTATATAGCCGAAACTTCGACCGAACTTGCGGATTCCGCGTGGTGTTGATCCGAATCTTGGACCGAATTTACGGATTGCGCGCGGTATAGATCCGAAACTTAGACCGAATTTACGGTATCCGCGCGGTGTAGAGCCGAAACTTCGGCCGAATTTACGGATCTCACGCGATATATAGCCGAAACTTCGAACGAATGTACGGATTCCGTGCGGTGTACAACAGAAACGAATTTTCGGCCGAATGTATGAATAATGTTATGTATAGATCCGAAAATTCGGATTTCTTGCAGAATAGACCTTATGGTGTTGTCGAATATTCACAATATAATTAAATAAAGTATTCCTACTCTGTATTGTGGGTGCTATACACACAAATAGATTGACACATAAGAGTTAGAGGGTTTGATGCCCGGTCCGGTAAGGCGTATACCTACAGACATTGACCGTATCAGACACGGCACGTCACAGACATATTACTACTTTTTATACAAAATCTTGATTTAAATACGTCAATACGCTTTGTATGGGAAAATAATATTTTGTCTGCAACGATACGTGTCTGACACGGTCTGTGTCTGAAGGTGTAAATTAACTCTGATTTCTCTCTGGGTCTTTTTATGCGTGTGCAGCACCCATAGCATTCTAGTGTGGGTCTAAGAGTGTATTTAGCCTTAAAATAAATATTATTCTACGAATTATATCTACCTTAGGAAGTTTGTATAGAATTCGAGTTGTTTCTTTTACATTTTTCGCGTAAATAAATTTAGTGTATAAATAAAAGTATAATAATAATAATAATAAATAAAATAATAAAAAAAAAATCATATATTAATTATAATTATTATAGTGATGTGATATATTGAAATTGATTTGCATTTTATCTCGATTTTCGATTTAAAATAATAAAATTATAATTATTACGAAGAAAAAAAAATAGTGTAAAAATATCCTAAATGAATGAAGAATATAAATATTAGTTATTATTGAATATTATGAGAGTTAATTAGGATTATTTAAGATCGATTTTGTTTTTTTGTGGGCGGAAATGTATTTGGGAATTTAGCCTACTGCTGGGCAAATCAGTGGGATGGTTTTATACTAAGATGCCTATGTGTGTTATAACAGCAGTGTAGCGCTGCTGTGTTCTAGTTTGAAGTGTGGTAAGGGAGATACTTTTCCGAGGCGTTCCAGCTTAGTCCTCAAAGGTAGGATCTGTGGCCGATTTCAGGTGGGTTTAATCCTATCTGGGGTTGATTTCAGATGTCCGGTAGTGTCATCATGAGGTGGACTGCTTGCTCGCAATAAGTTTTTAATATTGAATTAGCAGACGAGCATGCAGTCTGATGGTAAGCTACTGCCTTATGGACATCTGTAATCAACCCCAGATAAGATTCCTACCTAAGATCGGCCACAGATCCTACTAATGAGGACTAAGCTGGAACGCCTCGGATAAGTATGTCTCTTACCATACTTCAAACCAGAACACAGCAGCGCTACACTGCTGTTATAATAGAAATAGGTGTGACGGCGGTGCCGCCGGAGTCGTACCACAGAAATATGTAATATATTTCCGTCCACAGCACACTGTTTACATAGTTTGATGGAGAGCAAAATATTTGATAAAAAATGTTTAAATAAAGTTAGTATGTTCAATTCTTATTGACAAATATATAGGATATATTGTTATAACCCAAATATCCCCCTTTTTAGAATCAGTTTCGAAAACGAATATATGGTCAGTTATTTTTAGTTTAGGTGGTGATAGCCTAGTGGTTAAGAAACTCGGCCTCTTGATCGAGGGGTCCGAGGTTCAAATACCAGGTTCGCACCTCTGAATTTTCAAAGTTATGTGCGTATTAGAAATTAATTATCACTTGCTTAAATGGTGAAGGAAACCGCCGTGAGGTAACCTGCATACCTGAGAAATGTTTAAAAAAGAAAAAGTTCTCAAAGGTATGTGAAGTCTACCAATACGCACTTGTCCAGCGCGGTGGACTATGGCCTAATCCTTCTCATTCTGAGAGGAGACCCGTGCCCAGCAGTGGGACAGTACAGGTAAAAACGGGTGTCCAACCATATATAGATTTTGATGGAGGACTTTTTTTGAAGGCAACAAAATTTTGACAATGATTCGTTTTTTGAAACTGTTTCACATAATATTTAACCCCCTTAGAATCGAATGCTTGTAAAAATATATAGAAAAGTTTAATAATAGTATTATAATAAAATTATAAATATATTCAGATATATAGCATACTATAGTCTGATTCATAATTAGGTGTCCAAAATGTAAACAAAGAAATGTCATTGTCAAAATACGATTACAAATCAATCAAATCAAATATTTTTTTTATTCAAAATAGGTTCTTTATAGAGTTTAATGACATGTTTGAACTTTCTTTCTGTGAGATTCAAAATGTCGGGTATTTTATTGTAGTAGCGAATACAGTTACCCATGAAAGATCTAGCCACCTTACATAATCTATGTTTAGGAATTGCTAATTTATTTCTATTTCTAGTATTAAAGTTATGGTGGTTACTATTTTTTTCAAACATATCGGTGTGTTTTCTTGTATACATAATATTTTTATAGATGTATTTATTGACTATGTACTGTCAATATATTAATAGTGGAACTTCAGCGGAATTGTAGAATTTACAGATATTGTAAATCTTAATAAATTAATAAGAAACAAAAACTTTAACGAACTCAACAAAAAACAAAAACTTAATAACTACACACAATTTAACAAACGCGCTATGAAAACGAGTAAACATTCGAGTTCGATCACGATCACGAAAATGCTACATCAGCTACGAAACCTAAAAATGGCGGCACAAAAAATGTTTTGGATCCCGATTGTGTTACCATTATCACATTTTAATTTTTCTAAAATAAAACTTTTTTTTTATTATTATTACTGTATGGAACGAAATTGAGTTAATATAAATATTGGAAAATGTGAATTGATCTTAATTTATTTAGATTATTATTTTATTATCGTTGTATTACTTGAATACCGTCAAAAATAAGAAACTACCATTTGAAACGTATTTTCTTGATAGGTCAACATCTTTGTTTACATTTTGGACACTTAATTATGAAACGGACTATATATTGAAATTCACAATTGCTGCCTTATATGAGTGAAATAGATGTCACTGTAAACAGATTTTAATAGTTATAATCGAAAGAATATATTTAAAAGAAATTCAGTACTTTAGTCTTGTTCTATACCACTCAGAAGGGTTTAATGTTGTAGTAACGCCATCTAGCGGTTTATAAATTAGTGACCGGCCGAAGTTTCGGCCAGCATTCGGCCGTAGTGTTCGTACGATCGTTCGGGATGTTTAGGGTTGCGTTCGGCTGTATTCGGACGTTTAGCTAGACATGTTATCGATATTCAATGCTATGCTTACCAAAGATTATTAGACATTTTTTAGACGTAGGTAAGGTCCATACTGGACATTGTCAAATTTTGATCTTTGGTAGGTAAAAATTGGACGGATTGGTTATTAATAACGGACTTAGCAGGCGTTTATTGTCTACTTGATTTTTAGTATGCCGACGAGTCGAGTATAGGAAGTTATATTTTTTTTTATGACCCTACCTACCCCTATTGATTATCAATATATTAAGAACCACCCCAATTAAGAATTAAAAATATATAAATTAATAGGGGTAAGTTGTGCAAAAGTTTCTATGAGAGTAAATAAAATTCTAGAAAATTATGTACAATTTTGAAAGTTTTAAATTCGGCTGAAAATAGGGTGAAAACTGAAGGGTTGTTTTTCAGTGTTGGTTTCAGTTAAAAAAATAAATTTCGGTCGGTCACTTCAATTTGAAAAAAAAATAGAAAATACATCAGTATTTTATTGTACAGTAAAATATCGTGTCAAAATTATAGAATATTTAGTATCTAGTTGAAAATACGAAAGTTATTTTAAAAAACTTTGATAGCGCGTTTCAGAATCTTCTGATTGTAGATGTGACAACGCCATCTAGTTGCGACAGCTTGAAACTTGTGTTACAGAAAAAAATATCCATCATCCTATGTAAATCAGATATAGATATATTTAAAAGATAATTCTAGCGCTGTCCATTTATTCTTATCCATGTAGTTTAGTATAAAATTAATGATTAATGATTACAATGTACATTTATGAAAGAGTAAATTTAATTAATTAATTAATGATAATTGAAAAAAAAATGTATATTAAAAAAAAATAATGTGTAACGTGTGTTTATTTTAAATTCTTTTAAGTAGAGGTATTCTATTAGGGTTAGTAGCTTAGCGGTATTTTCGTGTGTAAGCTCTTCGAATGAAAATATTGACAGAAAAATGAATAATTTGACAGATTTTTCATTCAATTTTGTTAAAATCTCGCTGGATACGAGTTGTCGCTTTTTGGAAAGAATGTCTGTATTTTTTGCATTTTGTTTTTCAATGTCAAATTTAATTTCATTTGTAAATGTTTCGATATTAACGGAATTGAGATGTCAATAATAATGTTGGTGGATTTTTGACAGATAAAATGTTGAAATTGTATGAAATATTAATGTTTATGTATTTTACTGTCAAATTTTCAAGGAACATTTACAAATATGTCGTGTTTTTAAACCTTGACAGATTTCCTGACAGTCCAATTTTTATTGTATAAATCTACAGTCTATGTAAACTGTCAAACTGTCAAAGTTTTCGTTGGAAAAAATAAAGCACTTAGTAATAAAAATGCGTTTATCCTTATTATTGACAGTTTTCGGGGTATATAGAGAAATTGGCTACTTGACACTTTTTGGGAAACTGTTTTAATGAATTCATATACGTATTATATATGCCTTTCATTGATCATTTTTTCGAAAAAGGGCTATTTATTAATAAAAAACATATTTTTATTACGGTAAACGGAACGTTACGCCAAAACAGGCGGTCAAGTGTCATTTCGTAGCGTGACGTCAACACATTGAAAATATAGAAATAAACTTCGACGTTACACATACTTCAGGTTTCGATGTTATCAACAGGTTTCGATGTAGTGACGTCACATGACATTTGAGGCAGCACTGTCGCCGTTTTGGGATTTAAAATCCACAGATAAAAAATCGAAAATTTCTTTTTAAAAATTAAAATACTTAGAACATATTAAAAAATAAACGAAATACTGCATAATTTATGTTTACTTATAAGCTATCATATCCAACATATTTCATATTTTATTGTTATAACTGTCAAGTACCCAATTCGCGTGTTAATTACCTTTTTGGTAGAAAAATTAAGGTGTTTTTTTAATATAATGCAATTGATCGGTCATCGATAATTTACGTCATGTTTTCCCAACTTCCGATTGATATTACTGTCACTGTCACTAACTGTCATACTGTCACAAAACTCACATTTCCGTTCCCATATTGTCACAATTTAATCTTGTGACATTTTGTTTACAGTAAAGTTTAACATGCCGCGATTTATTTTTGAAAAATCTTATTGCGACCTTCTAAAAACAGATCGTTATTTCAAAATACTTATGGCCCCATCATTCGAACATTTATATTAAAATGTACGTAGAAGGTTTCTATTGTGGCTTTACAAATTTCAATAGAAGATATTTTTAGGGTTTTTAAGGAACCATAGAATTTCACTGTGATTTATTCGATGTGACGTCACAAACACCCCCCCCCCCCATGTTATACATATACATACCCCCTACAGTATAAAGTGATGTATTATATCGATGACCACAGACTCTGGAAAACCATGGACCCTATAACCATAGCTATGACTTGCTTTCATCTTCACTTGCAAATTGGTGTTTGACCAAACTTCAACGAACATACGTGTGGATGCGTCGCGACTGAGCGGCGAATATTGATTTGCTAAGCACTCCATTGGGTCGGCTGCAAGCACTCGCAAACCTACACAAATAAATGTCGAATACTCTATACACACATTTGTAATGTTTCGCGTGCGTATGGACAGAATTAGGTTTTATATGATAAACCCTTAGAAAGTTTTAGCTTCGAATTATATTACTGTTTATCATAATAAGTCACACTTTACTGTCCCACTGCTGGGCATGGGTCTCTTCTCAGGAAAATTTAATATTCAAAAATATTGATAAAGACATAAAAATATTTCTTCTTGACATATTTTTAATAATAAATGAATAAATTGATTAAAATAGTTTTTTTAGGAAATATTGACAAAGTTTTTTTTTTGACACAATATTTATAATAAATTTAATAAATACGAGGGTACGTTTTGTGACCGTCAGAATGGCCGGTCACTACCCATATTTTACATCGAAATAATTACTAAGAGTTGCTACCTAGTTGCTACTAGTTGCTATTAGTTGCTACTAATTGCTACCTTCGATTAAAAAAAGATAAACTACTTTTTAAGGTGACCGGCCATTCTGACACCAGAAGATTATTAAAAGAAGACAATTAAAAGAGAAAACCCGAAATTAAACATATTATGCTTATACATTATACAGGCGTTTAGTCCTCTTATATTAAATCCGTAATATTTTTTTATCCTTAAAAGCTATGAAGTCCAATACGATGCATATGAAGGTAGCAATTTGGTAGCAACTATTGATTACAAAAAAACTCTATTTATTTGCGCAGTTTCTTCTCACTGGATAGGTGACCGGCCATCCTGATGTCAGAATGGCCGGTCACCTTAAAAAGTAGTTTATCTTTTTTTAATCGAAGGTAGCAATTAGTAGCAACTAATAGCAACTAGTAGCAACTAGGTACCAACTCTTAGTAATTATTTCGATGTAAAATATGGGTAGTGACCGGCCATTCTGACGGTCACCACGTTTTTAAGTTCGCGGAATGAGGGACAAGGAGCGAAAATAAAATGTCAAAATTATTTTTCTTTTTCTACATATTCTCCTGAGTGCAAGACGAATGCATTTTTCAGATCTTTGTATTAACTTATTTAAACCCTCATAAAAAAATGTTTTGTCCTTGTCGGAAAAATACGAGGAAATTGCGTCCTTTACTTCTTCGTCTGTAGAAAATTTCTTTCCACGAAGCTCTTTTTTCATTTTTGGAAAGAGATAATAATCGCTGGGAGCCAGGTCTGGACTATAGGGTGGGTGATTTAAAATATCAAAGCCCACCTTATGCAGGGCAGCCAGTGCAATACGGCTCTTGTGTACGGGCGCATTGTCGTGCAACAGCAGGACACCTCTGGATAATTTTCCTCGTCTTTTTTCTTTGATGGCTTCTTTTAACCGCTCCAAGATTGTTGCGTAATATTCTCCGGTTATAGAGACACCTTTATCTTTGTAATCTATTAACAAAATTCCTTCTGCATCCCAAAAGACTGTCGCCATGAGTTTGCCGGGCGATTGTGACACCTTAAACTTTTTAGGAGGTGCTGTACCCTTTTTATGCCACTGCATGGAGTCTTGTTTAGACTCAGGTTCATAATGGTGAACCCAAGTTTCATCTCCAGTAAAAATTCGATTCAGTACAATATCCTTATCTTCTCCACAGAGGTTCAAAAACGCACGGGAACATTCAACGCGCTGTTGTTTCTGAGGCGGCGTGAGCATTCTCGGCTCCCACCGCGCGCTGACCTTAGTCATGCCAAGATGGTCATGCAGAATTTTAAAAATGGTTGTATCCGATACTCCAACCATTTCTGCAAGCTGTTTCTTCTTTAGCCGAGCATCTTCCAGTACTAATTTTTCGACTTCCGCTATCGTTTCCGGAATGGTCACCTCAACAGACCGTCCTGGTCGTGGGTCGTCTTCAAGTGAATCCCTGCCTTGCTTAAAAAGGTTGTTCCACTTGTAAACCATCGTTTTTCCAGGACAAGAGTCCCCGTAAACCGATGACATCTCTTCCATTATGATTTGCACAGACTTTCCTTGCTTGGTAAGGAACTTTATAACGGCGCGATGCTCGATTTTCTCCATACTTCCAATTTTCTTCCGGATTGAGTTGTTTAATTGTCGATAGTTTTAAAACTAATGATGCAATTGTGATAAAACTTTATATTTATACTATTTATGAGTCACTTAACACGTACCGCCCTTAACGAGCCCGCTATCCCCCCTCCAACCCTGCCATTCCGCGGACTTAAAAACGCACCCTCGTACATACATTTTAACTAAAGTAAGTCGTGGCTATATATAAGAAAAAAAAAGGTATGTAGTAGACAGATGTGGTAGACTTACCATCAGGATTGCATACTCGTCTAAACTAATATTATAAAGAGGAAAACTTTGTTTGTTTGGTTGTAATGAATAGGCTCAAAAACTACTGGACCGATTTTAAAAATTCTTCCACCATTCGAAAGCTACATTATCCACGAGTAACATAGGCTATATTTTATATGAAATATATTTGATAAATAGATTTTGAGGCGGTACAAAGTTTATTGGGTCAGCTAGTTTACTTATAAGTTGGCATAAACAATAAGATTGATACTGGGACAACGTGGTGAGTCAAGCCTCCCCCACTTTTTGGGGTAATTATGCCCAGCAGTGGGACATAGAACTGCAGCTATATCTCACATATAAAATTCTCGTGTCACCATGTTAGTTACTGTACTCCTCTGAAACGGGTTTACCGATTTTCACCAAATTTTATATGCATATTCAGTAGGTCCGAGAATCGGCTACTATCTATTTTTCATACCCCTAAGTGAAAAGGTTGTTCACCCTTAACATTTTTTTATTTATACGGCAACAACGTTTGCCGGGTTTGCTAGTATTCTGTATAAAATATATATTGAAAGCTTCAGCTATAATCCGCTACGCTGGCCTGTTTTAAAATAAAGCATGTGTCATGCATCCATATACAAGCATGCGTATACACGCATGCATCCATGCATGTAAGATGCAATCGCCACTAAGGTATCAACGCTTATAAGGGCGCTTTTCTTGTCACGCGTGAACACAAACAAATATATTAAATATTCATGAATGTACTCGTTAATTTTTTCCATTTCTTATGTAGTTGTGATAAGCTAACAACATTATTATGGCCGGTGGTGCCCCTGTTACACACAGAAAAGTTAGTCGCACTATAACTTCGTTACCATGTGCGTGACATGATAGAATGTTAGTGACATGCGTGACAAGAAAGGCGCTCTAAGACTTAACCTTGTTTTACAATGTTTTCAATGATTTTTTTAGTACGAGATCTTTTTTGGATTATGATACAGTTGTCAAAATGTTTGCTTAAAATATAAAACTCTTGATTTTTTGTTTGGATTTGGCAAATATGTTTAAAGAGTTTTAAAATTTAATTCTTGTCTAAATTGAAGTTAATATTTTGACAAGTCAAAAAAATCGTTTTAAAAATTAAATAGAACGGACATAAGGAAAACTAATCGACTTATTACCAATTGGTAGTAAGTTGTTACTGACATTGTAAAGGAGGGTAAGGTATAAATAGATCTTTAAATAGCTCAGTTATGTAATCTTATGTTTTATGTTAAAATTATATTGTACGGTATATAATTTTAGTCTTTATTATATTTGTCACAATACAAGTTAGTCGATCTACTGTATACAATACAATACAAAATGAAAGTGGTTTGTTGTTTTATTTTACAAAAAAAACCTGTAGTAGTTATAAATAATCATCTGGAAATGGTAGAACCCAGAGTTGGACTCCGGCGGCACCACCGCCACACCTATTTCTGTTATAACAGCAGTGTAGCGCTGCTGTGTTCTGGTTTGAAGTGTGGTAAGAGACATACTTATCCGTGGCGTGTGGCCGACCTCAGGTAGGAATCCAATCATCTGGGGTTGATTACAGATGTCCATGGGCGGGAGTAGCTTACTATCAGGCAGTCTATGCTGATTGGCTACTTCCATATTATAATATACAGGGTGAATTTTTAAAACGGGCCTTCAGGGCCAAATCCGAAACTATAAGGATTAGCGAAAAATGTTGAAAGGAGTTACGAGGCCGATTTTGATAAAAACTAAAACTGCATCATTAGTTTTTTTTAATATTTTTTTCCTTAGCCGGGAATCGAACGAGTTCATTTTGAAAAAAATTACACCTCTATATTATTCCACTATCTGATAGTGTCGCTTATAAGGATCAAATTCTGGGAAGTAATGTTATGTGACAAATTAAAGGAAAAGGAAAATTTTGAAGAAAATACGTATTTTTCCATACATTGGCATACTAATCCTTAAGGATTACATAACAAATAATTTATGTATAATTCTTTAGAAACAGACATAAGTCATACCATTGAAGAATTTATTGGTTAATCAACTAATTATTCGATGTTATGACTATGACATACGGCTTAGTATGAGAAAGTAATAGTTTGGCAAATAAGTTACCGCCGTTTTTAGGATTTATTTTTTAATGAAAATAGATAACTGATTAAATAGTATATTCTTATTGTTTATTGTTTACAACTTCATTTCAACGTTAAATATGATTTTCTATATCTCTTTTTTTTAGTAATCACTCGGATTTGACTCTAAAAAGTAATTCTCGCAAATTGTCAACTTTACATCTGTATTAAACGAAACTCCGCCCATAGCAAGTAAATCTATTTTAATGGTCCTAAAAATAACCTTAGCTAAGTCGGACATAAAAATATAAATTATTGGGAAACAAAACGTCCATTTCGAATGATTAGAAACATTGAGCCAAAAAAATGTTAATACACAAAATGTTTAAATTGATGAATGGCGGGAACTTAACTGCCAAATTAATATGAAAAAATATGTATTTTCTTAAAATTGAGGCTTTTCCTTTAGTTTGTCATTTATCATTACCTTCCAGATTTTGTTCCTTATAAGCAACACTATCAGATAGTGGAATAATATAGAGGGTGCATTTTTTTTCAAAATGAACTCGTTCGATTCCCGGCTAGGGAAAAAGTTATTTTAAAAAAGTAATGATGCAGTTTTAGTTTTTATCAAAAAAAATCGGCCTCGTAACTCCTTTCAGCATTTTTCGCTAATCCTTATAGCACAGCTTATAGTTTCGGATTTGGCCCTGAAGGCCCGTTTTAAAAATTCACCCTGTATATATATATCCTGTTAAGCGCCAGTTAATTCGAGTTTACTGAGCGAAGTTTCTGTAGTACCCATTGCGTGATGCCGATGTTACTATCGATAATAATAATAATATCGATAGCTTTTTCATTTTTAAATGTGGAAGTCTGTGGTGGAAACTATCGATTATATCAAATAGTATTACACTAACATCGACTTAATCGAATTTAAACTCGATTTTTTAGAGGCCGCCTAAACGGTCAATTATATTGTGCAATATTGCGAATTGTGAAATACTATTGACCGTTTAGGGTTAATATTTAAAATTGCGCAATTGATCGAAAGTTTGAGCGAGTTTAATTTTTATTGCATCGTGTAGGGTCAATATTGCGGAATATTTTTACTATTCTCAATCAATACTATTCTGCGAGTGAACACAAAAAAAAAAACATTGTGCAGTTCGTTTTAATGTGGAATATAATTGCTCGTTTGTAGTCAAACGCCTCAACGATTGATTTTACTAGTTCGTTGATTCAATGACTACCCGTAGTCACAGTACAAATATGGACAGTATGGAAACTAAGCCTAATTTATAAAATAACTACCTAAACTTCATCGAAGCATAGGGTTGTCACTATTTTTTTTAAACGGTTTTTTAATAATTGTGTTATTTATTTCTATTTTAGCATTTACTGTGCTGTAATGATCAATCAATCGAATTTCAATAACTATGCAGTTTACAAATAATATAAGTAGGTAATCTCACGGCGTCAGCTAATCCCAGCAAAAGACGATAATCATTATTATTATATTTTTAAAAACGGAAAACACTTAAAAATTGATACAACTTGTGATGCAACTTACTTTGATTTTTTGTAGATCTTTAACTTAGTATTAATTACGGCGTAACCTTTTACGAGTTTTGGCGGCAGCATACACGAGCCGCGGTTGTACGAAGACAATTCGTCCGCTCTTCGGAGCGGACGCGCGGGCAGGGAACATTAATCACTCTTTAGGTGTTTGTCACGCATTTTTATGTCAAAAATGCGTGTGATATCTAGTAATTAAAAAAAAAACATTACATAAAAAAATGCTTTATTCTTTATAAATTACAAATTATTTACTGAAAAATATTTTCTTCTGCTACGACAAGTCCGGAATCCTTTATTGTTAAATTTTATAGTATAAAAGATTCTCATTCTTATGAACAGCTTTTTTAAATGAGGTATTGGGAAACAAGGACAAGGTACTGTAAAAGTGATTTTATCTAATTCCTTGTAAATAAATTCCGCCACTTTGCAGTTTACGTGTTCTCTCTTAAAGCAACTACGAAAAATGTCATCCATTCACAATTGTTCACAAATTTATTACAATCGGTCACACGGACTTATAATTCGAGTAAGTACCTACAAATTAATTTAATTATAGTTCCTATTTTTATAAAGTTTTTATTTATGTGTATAATAATTAAATTACTTTGGAATAATATATATAATTTAGTTTAGAATGCTGTTTATAATGATATAATATTAGAAACATATGATTTAAAACACCTACAAATTATAATAATAATATGTGGGCGCGCCGGTAGGTAGATCTACAATGGTATTTCGATTCAACTAATTTAACCAATATTTATAAAAATATAGTTAAAATAATTAAATGAATAAGCGTTAATCCCACCATAGTAACAATAACACCCAAGCAAAACACCAAACAGTTCAGAGTCGACGGAATCAACAATCGATTGTCGATTTATTCGTAGTAACAAAAAAACAATCGAATAACAATCGACGTTCGAATAACAATCGACGTTCGAATAACAATCGACGTACGAATATCAATCGACGTACGAATAACAATCGACGTACGAATAACAATCGACGTACGAATAACAATCGACGTACGAATAACAATCGACGTACGAATAACAATCGACGTACGAATAACAATCGACGTTCGAATAAAAATCGACCTTGAAACAACAATCGACGTACGAATAAATATCGACCTTGGAATAACAATCGACGACCGAATATAAATTATACCGCGCGGCTACATGCGTGTGCTCAGGAAAATGTGCAGGTGCGTCGTGTTGCAAAGCTATCGTCACTTGCCACTGGTTGGAAAATGTAAAGTATTGTATTACATGTTAGTCAATTATACTATATACTATATATTGTTGAGAAATAATTATACCATAAATTATTTTGTATCAAAGATAATGGTATATTATAATGTAATTAAAAGTAATGTAAAGTTAAATTTAATTGTAATGGTATCTTATAAAATAATTATAATACTATGGAGTATCATCAAAAAAAAAAAAGGTTATGTACTCATAGTGACATTAAAATTAATCGGCGAAATACTATTTCTTTAAAAAAATAGCAATCCTACGGACGCGAGTAGGGTAGTGTGTGGCCACGCCGTGAGCAGTGCGGGAGCAAGATGTGGACGCACCATTAAATAACGCAATGCAACGGGAAGCGGCGGAAGGGTGCACGACGAACGTGCGCTCCCGCACTTTGCGGGCGCGGCGGGGGCAGTTGTCTCTATCTACTGTCTATTTTTTTAGTAGATTTCGGACAATTGTGCGTCAAGGTTTAGAAATTACATTTTTTAAACGCGAGTTTGTTACGACTGTTTGTAGTTCGCAATTATAATATCATCGTATATTATAATCGTAAATAATATTAGTGAGTAAAGTGACAGTTAAAAATGCCTAAAGAGTCAATAGTATGGACCTTTTTTGAAAAAATAAAAGAAAATAACTGCGAAAAAACTAAGTGTAAATTATGCGGACACTGCACTATTCCACAAGAATACAACAAACTTGAAAGACCACTTAAAAAGAAAGCACCCCTTCCAATTACTTGAACTAGAGCAACAGATAAGACCGCAAGAAAGTGAACAGATTCGAACAGCAGAACAAAATATTGAAGTAACTACAGATGTACCTCCTCCGCCTTCAAAAAGACAACGCCAATTACGGCTGTATGCTGCCACCCCACAAGAAATTAACAGCGATTGCTTCGACCGAGGCTTATTAAAAATGATTGTACAAGATTATCAGCCCTTATCACTCGTGGAAAATAAAGGTTTTACTAGTTTTGTTAGCTTATTGCAGCCTAGTTACAACCTGCCTAGTCGTAAAAAAGTATCAGAAACTTTACTTTCGCAAGAGTATGAAAGTGCTTTAATTAAACTAAATGGAATAATAGCTAACGTGTTGCATTTGTCCATTACCACAGATTTATGGACATCTGACAGCAACAAATGTTATATTACAGTCACCGGTCACTTCATACATGATTTTAAATTGAAGAGCTGTGTGCTAGGTACAGAGGAAATAATATTAAATCACAGTGCTCAAAATATTAGTGACAGTATTATTAATATTTTATCAAAATATCCTGGATGTTTAGAAAAAATATCTGTGATAGTTACTGATAACGCAAGTAATATGAAAAAAGCCGTTACGGACTATTTAAAAAAAAATCATCATCCCTGTGTTGCCCATACGCTAAATCTTTCAGTTCAGGAGTCACTTACAAGTTGTAGTAATCTGAATACCATATTAAATAAATGTCGTGCTTTGTACACACATTTTAAACATAGTAATGTCGCCACTTATAAATTACGGCAAACCCAATCGAACATGAATTTACCAATCATAAAATTAAAAAAAGATTTGCCTACTCGTTGGAACTCCATTCTTATAATGTTGGAAAGATTTTCGGAGGTAAGAATCCCATTATCTGCAACACTCATTTCGTTAATGAATGCGCCAGAAAATTTAGAAGCCACCGAATGGGCTGTCATCGACGACATAATTCTGCTTTTGAACCCAATTAATAAAATGACAGAAGAACTATCTGGGGAGGAGTACCCCACTCTTTCGAGAGTTATACCGTTAATACGCGGTTTACAATATATACTGCTACAAAAACGACAAAGCACCGACATCGGAATGCAATTGAAACGTAGTCTGTGCGATATTATCAGTAGAAGATTGGGAAGCTTAGAAGCACACAAATCGGTAGCTCTGAGTACCCTATTGGATCCCCGTTTTAAAAAAACAGGATTCGGGTTGCCCGAAAATGCAGCTAACACCCAGAAGTGGCTTATTGAACAATTGGCAGGGGAAATGATAAATGTACAAGGTAGGCAGTGCACATCTAGAAGTACTAGTACTGCAACAGAGTCAAATCAGCAAAGTATAAATGTGGACATAGATGATCTATGGAAAGTTTTTGATCGTAAGGTTTTATCAGAAACGACATCTACAACACCCACTTCATCTGCTACATTAATTGTAAAACAATATATGGAAATGCCTCTCATCCACAGAAAAGAAGATCCAATTAATTTTTGGAAAACGCACTATAAAACATTTGCCACTTTGCATCAATTAGCTTTTAGGTACTTATGTATACCTGCAACTTCCGTGCCTTCAGAAAGAGTTTTTTCAAAAGCAGGTTATTTAACAAACCAAAGAAGAAACAGATTGGCACCAAAAAAATTAAATAAAATAATATTTTTAAATAAGAACATGGATATGTTTTCTTAAAGACCAGTTGAAAAGTTAAAGTTGTTTTAAAATGTTTATTTATTCTTATTTTGGGTTTGTCAATTGGTACAGTATTTATCGTTATTATTTTTGTTTTACAAAATATATTTACTATTTTTTTTGTTTTTAATATTTACATAACAGTGTTTAGTGTTGTTATTTTTCAAAATACGTTTCTTTTTTCAAAGTTATTTTAATATTTACGTGGTGGATAACGATATATTTTTTTTATTATTGTTTAATTTACGTTTACTATTAGGATTTGATTAGTTAATTTTTTTGTGTCTGTTTCTTTACGTGATAAAAAACAATACGTTAAAAATAGTATACCTACTTATAAGTATTATTTGTTTAAATTTTATTTTATAACTATAATTACAAAAAATATTTACTTTCTCTGTCAATTTGATCTCCCAATCTGTGATTGTATATGTAAGGTTACTTTAGTTATATTACTAGTATTTAATAATATGCAAATTGTAAAATGTGTTATGTTTCCGGCATTTTTAAAAAGAATTACTATTTCTAATTTAAAAAAAATGTATCTATATTACTTTAAAAAATGTTTGTTTTGTTATTTTCAAATATATTTAAATTATTACATTACAAATAACAATAAGTAAAAGTAGTATACCTACTTATAAGTCTTATTTGATTGAATTTCATTTTATTACAAAAATTACAAAAAAATATTTACTTTGTCTGTCAATTTGATTCTCAATCTGTGATTGTATATGTAAGGTTACTTTAGTTACATTCAGTGGCGTAGCTACCTAGGGGCTAGGCGGGGCAGTGCCCCGGGGCCCTCAAACTCAGGGGGCCCTCGAACCCTTACCAGAAATCTCGATCGAACGGAACTTTTGGAAATTTCTCCCATTTTCAAAATAAATATGAAATGTTGCAACCCCACTTTAAACATGACAACTCAGTTGAAAGTAATTTAAAAGTTATGCCTAGGGAATTCCCCTAAATTCTTTCTGTACTAGTACTTAGTTTTACCTCAACTAACTCAAGCATGGACTGTTCACCAATCGTGCAAGGAAATAATGACCAAATATGGAGTGCTAGAATGCGACCTAACGGAAGTATTCCGCCGTGGGGCTCCGGCGTTGTAAAATAGGGCCTCCCCCTCTTTTTCCGTGGGTGCCGTAAGAACCGGCTAAGGGATACGGTGCAGACCATCTATGCACAAATGTGAATAGTTTGCAGACATATGTTTTTTTGTGTTTATTTGTTAGTATATTGCGGTTTGGTAGACATATATGAGTATATATATATAAATCAATAAATGTATTGATCGGCATGTTAATGCGCAATCGTATCAAATCGGGGTGCGCCGACACATGGACCCTTAATTTATTTAAGTAAGTAATGTTATGTGACAAATTAAAGGAAAAGGAAAATTTTGAAGAAAATACGTATTTTTTCACACATTTGCATACTAATCCTTAAGGATTATACATAAATACATATGTCATAACATGGAAGAATTTGTTGGTTAATCAACTAATTCTTCGATGTTATGACATATATGTTTGTAACTTGCGAAAATATAACGGACACATTAGCGTCATAGGATCGTATCCAATCGTGGTCCTATGACGCTTTGGTCTGCCTATTTTAAGAACAAATGTCCCTACAGTGAAAAATTTTTGATTTATGTGGAAACGTTATACTTTTGCGGAAACTAAAGCTAGGAAAAATTGTAAATAAAATAGTTATTTAGTCAGTTAGGCCCGACCTTTATATGATAAATCCTTGACGATCCTATTTCGTTTTATTAGCCAAACCTACATCCAGTATTTATTGTAATTTATGTTGTTACTGTTTAATATTTTTATTACCTGCCCTGCACTGCACAAAAAAGGATTTAAGCCCTTTTTAAAGCTTAGCATTTATAAAGTATTTGTATATTTCATATTTTTGTTTGATAAAACCTAATCAGTTTCTATAGCAGTAGACCAGTGCCGAAGCCTTTAAAAATGGTAAAAAACGAAAAAAAATTACAGTAGGATGAAACCCATTAGAAAAGGAGGGGAATATGATCAAAATGAAGGGAAAAATAAATTACAGACGATCCGAGTTCGGGAAGTGGAGGGGGTGAGTTTTTAAGGGTAAAAAATGGTTTATCTTGATTTCCGGCAAAACTACAAGTCCTATGGAAAAAAATTAAATGGCAAAGTTGTAGGTAATAAAAAGATCTACAACTTTTGTATTTGCAATTTTTTCACATAACATCAAAATTTAGGTGAAAAATTCAAAAAACCAAGTTTTTGGTTTTTTATTTATATCTTTTTCAAAAAAATTTTTTTTTCTACGAAATTTGGTGAAAACTTACCTTATTATGTCCCAAATACACTGTAATTTATTTGATTAAAAATATTTATTTTTTCGCCTTATTTTAACTTTATATCAAAAAAGCACCCTAATTTTCAATCGAAAATTCTGACGTCAAAATATCAGCTTTTTTCAAAAAGTTTGGCGGCTTTTTGTTCGTTGAAATATCTACTTTCTGATGGTGTAAAAAAAAATATACATTACTATAGGAAATGTTCTCAGAAAATGCAAAAAATTGAAGCAGTTTTTACAGCTGCTACGAAATAGCAGGTATGTAGTAAGGCCCAGACCCACCTAGGTCCGTCCCCACTTCTCTATGAAATAACTGACAATGGGCTAAAATTTACCGAAAGTCACTCAGGTATATAAATTATCTTAAAACAGCAATAAGACGTAAGATTTCATGTTTTATTGATAAACAAAAAAATTGCAAATTGAAATTTACTTTTATAATTAACAAACAAATAAGTTAATATTTAATAAGACATCTACAATATTTTGAAAAAGTTGTAAAATCTTATTTAAATAATATTTGTAGATGCCTATTTATTGCTGTTTTAAGATAATTTATATACCTGAGTGACCTTCGGTAAATTTTAGCCCATTGTCAGTTATTTCATAGAGAAGTGGGGACGGACCTAGGTGGGTCTGGGCCTTACTACATACCTGCTATTTCGTAGCAGCTGTAAAAACTGCTTCAATTTTTTGCATTTTCTGAGAACATTTCCTATAGTAATGTATATTTTTTTTTACACCATCAGAAAGTAGATATTTCAACGAACAAAAAGCCGCCAAACTTTTTGAAAAAAGCTGATATTTTGACGTCAGAATTTTCGATTGAAAATTAGGGTGCTTTTTTGATATAAAGTTAAAATAAGGCGAAAAAACAAATATTTTTAATCAAATAAATTACAGTGTATTTGGGACATAATAAGGTAAGTTTTCACCAAATTTCGTAGAAAAAAAATTTTTTTTGAAAAAGATATAAATAAAAAACCAAAAACTTGGTTTTTTGAATTTTTCACCTAAATTTTGAGGTTATGTGAAAAAATTGCAAATACAAAAGTTGTAGATCTTTTTATTACCTACAACTTTGCCATTTAACTTTTTTCCATAGGACTTGTAGTTTTGCCGGAAATCAAGATAAACCATTTTTTACCCTTAAAACTCACCCCCTCCCACTTCCCAAACTCGGATCGTCTGTAATTTATTTTTCCTTTCATTTTGATCATATTCCCCTCCTTTTATAATGGGTTTCATCCTACTGTAATTTTTTTTGGTTTCAAAAATTATCGGCACTGGTCTACAGCGGGGCCCCATTTTTTTATTTGCCCCAGGGCCCTTGGTTACCTAGCTACGCCACTGGTTACATTACTAGTACTTAACAATATGCAAATTGTAAAATATGTGCTGATTTGAGCAATTTTAAAAAAGAATTACTATTTGTAATTAAAAAACATGTATCTACTCGTATATTACTTTAAAAGAACGTGTGTATGTTATTTTCAAATATTTTAAATTTTTACATTACAAATAACAAAACGTAAAAGTAGTATACCGACTTATAAGTATTATTTATTTAAATTTTATTTTATAACTATAATTACAAAAAATATTTACTTTCTCTGTCAATTTGATCTCCCAATCTGTGATTGTATATGTAAGGTTAATTTAGTTATATTACTAGTACTTAATAATTATACAAATTGTAAAATGTTTATGATTCCAGCATTTTTAATAAAGAATTGTCCATTTTTTATTTTAAAAAAAGTATTTTCTTTCTTTGTTTCATTTTTCCAATAAAAAAAATTGACGTAAATTGAATGATTTACTGGAAAATAATAATATTCTAAGTTAGGAGAACAGAAAGAGCATTGTGGCAACACTGGCTAGTTGGCCAAGTCGCTGCTTTATAAGAATAATCGCATAACTCAAAAAAACTAATTTTCCAGGATAGCCAGTTTAAAATTAAACAATGTTTTTGTTTCCAAATCTTTTTTTTAAATGAAGTTAACATAATAAAAATATAATTTCAAGTAGAAACATGTAACCACATAATAGATAGAAACATTAAAATAGGAAATAAATTGATTACATTTTAAGAAGCTCTGCTGTAAAATTATTTTTCTTGAGTTGTGCGGTTATTCATGTAAAGCAACAAAATGTGGAAGTTCATCCAAATTCAACCAATCAGAAGCTTTGTTATTGGCGATAATAAACAACTTTATGTGCGGGAAAAGTAAGACTAAATTAAATTCTAAAAAATGGGACCAGGGTATAATGCATCCAGCATTAATGTAATTTGTATTTAGTAAAATTGTTTTAGTATAATAAAAGAAGGTTGTCTTAATAATATAAAGTATAAGTATAATTATTTATAATGAAATACATTGCAATAAATGCAATAATGACCTGATTCAGGTATCTTAAACATAAAGATTAGGGGTTCCTCGCTGCTAAGAGTTTTTTGTATACTAAATAATCGACCAACAATCGAATACTTTCGATAGTACCATTTTTATCCTAAGATAATTTGCGTGTACTAAACAATCGACCAACAATCGAACAATCGACGAACAATCGACAGCAATCGAACAATCGACGAACAATCGAACAATCGACAGCAATCGAACAATCGACAGCAATCGAACAATCGAACAATCGACCAACAATCGAACAATCGACCAACAATCGAACAATTTCGATTGTTCGATAGTTATTCGAATACAATCGAAGAATTTCGATAGTTATTCGAATACAATCGAACACAAAAACAATCGAATAATTCGATTGTTTTTAGTAACAATCGCGCATCGCTATTCAGAGCACCACCGTGCCGTGCCCACTATTGGACAACTTCTGATCTGTTGACAGTTGCGCGCCCCTTTTTTTATACCATGATACAGGTATCCAATTGTTAATACGGAGCGGTAGTTCGAAATTAATATCATGTGATTTTAAAAACGGAATATTTATATATATGAAATGAAGCATTCTCCCACAAATATTATAACAATAAATCATTCTTACATTTCAAAATCACCAGGAAGTGTAAAAAATGATAACTCCGGTTTTGATGAAGCCGAGTTTAAACAGCCGTATACCACGCCATACTTTCGTGGCATTTTTAAAAAGATCGCGGGAAAAAATAGCAAATAAATAACAACGTGACCGCTCGTTTTGATGCGACACTCGCTACTGAAGCACCGGGACACAGTACAAATATGGACAGTATGGAAACTAAGCCTAATTTATAAAATAACTACCTAAACTTCATCGAAGCATAGGGTTGTCACTATTTTTTTTTTAAACGGTTTTTTAATAATTGTGTTATTTATTTCTATTTTAGCATTTACTGTGCTGTAATGATCAATCAATCGAATTTCAATAACTATGCAGTTTACAAATAATATAAGTAGGTAATCTCACGGCGTCAGCTAATCCCAGCAAAAGACGATAATCATTATTATTATATTTTTAATAACGGAAAACACTTAAAAATTGATACAACTTGTGATGCAACTTACTTTGATTTTTAAGCTATTGCATAGCTTTTATCGCGGGCTTTGAGCGCGGCGACCGAATCGAGAAATTCCGTAACGAAAATAAGTAACACCTTTCAACAACTTGGTTGCCTGGAGACTTGATATCCAACTATCAAGTCTCCAGGCAACCGAGTTGTTGACTGTCAATAGAAAAATATGGATATAATTGAATAAAGTATTATTTTACATTCCTTATTATTTTATTTGATATTGGCGACGAGATGTCGAATGAACTAAAAAACAATAAGGAAATACGAGCCACATTACGTGGGTTAATGAAACGAACCGAAAATTACATTTCGGGAATAGAAAAAATTGACATTGAAGAAATAAATATACGACTGAATTCTTTACAAGAAAATTTGAACAAATTCTACGCGATTCAAGAAAAAATTGAATGGCTTACAGAAGAAGAAAATTTAGAAGAGGAAATAAAATACAGGTACGAATTTGAAGAAATATATACAAAGCTAAAATTTAAATTTTTGAATGTACAAAAAGAAAATAATCGGCTAATACCTGAATGTTCTTTTATATCAGCAAGAGCGGAAGTTTATTTGATAAACTGTTAACTGTCAAGGCACGCTTGAGACGTACACCTAATACAAAAGAGTTATCACCTTATCAGTTAATGTTCGGCAGAGAGGTAAGAACACTAAGAACCTATATGCATGCCTTATTTAAGAAATCCGCCCCACTATCCAGATTACATTACAATGCACCGCCAACGAAGGAGTTCGGACAAGGTGATAAGGTACAAGTCCGCAGTTACACCAACCCAAGAGTTAAATGGGAGTTCGGAGTCGTCATCCGAAGATTAGGTAGACTCCATTATGAAGTCAGAACTGAAAATGACATACTGGTGCGCCGTCACCTTGACCAAATGCTGCCGGCGCCCCTGGTGGTGTAAGTGAAAATAGCGGTGGAGGACTGTTGGATATCAAGTCTCCAGGCAACCGAGTTGTTGACTGTCAATAGAAAAATATGGATATAATTGAATAAAGTATTATTTTACATTCCTTATTATTTTATTTGATAACCTTAATTCGTCAACTTGAACACAGATGGCAGTAATACACATTTTTTTATAATCCGTGCAGAAATCTTAAAATTGCGTGAAGTATATTTTATATTCCCATTATAAAATTCAAAATTATATTACCATATTATCCAAATAATATGTTTTATCAACAAAAGCTATGTTGAATTCTGGATTGATAAAATAACGTAAAAGAGTGTTTGTTATTTTTAAACGTACAATTACAACTGACAGACTTGACAGCACAAAATCAAAACGCCATTATGATTTAGGGTACAAATAATTTGTGTACAAAGTGTTTTAAATATGAATAAACAAAGTGCATTTATTAATGAAAAATGCGATGTACCTGTAACATTCGGCCAAATGTCACAGGCACATCGCATTGATCCATTTATATTGCTGGTTGTTAATACTTTATGTCACTTATTAAATACTTTTCTATTTTATATTTTAGAATGTTCAGTCTTGCTTGGAGTTATGGTACAGGATCCCTAGTATAGTTTTCATCATTTATTACTAACAAGCTGATTTTTCGTGAGTAGCTTCGTTTCGACAAGACGCCCAACATTTTTCCTTACAGCAATGTTGGTAAATGGTAGCTTGATGGGGCAGCAAGGATAAAATATGTTGACCGGACGAATTCTAAAAATTTATTACTAACCAAATTTTTCTTTGTTAAATTACAAATCTTGTAGGATTAATAAAAGTTACCCTTTTTTTTGTAGGACATTGTTTTATTTAGATAAAAATTATATTATCCTATCACGTGATACCTTTGTCCTACAGTTACTAATAAAAAAAATAATCCTGCGGAATTAACATCTTTTCAGCGTAGGTCCGAGATGACATACCATGTAATTTGTAGGACAATGTGCATGGTAGACTATGTAAATGGTAGACAGCCAATAAAAAAAAAATCAGCTGGTTAGTAATTATTTTTCATGACCTTGTTTATGATACATGATGGAGAGGGGGGACGCCTTAATAAAAACCTTATATTTTGTAGGACAAAAATTTTTTCACGTTATTTAAATAATTATCTTGATAATTAACAAAGAAAAATTTGGTTAGTAATAAATTTTTAGAATTCGTCCGGTCAACATATTTTATCCTTGCTGCCCCATCAAGCTACCATTTACCAACATTGCTGTAAGGAAAAATGTTGGGCGTCTTGTCGAAACGAAGCTACTCACGAAAAATCAGCTTGTTATTAATAAATGATGAAAACTATACTAGGGATCCTGTACTATTATGAAATGTCAGCTGATATTTGCAATGTCTTATATAATGGAGATATGATAAAATAGTGGATAAAGATGTATTAATGTAAATGTTGATGATTATGGAAGAATATATTGTATTTCTGGAATTCCTTCTGAGCGTTTTCATAGCATAAAAAATGCTATGCAATAGCTTTACCGTGGCAGTCTCCGAGTGCCACACATATTTTTTGTAGATCTTTAACTTAGTATTAATTACGGCGTAACCTTTTACGAGTTTTGGCGGCAGCATACACGAGCCGCGGTTGTACGAAGACGATTCGTCCGCTCTTCGGAGCGGACGCGGGGGCAGGGAACATTAATCACTCTTTAGGTGTTTGTCACGCATTTTTATGTCAAAAATGCGTGTGATATCTAGTAATTAAAAAAACCATTACATAAAAAAATGCTTTATTCTTTATAAATTACAAGTTATTTACTGAAAAATATTTTCTTCTGCTACAAGTCCGGAATTTTCTTCTTTTCGGTCTTTATTGTTAAATTTTATAGTATAAAAGATTCTCATTCTTATGAACAGCTTTTTTTAAATGAGGTATTGGGAAACAAGGACAAGGTACTGTAAAACTGATTTTATCTAATTCCTTGTAAATAAATTCCGCCACTTTGCAGTTTACGTGTTCTCTCTTAAAGCAACTACGAAAAATGTCATCCATTCACAATTGTTCACAAATTTATTACAATCGGTCACACGGACTTATAATTCGAGTAAGTACCTACAAATTAATTTAATTATAGTTCCTATTTTTATAAAGTTTTTATTTATGTGTATAATAATTAAATTACTTTGGAATAATATATATAATATTAGAAACATATGATTTAAAACACCTACAAATTATAATAATAATATTATAACAATAAATCATTCTTACATTTCAAAATCACCAGGAAGTGTAAAAAATGATAACTCCGGTTTTGATGAAGCCGAGTTTAAACAGCCGTATACCACGCAATACTTTCGTGGCATTTTTAAAAAGATCGCGGGAAAAAATAGCAAATAAATAACAACGTGACCGCTCGTTTTGATGCGACACTCGCTACTGAAGCACCGGGAGAACCACTTAAGGGCCTCGTAGGCTTTGTAGGGAGTTTCCGTACTGTCCATATTTCTACTGTGACCGGGAGAACCACTTAAGGGCCTCGTAGATGCGCTTGTTTGTGTGAGTGTGCCGTTTCGAGCGCTTTGTAGGGAGTTTCCGTACTGTCCATATTTCTACTGTGCCGTAGTCCGATAGCTCATACTCGTATTATGCTATTTGATAGTAATACAGGTTATTTATGTGGGCCGATCCCGGCGGCACTGCAATGCCGGGCCGACCCGCGACGGGAGTGGAGCGAGCCCCGAACATCCCGTCAAGTCACAAAAATCAGTTTAATATACTGGTCCCGACGTGCGGGAACTTTCAGATATTAAGCTGAAAAGAACAGATACTACACTTTGATCTTAGCCAAAAGGCCGAGAAGCGATACCAAATTTAAAGTCCCGTGAGGTTTTATACAACCTACGTCGTGTTCTCAACAGCGTGATTCAGAAATCCGAAGTAAAATGATGTAGCGACATCTAGTGTCAACCAGTAAAAACTCATAAAAATCGCCCTCTAGCGGGACGCGTATTAAGCTGATACTATGTACTGCGTCACTAGATGGCGCTGTTATTAATTATTTATTAATACGTTAACTATGTAATACTAATAACAATAACATTTTCAAATAGAAACCAATAATAATAATTTATATCACGGCGTGCGTAAATGGACGTTTTACGCACGCTTCGCGTGCGCAAAACCCCCATTTCCGACCCCGTAATATAAAATTTTATACAACACGCGGACGAAAAATGTTTTTCTGACTCGTGTGATTGCAGTCCTCGCCTGCGGCTCGGCCTGCAAACTCACACTTGTCAGAAAAAAATTTTTCGTCCTCGTATCGTAATGTACTATTATTACTACTTTTAAGCAAATGTTTTTTCTAGTATTGAAAATTGTCAAATTCTATTCTGCTGTTCGTACATTTTAGACTCTTATTTGTAGTGCGCTAAGCGGACGAATAAAATATAATTGTTCGAATATTATTTTGTCGCCAAAAGGTTATTTCTTCGTCAATTAAATCCATTATATTCTTTTCGTTATATAAACAGACGAATAGCACTAGATTTTTGTCTGTACGGCTTAACGGAAGCAAAATAAATGCATTATTGTTATTATCTATCGAATATTTAGAAATGATTATCGTGTTGCTAATTTAATTAATTAACATTATCTACTTTAATAATTAATTGGAAAATTAGGTGCACTAACGACTTGGGTTACCTGTGATGTTAGTTTTAAGCTTATACTTAATCACACAAAATTATTATTCGGTATTTAGTAAACTCTATTAAATAAATTAGACCCAACCGGTTACACCACTATAAACATTGTTTAAAGTTGTAATTCAAGCCAAAAATATCTGGAAAAATAGCTATATACTCATAAAATAAAGTCACATGACGTAAATTTTGAAATATTTTTGTTTTACTTTCCTTCTTAAGCGATAAATACACTATTTATTGATTAAATACTAATTAATAAACTATTACATACTAATACCTTCTTATGTGCATACATACGTACACACACGCTGTTTTAATTTTAAATTTATTCACCTTCATAAGATAAAAACTAGCTTTCACCCCTCATTTATCCGCTTTTTCTTTTAAGGGATGCATTTTCAAAAATTAATTTTTAATATTCATAGCGTTAGCAATATATTCAAATTATTTAATTATAGTACTATTTTATTTAATTATTTTATGTTATTTTCATGATGTGTTATTTTTATAATAATAAGTGCCCATTTATATAGTCACTGGCTGTATGGGTTATACGATTGTGTGCATTAGCATAAACAAAGAAAAGGAACGCGTTTGGCGTGAGACTTGTAATTTACGCGGGAATAAAAAAAGTTGTAAATTGGACCCATAGATTAGTAAAGATTACTCACTCCTAACAAGAAAATGTACCCAGTTTTGAGAATTGAAATAGTTGCGTAAAAAAGTTTTGCCACGTCTCCATGCTGAAATGTCCCTAAAATATTTGAAATAATTATTTACTTATTATGTAAATTTCGCAGTATTAGTTATTTATTCGTAAATTTTCTCTAAAAATGTTTTTATTTGTCAAGAATTCAAAAAATGAACTTACTAATAAGCTGCTTGTGGTTTCATTCAATTTCAAGGCGGCGAAGTATCTTTACTAATCTATGATATAGAAAAATGAGGCTTGTACGTGGTTCTGTATGGGACAGCATGGAGCATACTGGCTTACGGTGAGCCACTATCAACAAATAATATGAAATTGGTTTAACAGCGCAAATCGATTACAATGGCCGGCATTGGCCACTAGTGGTCGGGTCTTGCGGGCCAGAGTTGGGACTTTCGTTATTATTTAGTGGTGATATGTATAAAACAGATGTATATTGAAGTGTTTTTATCTATCCCTCGGGGACGGTTTTTTTTTTGGGATAAAAGGTATAGTCGGCGCCAAACTTCTAGTCCGCTCTGAAGCTGTGCGCAGGTTTAGTTAGCATATACTCCGTAACGTAAGGGCACACTAACGCAGCTATGTCCCCGTGGGCGAGAGCGGCGGGGGGTGCCGGGGACCGCGGTGTTTTCATCCCGCTAATATCTACAATTTGCTGTTGCGACGCGACTCGTTTCTATATTCGGAGCGGACTAGTAGTTTGGCGCGGACTATACCCTATATCCTTTTCTGAACTGACAACGTGTGGACAAAATTTCATGGCAATCAGTTATGTAGATAAGGCGTGAAAGTGTAACAAACACAAAAAATCAAACACCATATTAGTTAGGACGCACACGTATGGAGTTTCTTGCGCCTCTTCTTCTCCATAGCGAAATACCTTCCGAAGCGGTGGTAGTTTGTTGACTTTCAAAAAGTATTCTATATGAATCAATTTTGAATAAATGAGATTTGAATTTGAATTTGACTTGAGGTCGGGGCAACGTGCTGGAACGTAGCCTTGAATATTCTTTGAATTTTTTTTGAAAATCGTATTTTTCAATTTTATTTTATAAGCTGTACTACAGATTTAGTAAGAAGTAAGTATTTCTGAATACATTTTGAAAGTAAAGTTTGTGAATCTACTACCGTTTGGGAAAGTGCTTCGCTATGGGAAAGAACGCTTTCTACACTCACAGCCCCACTAGGATTCTCTGTATCGTGGGTGCCATGGACACACACATAGACAAATACACAAACACCCAGACCCAGAAACAGAAATCTAAATTCATCATTTAGATATCCGTCTGGCCGCGGATCGAAACCGGGACCCTCTACGTGTCAGACCGGTATGGTGACCGCTCCGCCACGCGGGTCGTCAAATAAAAGAAAATATAATTATTGTTTTAAAAATAGTTTATTATACATCTGTTATATACAATTTAGATATACATTAAAGATCTATTATGGAAGCGGTGATAACTTAGTGGTGAATGCATGGCCCAAGGTTCGAAGCCGGGTCAGTATAGTCCGCGTAAAACTGCTAGTCCGCACCGAATATAGAAATGAATCGCGTCGCCATAGCAAATTGTATGACTACACCTGCTCGCAACAACTTCAGAGCGGGCTAGCAGTTTGGTGTGGACTAGGCGATGCTTTAACCGTCTTATTCCTCAGTGGCAACTCTTGTGATCGTCTTCAGGTAGAACCTTCTATATGGAGTTGGTTACAGATGTGGTAGACTTACCATCAGGTGGATTGCATACTCCTCCACACTAATATTATAAAGAGGAAAACTTTGTTTGTTTGTTTGTAATGAATAGGCTCAAAAACTACTGGACCGATTTTAAAAATTCTTTCACCATTCCAAAGCTACATTATCCACGAGTAACATAGGCTATATTTTATATGAAATATATTTGATAAATATATTTTGAGGCGGTACAAAGTTTGTTGGGTCAGCTAGTTTACTTATAAGTTGGCATAAACGATACTGTTTATACTGGGACAGCGTGGTGAGTCAAGCCTCCCCTTGTGGGTAATTATGCCCAGCAGTGGGTCATCGAATTGCAGCTATATCGTATATATAAAATTCTCGTGTCACAATGTTAGTTACCGTACTCCTCCGAAACTGCTTTAGCGATTTCACCAAATTTTATATGCATATTCAGTAGGTCTGAGAATCGGCTACTATCTATTTTTCCGCTACGCTGGCCTAATGTTTTAAAATAAAGCATGTATCATGCATCCATATACAAGCATGCGCATACAACATATACGCATGAATGCATGCATGTAAGATGCAATCGCCACTAAGGTATCAACGCTTATAAGGGCGCTTTTCTTGTCACGCGTGAACACAAGCAAATATATTAAATATTCATTAATGTCTCGTTATTTTTTTCCATTTCTTATGTAGTTTTGTTAAGCTAGCAACATTATGATGGCCAGTGGCGCCTCTGATACACACAGAAAAGTTTGTCGCACTATAACTTCGTTACCACGTGCGTGACATGATAGAATGCGAGTGACATGCGTGACAGGAAAGACGCTCTAAGACTTAACCCTGTTTTACAATGTTTTCAATGATTTTTTTAATACGAGATCTTTTTTGGATTATGATACAGTTGTCAAAATGTTTGCTTAAAATATAAAATTCTTGAATTTTAGTTTTGGATTTGGCAAATATGTTTAAAGAATTTTAAAAATAAATTTTTGTCTCAATAGAAGTTAATATTTTGACAATTAATCAAAAAAATGTTGTGTTAAAAATTAAATAGAACGGACATAAGGAAAAGTAATCCACTTATTAGCAATTGGTAGTAAGTTGTTACTGACATTGTAAAGGAGGGTAAGGTTTAAATAGATCTTTAAATAGCTCAGTTATGTAATCTTATGTTTTATGTTAAAATTATATTGTACGGTATATAATTTTATTCTTTATTATATTTGTCACAATACAAGTTAGTCGATCTACTGTATACAATACAATACAAAATGAAAGTGGTTTGTTGTTTTATTTTACAAAAAAATCCTGTAGTATTTATAAATAATCATCTGGAAATGGTAGAGCCCGTAGTTCGACTCCGGCGGCACCACCGCCACCTATTTCTGTTATAACAGCAGTGTAGCGCTGCTGTGTTCTGGTTTGAAGTGTGGTAAGAGACATACTTATCCAAGGCTTTCCAGCTTAGTCCTCAGGGGTAGCGGATCTGTGGACGATCTCAGGTAGGAATCCAATCATCTGGGGTTGATTACAGATGTCCATGGGCGGGAGTAGCTTAGTACCAGGCAGTCTATGCTCATTGGCTGCTTCCTTATTATAAAAAAATATATCCTGTCAAGCGCCAGATAATTCGAATTTACTAAGCGAAGTTTCTATAGTACCCATAGATTAGTAAAGATTACTCACTCCTAACAAGAAAATGTACCCAGTTTTGAGAATTGAAATAGTTGCGTAAAAAAGATTTGCCACGCCTCCGTGCTAGAATGTCCCTAAAATATTTGAAATAATTATTTATTTATTATGTAAATTACGCAGTATTAGTTATTTATTCGTAAATATTGTCTAAAAACGTTGTTATTTATCAAGAATTCAAAAAAGAACTTACTAATAAGCCGTTCGTGGCTTCATTCAATTTTTTCATTCAAGGCGGCGAAGTATCTTTACTAATCTATGTAGTACCACAGTATAAGGATATACAGTATTTTATCTTCATACAAACGCACGAAACGCAAGCCACGCCTACTCGCCTCGGGCCGGTACTAACTCGGTACACGAACATTCGTGAATGTGCCACGGTGACCAGCGGGTGATGTGACGGTTTTGTAAGATATTTTGTTGTTTCAAGAATAATATGGCGAAGAAAAGTTATAGATTATATTGTGTTGTTTTTGGTTGCTTCAATTCGTCAATAACACATCCAGATATAACATTTTTTAAACTGTCTGGAAACTCCGAAAGGTAAGACGATTACAATGATTTTTATGTTAATACTAGATACTTAATCTACTAGGTACTACTACTACTAAATTAGATTAGTTTTTAATTAATACAATTTGATATTTTAAAAAAATACGTATGATTGTTGTAATTTTGGTTCAGTAGACAGGTGTCAGAGCTTGTTATTTGAGGTTACCCCTCTTCTGAATTAATAGAATAAAACTATTTCTTCGACCAATTTACAACTTTTATTATTCCCGCGCAAAATAAAACTCGAAACTGTTGATAAACGAAGGGTTTGCTTGCACAACGCACGCTTCGTATTTATTCGTCGTCGCGCGGCGCAACAAAGGCTGAGGGCGTGGCTTAGCGGCCTTTCGGCACCCGTTTGTTCGCGCGATATGCCGCCGAGGGACTATTCTGTAGGGGCCCTATTCTGTAGTGCGTTACAATGTTAATCTAATAGCGCATATATTGGCCATGTTTTGCCCTTTTTAGTGCATATTTCGACATTTTGATAGTGCATATAAGGTAAAGTCACCTATTTCCGCGGTATTTTCACCAAAACTAGAAAGAGCGTCAAATATTAAGTATTTACTGCGGCTGAAAAAGGAATTAGATAATTTTATCAAAAGCTTTAGTATTTGTTCTTTTGAAATAGACTCGACTTTTTACGGTAAAATTAGCTGAAACCACTATTCGGCGCATCTCTAATTAAAATTATTATTTAATATTGTAATAAAAATTAAACTAAATTTTGCATAATTTATGTTAATTTATAAGCTATCATGTCGAACATATTTCATATTTTATTGTTGTAACTGTCAAATACCCAATTATAAATAGTTTCTATTACGTAATATATACATATTAAAAAACATAACATGCATTTTCATTCAACACTTTCTATATAATTAACTATAGCATTCATTTGTTTAAATAAAAAAATACAACATTTACAATCAAAAAATTAAAAAGAAAGTAAAGTATGCAGATGTAATTAAAAACTGTAGGCAGGCAGCCCTAACGCGTTACCGTGCCCAGCGCAACCGTAGGTATCTAATTCAAGGTCAGGGCAGAGTTAAATTACTGTATATCCATATACTGTGGTAGTACCCATTGCGTGATGCCGATGTAACTATCGATAAAACTAATAATATCGATAGCTTTTTCATTTTTGAATGTGGAAACTATCGATTATCAAATAGTGTTACAGTAACTGCGCCATGCCATCTATCATATTAATGCGTCGATTTCATGGCTTTTAAACTAGATTTTTTAGACGCTGCCTAAACTGTCAATTATATTGTGCAATATTGCGAATTGTGCAATATAATTTCTCGTTTAGATACAGAGCGTCTTTCAATCTTATTGTACAATAAAAAGTATTGTACAATGTTATTGTTGGTCTAGGCCTCTAGGGGGCAACCTTAGAAACACTAGTTTTCTCATCTCACTCAACATCAGTTTAACATTGTGGAATAAGGATGTTGAAAAATATCGATATATCGTAATATTGATATTTTTAATTTGATATATCGATTTTTTTGGCCTATACATTTTCATCCGATATATCAAAAATTATATAAAAAACGATATATTTTCTATTCCATCAGTACTGATACACGACGATATTTTGAAATTTCGTAATTTGCTTATTAAAAAGGAATAATAACCTATTGATATTATTATTATTTTAAACCGCTGAATAGTTTGAAAATGTTACCGATTATCGATATATCTTAATTTTATTCGCAATACCAACGCCGATATCGATATTTTAATTTATATCGACACATCGATATATTTTTTCACTTCCTAGTTCCTACATCGGACGACATCCTTATTATGGATTATAATTAAATGTACTGGATCCATTGCAAAACGCTCAAGTGCTATTTGTATTAGCACAGTATAAGGTATATCCTTAAACTGTGGTATTAGTTTTACAGATTATTTATGTGGGCCGATCCCGGCGGCACTGCAATGCCGGGCCGACCCGCGACGGGAGTGGAGCGAGCCCCGAACATCCCGTCAAGTCACAAAAATCAGTTTAATATACTGGTCCCGACATGCGGGAACTTTCAGATATTAAGCTGAAAAGAACAGATACTACACTTTGATCTTAGCCAAAAGGCCGAGAAGCGATACCATATTCGAAGTCCCGTGAGGTTTTATACAAGCCACGTCGTGTTCTCAACAGCGTGATTCAGAAATCCGAGGTAAAATGGTATAGCGACATCTAGTGTCAATCAGTAAAAACTCATAAAAATCGCCCTCTAGCGGGACGCGTATTAAACTGATATAATAGTGACGCATTAGATGGCGCTGTTGTTAATTATTAATACGTTAACTATGTAATACTAATAACAATAACATTTTTAAATAGACACCAATAATAATAACTTATTACTACTTTCAAGCAAATGTTTTTTGTACTATTGAAATATATCAAATTCTATTCAGCTGTTCGTACATTTTAGACTCTTATTTGTAGTGCGCTAAGCGGACGAACAAAATATAATTGTTCGAATATTATAAATTTATCGCCAAAAGGTTATTTCTTCGTCAATTAAATACATAACTTTGTTTTCGTTATCTAAACAGACGAATAGCTGTGATTTTCGTCTTTACGCCTTAACGGAAGCAAAATAAGTGCATTATTATAATTATGTTGAATATTTAGAAATGATTATCGTGCTGCGAATTTAATTAATTAACATTATCTACTTTAATGACTAATTGGAAAACTAGGTGCACTAACGACTTGGGTTACCTGTGATGTTAGTTTTAAGCTTATACTTAATCACACAAAATTATTATTCGGTATTTAGTAAACTCTATTACATAAATTAGACCCAACCGGTTACACCACTATATATATTGTTTATAGTTGTAATTCAAGCCAAAATATCTGGAAAAATAGCTATATACTCATAAAATAAAGTCACATGACGTAAATTTTTAAATATTTTTGTTTTAGTTTCCTTGTCAAGCGATAAATACACTATTTATTGATTAAATACTAATTAATATACTATTATATACTAATAGGGATAATAGATATAATAACTTAAGGGATGCATTTTCAAAAATCAATTTTTAATATTCATAGTGTTAGCAATATATTCAAATTATTTAATTATAGTATTGTTTTAATTAATTATTTTATGTTATTTTCATGATGTGTTATTTTTATAATAATAAGTGGTCATTTCTATAGTCACTGGCTGTATGGGTTATACGATTGTGTGCATTAGTATAAACAAAGAAAAAGAACGCGTTTGGCGCGAGACTTGTATTTTACGCGGGAATAATAAAAGTTGTAAATTGGACCAAGAAAATAGTTTATTAACAGTCATAGATTAGTAAAGATTACTCACTCCTAACAAGAAAATGTTCCCAGTTTTGAGAATTGAAATAGTTGCGTAAAAAAGTTTTGTCACGTCTCCGTTCTAAAATGTCCCTAAAATATTTGAAATAATTATTTATTTATTATGTAAATTACGCAGTATTACTTATTTATTCATAAACTTTCTTTAAAAATGTTTTTATTTGTCATGAATTCAAAAAAAGAACTTACTAATAAGCCGTTTGTGGCTTCATTCAATTTCAAGGCGGCGAAGTATCTTTACTAATCTATGTTAATAGTTAAAAAATTGCAAATGCCACAGTTATAACTAGGTTCAATAAATATATCATTATTATTATTTATATTATCTACATACTATAAGTAAATTTTGTGAATATTTTCCATTTCATATTTTTATCAGTACTTAATAATTTTATTAAAATTACTTTTATTGCGAAAATATGATATAAATAATATTAAAAACAACAAATGAATTTCAAATTATTTATTACCAACAAAATATACAAATAACAGTAATTAAATTACAACTTAAAACCGTTTTATAATAAATAAGTAACTTTTATAATTAAAACAAAATAATAATCATAAGACAAGTTTTACATTTTTGTTATAATATAGAAGTAGCAGACGAGCATGCAGTCCACCTGATGGTAAGCTACTGCCGTATGGACATCTGTAATCAACCTCAGATAAGATTATATTCCTATCTTAGGTCAGTCACAAGCATTGCTATTTCGGACTAAGCTGGAACGCCTCGGATAAGTATGTCTCTTACCACACTACAAACCAGAACACAGCAGCGCTACACTGCTGTTATAACAGAAATAGGTGTGACGGTGGTGCCGTCGGAGTCAAACCACAGAGGGTTCTACCTTCAAAAGCATATCTTGCATAATATTATTATACGCTAATTAGATAAGCTATATTATTGGGTGATTATTATTACTGTATGGAATGTAATTGATGTAAATATTAGAAAATGTGAATTGATCTTAATTTATTTAGATTATTATTTTTTTATTGTTGTATTAATTTAATATTGTCGAAAATAAGAAACTACCATTTGAAACGTATTTTCTTGATAGGACAAAACCTTTGTTTACATTTTGGACACCTAATTATGAATCAGACTATAGTAAGCTTGTGGCCGATGACAATAATTGTTTCTATCCCTCGGGAATAGAACTTTTTTCGGGATAAAATCTCGGGACAATATGCATGTTACAGAAATTGTCAAATACCGATGTTCAGTAGGTCTTTTCACATTGACATTTATTGACAAAAGTTGTCAATTCTTGTAGTAGGCAGGTTGTCAAATGTTTCTGATGAAATTCGACAATTTTTGTACTATGAAGATTGTCAAATGCAATGTTTTGACATCGACATCTTTGACATTTTTTGACAAAATTTGAAAATTTTTGTAGCATGCAGATTGTCAAATGTTTTGACATTGACATCTTTTGACATGTTTAGTTGAAATTTGATAATCTGTATACTACAGAAATGGTCAAGTCCAATCTTTGGTAACCAAAACATTAGATACATAGATTATTAATAACATACATCAATTAAAATCCACCATTTCCCAATTAAACTTTACAACACAGCTTTGCACATCATCCGTCTCTCTCTTGCAACATCTTTGCGCATCTCCCGTCTCCCTCTGGCAGCAAGCTCTCCCATTTCCCAATTAAACTTTACAACACGGCTTCTGCACCTCAGCCTTCTCTCTCTGGCAACACTGTTTTACATCTTGCGTCTCTGTCTTACAACACGGTTTCTGTACATCTCCCGTCTCCCTCCGCCCGCGCCCCGCGAGCGGCCTCTCCCTCTCGTCCCACACCACCACACCGTCACACGCACATATGCGTTTCGGATTTTGAAAAACACCCGCCGACCTAGCTATTATGCCGCAGGCGATGCTGAAAAACAAATATTATTATTATTATTAAAACGTTACATTTTGGTAGCAATTGTTAGAAGACACCATCTTGAAAAAGGGTTTTTAATTCCAGGAAATTATATAAATTTTCATAGGACAACAACAGAAGATCCGTTTCCAGTTCCATCCGAAACTAGGACAAACACCTACGCTTCGTTTCCAGTTCCGGCCGAAACTAGGACAAAAACTCAAGTTTCGTACTCGGTCCCGGCCGAAACTAGGACAAACACCTACGCTTCGTTTCCAGTTCCGGCCGAAACTAGGACAAACACCTACGCTTAGTTTCCAGTTCCGGCCGAAACTAGGACAAACACCTACGCTTAGTTTCCAGTTCCGGCCGAAACTAGGACAAACACCTACGCTTCGTTTCTAGTTCCGGCCGAAACTAGGACAAACACCTACGCTTCGTATCCAGTTCCGGTCGGAACTAGGACCAACACCTAAGCTTCATTTCCAGTTCCGGCCGAAGCTATAACAAACACCTACGCTTCGTTTCTAGTTTCGGCCGAAGCCAGTTTCGAACGGTCAGTTGTAAAAATAAATACTCACGTAGACCCACTGTCTCCGTTGATCTTCGACAGTGGACTCGTCCCGCGACCGAGGTCATCCCTCCTCTCAGTAATGGCTATAGACCTCCCCACTATGTCCCAAACCTGAAAAAACAAGAAATAACATTATGTTTATTATACGGGCCGAATATTTCAAACGGGCCATCATGGTGAAATCTAATCTAAAATGCCGAAAGGTGTTACAAGACCGATTTTGATAAAAATTAAAACTGCAATAGATTATTTAACAATATATTCCTAGTCAGTTTATTGACTAAACATTTAGTTTTTATGACCTGCAAATCGATGAATTCGAGTATTATTTCTAAGATTACTTATTTTTTTTAATTTTTTTTTTATAATATAAGAGTAGCAGACGAGCATGCAGTCCACCTGATGGTAAGTGGCTACTGCCGCCCATGGACATCTGTAGGTATTGAAGGTGGTAGAACCCTTTGTGGTTCGACTCCGGCGGCACCACCGCCACACCTATTTCTACCTAATAACAGCAGTGTTAAGCGCTGCTGTGTTCCGGTTTGAAGGGTGTGGTAAGGGAGACAGACTTTTCCGAGGCGTTCCAGCTTAGTCCTCAGGGGTAGCGGCGCATCTGTGGCCGACCTCAGATAGGAATATATATAATCCTATCTGGGGTTCATTACAGATGTCCATGGGCGGCAGTAGCAACTTACCATCAGGTGGACTGCATGCTCGTCTGCTACTCTTATATTATAAAAAAAAAAAAAAAAAAAAAAAGAAAAAAAAAAAAGTCAACCCCAGATAGGATTAGATATTCCTACCTGAAGTCGGCCACAGATGCGCCGCTACCCCTGAGGACTAAGCTGGAACGCCTCGGAACAGTCTGTCTCCCTTACCACGCGCTTCAAACCGGAACACAGCAGCGCCTAACACTGCTGTTAGGTAGAAATACGTGTGGTGATGGTGCCGCCGGAGTCGAACCACAAAGGGTTCTACCACCTTCGTAAATTCATCTTATTCGTCTTATTGCATGTATATGCGGAGCGGAGAAATTCAGCTTATCGTGTGCTCCGTGAGCTTAATAGATGGCGCTGTATAATTAACATTACATTCAGAATCCAGGCAAAACATGTAAATCTTATATATAAAATTATCGTGTCACAACGTCAGTTACCGTACTCCTCCGAAACGGCTTTACCGATTTTCACCAAATTTTACATGCATATTCAGTAGGTCTGAGAATCGGCTACTATTTATTTTTCATACCCCTAAGTAATAAGGGTTGTTCACCCTTAGCATTTTTTTATTTATATTGCAACACAACGTTTGCCGGGTCAGCTAGTTATATATAAGATATTACCTTAAGAACATTATCAACTATACGGAACGTCGCACGTCCCCGTTCGTCCGCTACGATGTTTCCGAGGTCCCCAGCGTGGCGTCTGTCCAGGGGGTCGGTTGGACCCCCGTGGGGAGACCCGTGGGGGTTGTAGTGATCCCCTATGGTGCTGCAACCCTTGAAATAAAAAATAAATTAGTTCAAAATAAATTTTCTAATAAGTTTTTAGTAACTTTATTTTCGTCGTTTTTCTCCTAAGAGCGCTTTTATTTGATACCAATATAATGGGGATGCATAAAAATTGTTGGTTCACTATTTTAGGGGATCTACCTAAAATAACTAAAAAACATATGTTATATGAGCAGTGATAGCCTAGTGGTTAAGAAACTCGGCCTTTTGATCGAGGGGTCGTAGGTTCAAATTCCAGGCACGCACCTCTGATTTAAAATGTATGTGCGTATTACAAATTAATTATCACTTGCTTAAACGGTGAAGGAAAATATTGTGAGGAAACCTGCATACCTGAGAAAACATGTTTTCAAAGGTATGTGAAGTCTACCAATACGCACTTGTCCAGCGCGGTGGACTATGGCCTAATCCTCATTCTGAGAGGAGACCCGCGCCCAGCAGTGGGACAGTAATGGGTTAATGATGATGATGATGATATGTTATATAACTGCCTGTTACAACAAATTGATTTTAATAAACGCTTAAAACGCTTTCTACACTCACAGCCCCACACTAGGATTCCCTGTGTCGTGGATGCCATGGACACACACATAGACAAATACACAAACACCCAGACCCAGAAACAGAAATCTAAATTCATCATTTAGATTTCTGTCTGGCCGGGGATCGAACCCGGGACCCTTTGCGCGTCAGACCGGTATGGTGGCCGCTCCGCCACACGGGTCGTCATTGATTTTAATACAATTGATTTAATACAATTGATTTTAATACAATCTTATAACCTATTAACAACTAATAACTTATTCATCAATAATAATAACTTATACATAACTAATTAATTAATCACTAATATCTTATTAATAACCAATAACTTTTGAATAATAACTTATTAATTATCGCTTGCTGTCACCAATTCCTGATACACTTAACTTTGAAACATCAGAGACCAACCTGGGACTCAAACCTCAAACCTTCCAATCGATAACCCTTCTTATAACATATCTAATACGCACTTACGTTCATCTTACTTTCAATTTATTTCTGCACATCCTAAAGGTTGACTGGGAGAAAATTCAATTTAGCATTAAGTCCGCCTTTTGCACTACAACTTTATTTTTGTTAATAAAGTATAAATAAATAAATATCATCCTGGGACTCAAACCTCGAACCTTTCAATCGAGAACCCTACTTACAACCACAATCTACCACTCTGCCTGGGACTCGAACCTGGGCCCTCCCACTATAACCAATGACAATTTAATAATAACTGATTAATAACTAATCACACATTAATAACTAATATCGCATTAATAACTGATTAATAACTAATAACTCAGAATGCATTAATTACTAATAGCGCATTGACAACTAATATCGCATTAATCTCTGAATAATAACTAATATCTCACAACGCATTAATTACTAATAATTCATTAATAACTAATATCGCATTAATAACTAATATCGCACCAATAACTGATTAATAACGCATTAATAACTAATAACTTACTAACTATCACTGGCTTTGGCTAGGTTTTGGCCAAACCTGGGTCCTCCCACTCACCTGGCTGAGGTCCCCGGCATCGTGCACATGTAGCCCATGCAGCCCCGGCCGCAGCCCGTCCACACTGCCATCAGCTATCAGGGCACCGTCCGGCGACTCCTGGAACCTGACCACTCCCAACACACCACCCTTGCAACACACCTGGCTGGACACCATCGCGACCGCTGACTGGGTTTCTGTAATCAAAATACAAAAATATTTTCAAAAAAGTATTTTAATTACAAATCCCCTTAATTGTTAAGACATTACTTGTAGGGTTAATAGGAAGATTGAAGGTGATAGAACCCTATGTGGAAGCAACAAAGAAACATGCAGACCGTAATCAACCCTGTCTGTAATCAACCCCAGATTCCTACCTGAGGACGGCCACAGATCACCGCTACCCCTGAGGACGAACCTGGAACGCCTCGGATAAATATGTCTTTTATCACACCTTTCAAATCGGAACACAACAGCACTACACTGTTATAACAGAACTAGGTGTGGCGTGACGGTGGTGACGCCGAAAACAACAGAGGATTGTACCACCTTCAATAAAATGAAAGGGTTTTCTATAAACTTCTTTTCACTACGCTTTTATTAGCTTGACCTGCATGTATGTATCTAGCTATGTATGTACCAGAATCTTAACTTATTATTATTATTTTTTAACCAGATGATATTGCAATCTGTCCCTATGGACATTCAGCAATCTTAAGGGCGAGTGGTATTGTGCGTACACAGGTCCTGGACTACTCTTTTTTTAAGTCTTCTGGTGCTTGGAAATATGTCATCCATAAGATGGGATGCTAATGTATTTGGATGACTTAGTATCGTAAGTTTATATATATGTCGGAGCAAATACGGCAGTTCTCCTATTATAAAATGAAATGATTAAACACCTGAGGTAAAACTACCTGCATCCTCAATAGAAAAACAAGTGCACGTGCGCCGGTCCTATAAAAAGGGCCGTACTGGCGACATCTGGACATTACTGCTCGAGCTGTGGAACAGTGCAGACCTCCTTAGGACGTCGTTATGCTGCCCGAAGAATAAACGAAGCTCAACAATTCTGGTGTGGTTTGCTTTCGAAGGTTTCATCGAGTCATTCATCAACATCATAACAATAATTATGACGTCAGCGGTGCTGACGTCACGCCTTTTTAAACTGTTACTCCGTTATATATATATATATTTTTATATTATAGGAGTAGCAGACGAGCTTGCAGTCCACCTGATGGTAAGTGGCTACTGCCGCTCATGGACATCTGTAATCAACACCAGATAGGATTAGATATTCCTACCTGAGGTCAGTCACAGATGCGCTGCTACCCCTGAGGACTAAGCTGGAACGCCTCGGAAAAGTCTGTCTCCCTTACCACACCCTTCAAACCGGAACACAGCAGCGCTTAAAACTGCTGTTATTAGGTAGAAATAGGTGTGGCGGTGGTGCCGTCGGAGTCGAACCACAAAGGGTTCTACCACCTTTAAAATATGTTGTATGTTGATGTTTTGTCCCTTATTTCTTCCTTAATGGTTCTAATACCCAGTTCTCGGTGGAGTCTTGCGTTTGTTATATACGTTTACTATCATTCTTAATAGTTTAGATTGAAATCTTTGAAGTATTCCCAAGTTGGAGTTGGCTGCTGTTCCCCACAGCTGAATTCCATAGGTCCATATTGGTTTGATTATGGTTTTGTAAAGGAGCAACTTGTTCTCCATTGAGAGCTGACTGTTTTTATTGATCAGCCAGTACATTTTTCTGACCTGCCGTCCTAATGCTAGGCACTTTGTATAAATGTGTTTTCTCCAGGTTAAACATCTATCGAGATACATGGGAAGATTTAGCTTCATTAGATTGTGGAATTTGGACACCATTTATAGTTACAGGTGGACAGATCTCTCTGCGAGTCGTAAATGTAACCTGTACAGATTTGGATTCATTTGCCTTAATACGCCAGTCCTTGAGCCAACCTGCATTTTATTTAGGCTAATCTTATCTTATAAGAAAAATATTGTTTTGTCAAGACAGGCTCTCAGGTACGATCCCCGGTCAGTCGAAATCTAAATAATGAATTAAGGTTTTCTACTTATGGATCTGGGTGCTACTGTATTTGTCTCTGTGTATCTATAGCACCCACCATACAGGGAGTTCTAGTGTGGGGCTGTGAGTGTAGAATGTGTCTTACTTTTATAAAGCTTCCTTAACACACGCTTCAAACCAGAACACAGCAGCTTAACACTGCTGTTATAACAGAAATAGGTGCGACAGTGGTGCCGGAGTCGAACCACAGAGGGTTCTACCATCTTCAAGCCATTGTCCTTAATGGCAATGCATCTGTGATCAACTTCAGGTCGTGGGACCCTTAAAATATATGAATAAATATATAAATACCTCCAAATCCTTGCAACACCGCCCTCTTCCCCGATGTCTTAGCCACCATATCTAGTACCACCGTGCTTGGTAGTGTGGTCTCCACCATAAAGGCACCATCTTTAAATACTGCCTGAAAGTAAGACAAGTTATAATGTAATTTTACGGTGGTAGAACCCTATGTGGTTCGACTGGAGGCACCATCGCCACACCTATTTCTGTTATAATAGCAGTGTAGCGCTGCTGTGTTCTGGTTTTACGTGTGGTAAGGGAGACATACTTATCCGAGGCGTTCCAACTTAGTCAGAGGTAGCGGCGCCTCTGTGGCCGACCTCAGTGTCCTCCCCGAGACTTTGATTCCTATCTAATCTTATCTGGGGTTGATTATAGATGTCCATGTGGCAGTAGCCACTTAACATCAAATGGACTGTATGCTCGTCAGCTACCCCTATATTATAAAAAAAATTAAGGGTGTGATAAGGGAGACATGCCTATCTGAGGTGTTCCAGCTTAGTCCTCAGGGCTAACAGCTGTGGCCGATCTCAAGTAGGAATCTACTGCTATCTGGGTTTGATTATACATGTCTATGGGTGCAGTATCCATTTACCATCAGGTGGACTGCATGCTCGTCTACTACTCATATTATAAAAAACTTACCTGCTTTACATCGTCTTGTGAATTCAACTCCTTCAATGTCTTTTCGAGAACTCTTTCGTCCGGCTTCGGCCCCAGATCAACTAGAACTTCTAACTGTAAGTAAAAGGTAACAATTTACATATATTTGTAACTAGAGTAATGGTATAATAATAATAATAATAATAATAACATTTATTTGCATAAATAAGGTACAATTTAGATATTTCATGTATACAAGTCCTCTTATTTTACCTAATGAGGCATGCAAATTACAATAGCATACGTAATATATAATTATTACGTACAAGTCACTATGATCAAAAAGTTAATAGTATTAAGATAGGAAATGTCATGTCAATATAATTATTCAAAGATTTAAATTTATATAAACACACCTTAAGCTGAGACGTGCAATATAGATACAATTATAATTAATAAATCTATTAATAAAAAAATAAATATACAGTTATACTCATGTTACGATAGATATTTTGTACATTAATATTATAATAAAACAATTATTCATTACAATTCTTATTTTTTCACATAGTTACAAGTTATTATTTGTCAAATAGATCATTTGTAGAGTAGAATGTCCTTGCTATGAGCCATTTCTTTAATTCTTTCTTAAATCTATCAAAATTTAAGTTTTTTATGTCTGTTGGCAATGCGTTATAAACTTTAATGCACATAGAGTAACAATTTCTCTTATAAAAAGCTGTTTTTGGCGTTTTATGATACCCTAGCCTATTTGCAATTCTCCTTGACTTTGAGTTATATATGTCTTTAGATGTTTTAAATTGATCTGGATTACTTTTCACAAATTTGCCTATTTCAAAAATATACATGCTTGGTAGAGTAAGAATTTGGTATTTTTTAAATAACGGTTTGCATGATTCATGAGGCGCGAGACGGCAAATAGCACGTATGCATTTTTTTTGGATAATAAATACTCTATTTATATCAACTGAGTTCCCCCATATTAGCAAGCCATAATTTAATACAGAGGAAACATACCCGTGATATGCCGTGAAGGCTGTGCTTAAAGAGACCGTTTGCGACAAACGACGTAGTACATATACAAATTGATTAAGTTTTTTGGAAACATATTGAATGTGTGCTTTCCAATTACATTGCTCATCTATCTGTATACCTAAGAATGTAGCTCTATCTATTTGTTCTATATTTACGCCGTTGTAGCTGACGTTTAGTCGTCTTATTGGTTGCTTATTATTTGTAAAGCTTAAAATTTTAGTTTTATTTAGATTAATTTGTAGGTTGTTACTATTGAGCCATTCTATTATTAATGTCAATGTTTTATTTATTTTAATGGTGTGATTGGTTATGTCATAATTGTTTAATTTGTCCGATGTCACAACTACAGAAATGTCATCAGCATACAATATCATTTTATTATCAGTTATGGAAGGGAGATCATTGATATACAATAAAAATAATAATGGTCCGAGTATGCTTCCCTGCGGCACACCACTAGTATTATGTCGATACTTTGAAGTATATGTAGTAAATTCGGCTTTACCATTGATATTTTCAATTTCAACGCATTGCCTTCTATGTTTTAGATACGACTCTATCCATTTAAGGGCCGGTCCTCGAATTCCAAGGTTTTCCAATTTTTGGGACAAGATTTTATGGCAAACAAAATCAAACGCGCGCGTCATGTCAATAAATAAAACAGTTGTTAGCTTTTTATCATCTACATTGTCTACTATTGTTTTAACAAGATCGTAGCAAGCTGTGATTGTAGAACTACCTCTTTGAAAACCATATTGCTCCTTTTTTAGGATTTTGTACTTAATTATAAATTCAATAAGGCGTTTATACATGGCTTTTTCTAATATTTTAGCAAATATTGGAATCAAAGTTATCGGTCGATAGTTAGACATAGAGGTTCTATCAGCTTTCTTGTGTATTGGCTTTACTATGGATTTTTTTAATTTTTCAGGGAAACACCCATTTTCAAAGGATAAGTTTATTATATAAGACAGTACACCCGATATTTGATCTCTACATTGTTTTATTACTTTTGTGGTGACGTCATCATAACCAACTGAATTTGTATTGTTTAGTGAGCGTATTAATAATTTAACTTCATCGGGTTCAGATGGTCTTAAAAATATGCTGTTGGATATTGAAAATTTGTTTGTATTATTTACCGTGCATTCTTTATTATTAGTCAATTCTATAAAATAGTCATTAAAATATTGTGCTAGGTCTGTTGGTTTCTTTATTACTACTCCATTTACATTTATCTCTTTGATGAGTCTGTCCGGTTTTGTAAGGTCGTTTTTTATTATTTTCCAAGCTGAACGACACTTATTTTTCGAATGTAAGATAAGTTTATTGTTACAGTTCAATTGAGATATTCTGATGCATTTTTTTAATAGATTATTGTAGGCTAAAAACGTATTTTTATTACATGTTGTTTTATTTTTATAGTATCGCATTTGGAGAATTCGTTTTGTCTTGCAACTAGTTTTTAGGCCCTTGGTGATCCATTTAAGTTTTTTCGTCCGATTATCAACTTTTACTCTTATTTTCGGGAATGTTAAGTTGTATAACATTAGAAATTGTTCGTGAAATATATTAAAAGCCATGTTCACATCAGTTTGCTGGTACACCTCAAAGAATTTGATGCTGTTTAGGTAGTTGGAAAATTTTTTTAAATACTCGTCACAGTAGTCTCTCTTAAAAATATAGTATATTTTTCTTACATTTTGTATAGATTGTCTAGGTATTAGGAGCATTTGGGCTGTGTCATGATCCGATAGGTTTAACTTTAGTACTTCTCCTTGTGCGTTTGGTATGTTACTAATTATTTGATCTATGCACGTTGTTTTTCTTGTCGCTATTTTAATATGTAACGTCATATTGAAATTCTGGGCTATGTTTATTAATTTGTTTGTGTCGGTTTGACTTTTTAAAGTATTTATATTTAAGTCGCCTGCTAGTACAATTTTTTTTCTTTCTTTGTTGGTTAAAATATGTAGAAATCTCTCCAAGATATTAAAGAATAGGTTTACGTTTGATTTCGGAGTTCTATATAAACATACGATTATTAGTTTCTGGGACGGGATCTCGATGCCACAACATTCAAATACTAAATCCGTAGCGTATTGTTCTGCAATATTTATTGTTTTGTAGTCTATGCCCTTTTTTACCAGAATACATACACCACCGCGTTTTTGCTGTGTATTCCTGCAGAATACTGACCCTAGGGTATAGCCATGTATAGTTATATTTGATTCGCAGTTTTTCTCTATGAATGTCTCTGTGACGCAAATAATGTCAGGATATTTTCTAGTCTCGAAAAGTTCGGTTAAAGTAATTTCTAGTATATATTTTTTGTTATTTATACCAGCAATATTTTGGTGCATTATTCGAAAACTACTATTATTTTTATTCACGAAAAAACTGTTTAGACGAAGGGTTACCCTTAGTTAAATTATTGAATTGCGGGTCGTTATTATAAGACTGGGATTTTTGAGTATTTTTTCGTTTGTTAAGGGGAAAATATGCGGTAATTTTAGATTGAACTTTTTTACATACATTACTGTTACACCCGGACACTGTTTTTTTATTTTGTGCTTTGAAGTAATCAGTAATTGTAGATTGTTGTTTAAGGCGATTAACAGGTTTAATTTTAGCATGAGAGACTCTCCTTTTAGAAAAATTTAGATTGCTTTTTTTGTCTCTCTTCATAAATCCGAGAAATCTGGAGTCATAGTCAATTTGGTCTATTTTCCTGTTTAAACTTATACACATGTTCAGTAGGTAGTCATAAGATATTAATGGATTACAATTTAAGAAATAACAATTTTCTGCATAATAATTACAAGTCATTTTGATTGCCTGATTCAGCTTACACTCATTTAGGTTTAAGTTATTTTGCACACTTAATACAAGTATTGGACATCGGTTATTCATTAGTTTAAGAAAATTGCTTAACGCGAACATAACTTTATTAGGATCCTTGTCGTTTTCGCCTATGCTTATTATGATGCGGTCGTCCGATGTAATAGTAAATGCTTCACATGTCTTGAGGATTTCTTCAGAATCTGCACCTGGTTTAATAAAAGATGTCACCATGTATTTTGTATATGGGGTATTTTTCCTCGAATGTATTAGTTTTTGTGACAGTCCGATGCATTGATCTCCTCCAGCAATAAATATCGTTTTATGATGAGGTTCCTTAACCAATAAATTGGTGCATTTACGTTGTTGAGATAATAGGTTACACGGTTGTTGACATTCTTCTCTTACAGTTGTTTCCATGGGTTGAGTTATATCTTGATGATTTATCTTATTATCAACAGGTTCATTGAATATTTTTTGTTCCGGTTTCAGTCTGTCGCTCTGTGTAGTAGCTGGACTGTCATTTTTATTTATTGAGCCTTTTTTTGTTTTATTTATGGATCTCTTACGATTACATGTGTCCTTTTTTGCAGAAGTTGAAGTTGGAGTTTTGCAAATATTTTTCAATGATGATATTTGTCTGTTTAGATCGCTTATTTGTTTTTTTAAATTGATATTTTCCAAGATCATGTTGTCTAATTCATTTTGTGTACTGCATAAGTTCGCGGCCAACTCTTCGTTCTTTGTTTGTAGTTCGTTGATTACATCTAGGTCTAGATTTGTCGACAAATCCAAACTTCAGGTATATTCATTTATGAAATATATTTTACATTTTTTTATTTATAACTAGCTGACCCGGAAAACGTTGTGTTGCCATATACTTAAAAAAAAGTTAAGGGTGAACAACCCTTATCACTTAGGGGTATGAAAAATAGATGTTGGCCGATTCTCATAGATACCGGATAAGCTCAAAAAATTTCATTAAAATCGGTCAAGCCGTTTCAGAGGAGTATGGCAACGAAAACTATGACACGAGAATTTTATATATTAGATACTTCTTCATTATATTATGTTAATAAGAGTATATTTAATTGCCTGTAAGTAGCAGTTTATTCGAAACTATATAAAAATAAAGAAGGATAATATAGTTTACAGAATACGATGTCATAAAATGGATTGTCAGAGAAAAAAAAATGGAGGTGAAAGAATTTTTTATTATTATAGTATTTTAGGAAGCTTACACTAGTTTTTACCCGCGGCTTTGCTCGCAGTCAGTTTTATGTATCCCTCGGGAACGGTACTTTTTCGGGATTAAAGGTATAGTCCCCGCCAAACTGCTAGTCCGCTCTGAACTTGTTGCGAGCAGGTGTAGTCATACAATTTGCTATGGCGACGCGATTCATTTCTATGTTCAGAGCGGACTAGCAGTTTTACGCGGACTATACGCTATGTCCTTTTCTGAACTGACAACGTGTGTACAAAATTTCATGACAATCGGTTATATTTAAGGTTTATTCTAAAAGTGTAACAACACATTTGCATTTATAATAATAAGAAGGAAGTAAAAAGCACTGTCATGTTTTTTATTTTTTTTTGTTATCGTTTTAAATTACGAAAATGTTAAAGAACATTTTAAAGAAGTTTCGTACCTTGGAAGCCACCATGTTGTTAATTCTTCAATTACGTTTTATCTTAAAATGAGTATGCACTTCAAGTTACCGTACTAAAGTTTTTATGAATAAACAATCTTACATTTTCTAGAAATAAAAACAAATACACATGACGTTGACAATGACAGTTTGTACCATGTGACGTGTGACGTAATAGTAAAGCTACAGTCAAATGAACGACAAATTTATTAGCGGATTGTCTAGCGTAGCGACAAAATTTTAGTTTGGATTTCTTTCAGCGGGTTTATTAGGTAATATTGTTTTTCTTTGGCAGGATATTACAGTTTTAATATGAATAATGTACCAGTGGGTAAATAGGTAAATATTCGTACGTTGCTTGCAATTTGCCATTATTTACTATTATTTTAATTTTAATTATATTTTAATATTCGTAAAGATATATTAATACAAATATGTTGCTGCGCATAAAGTATCACTTACTTTGACGTTCATAATAATAAAAATAACAATATATAATACCAATCAATTGCATGTGTTTGAATGAAACCTTATTTTATGATGTTTTTATAGTATAAGTATGGTAAAGATTATTGATTCTATTCAGCCACTGTTCCAAACAATATATAGTGATACCATAATTGGCTACTTGACACTTTTTGGAAAAGTGTTGTAATGAATTAGTATACGTATTATATATGCCTTTCATTGATCACTTTTTCGAAAAAAGGGCTATTTATTAATAAAAAACAAAGTTTCTTTACGGTGAACGGAACGTCGCGTTAAATCAGGCGGTCAAGTGTCATTTTGTGGCGAAACGTTATTATACTCATATACTTCATATTTTATTGTTATAACTGTCAAGTACCCAATTAATTTTCAAAACTGGGAACAAAATTTTAATAAATATAAAAATCAAATTAATGAAGTGACATTCAAATGTCTTCACTGACATTTCTTATCTTTTAAAACAATAATGTATCTATATTAACAACTTTTTACTTATGAATTGTTTTTAATCTAGTGGATTGATCTATATATTTACGCGATTTTTAGAATATTTCTAAAAATAACTTCAGGATTGTTTTAAGTGGTTTTACAAATATTTGCAAATACTCCAAATAAGTATATCAAATTAATTTTACAAACTTTATAATGTAAGTGAAAAAAACAATAATCATTTACGTTCATATTACAATAAGATTACGAAAAACTTTTAGGAAAAGAAAACTCAATTTAAAGTTAAAAGCAATTTATTTCAAAACGAATAAATAAACAGATTACAAAACATTAACAACATATAAACACAGAACAGATATCAAGTATTTATATATTTAATAATTATTTATTTAAATTCATTCAATAAATTATAATCTTTTATCACTGGAATAATTCTATAAAATGATCATATATCTAAGGTAGGAATCATACTCATTCAAGATTACATTCAATCTATTTACTGGATAAAACGCCATCTATTGTCAATTATTGGAAGTTCTCAAATTTGAGCTTGTACTTAGGCTAAGAAATCTTTCATATCGTGATTAAGGATCGTAACGCCATCTATTGTTAAGTAGCGAAAGATTAAATGACTAAGGCTTTCTCCCACAGACATTTATAAGCTAGGCGACTAAAACACGAATAATAGGTATGCTTACCATACGAAAATGTCCATAGGTGGGTGAATATGTCCAAAGCCGTCAAAATTTCCACTTTTTGTTTTACTAATTACAATTATTGAGAGATAACTCAAAAAGTATTCATTTTATACCTTTTTTATTGCTCAAAATTTATTAAAAATATACCTTTTTGCATTGTATTCTGATAAAGTAATGCTTAATGTTGTTGTTTCATATCATAACTTATTAAAATATGATTTTTTTTGGAATTTTTTATTGTACGAATGAATAATAACATCAGTAGGCGATTGCTTCGGGTCTCAGTCGCGTAGCATCTAAATATTTGTGGAAGGGCCTAAGGGTTTTACTGGATATCTGTTCTGAGTATTGGCAGTGGGTTCAGGGCTGTAGCTGCGGAGGGATGGTCACACGCTGCTCTGAAGGGAAGGGTGAGAGTGAGCGGACTCTCTGGAAAAGATAAAACACAATTGAATAAAGTTCGGATTAAAAGGGTCTTATATAAGGGTCTTATATAAGTAAGCCGGCATTCAGACCCTTCCACCAAAACGGTGGAAGGTGAAGGTTCTTTGAAGGTGGTAGAAACCTCTGTTTCGACTCCGGCGGCACCACCGTCACACCAATTTCTGTTATAACAGAAGTGTTAAGCTGCTGTGTTCTGGTTTGAAGGGTGCAGTAAGAACATACTTTTATGAAGCATTCCGGCTTAGTCTGCAGCGGCGCACTGTGATCGACCTCAGGTAGGAATATCTTATTCTATCTGGGGTTGATTATAGATGTTCATGGGCGGCTATAGCCACTTACAATCAGGTGGACTGCATGCTCGTCTACTACGCCTATATTATAAAAAAATCATCATACTACATATTGTCAATTTAGGTCTTCGGTAAGTAAAAAAATAAATAGATTGATTTTCTAAGTCTACAAAAATCGTCATATTATACGAATACATTGTCAAATTTATTTATTATTTGAATACACTGATTTTCTAAGTCTACGAGCTACGAATATAATAGAGCTCACCTCTCTATAATCAGACTCTGCGATGACAGGTGTCAGCGTCTCGACCCGCTTCAGCGGCGTTTCGTCCAGGTTATGGACCACCTTGTACACCTCCGACCGCTGCAGGTGGTCCAGGCTTACGGGCGGCTTCTCGTATTTCATGAAGTTGATCCTGGGGCGATAGATAGTATTAGTTGGGGTTAGGTTAGGTTGGAGTTTGTTGTTACAGTTTAGTTTGTTTTTTGGTTATTTATTCTGTTTCTAAGTGTTTATTTTTGTAGCTCATGGCTTATCAAGTAAACAGTCCACTTGATGGTGAACGGATTGTTACCGCTAGACATATTATAGGACACATGGGACCTTATGGTCATTTTTAAACAACCCATTATGCTTCTAGTATTACAGCACGATTTTAAAGTTTGCGTGTATGATAATATTATTTTTTGGAGTGTAAAAGATTCATTAATCTTTGGTCACTCAGAACTATAAAAATAGCTATTAATCCGAATTTTATAATTTAATTTCTTACATTTTGATATATCTACAAATCAGGCCTAATAACTATAAAATATTTACGGCAGTCAAATTAATACATTTTAATTAAACTATTGAAATTGAATAATAATTATTACTGTGAATTATGTAACATGATAAATGAAGACTCAAAAATGTCTATAAAAAGAAAATGTTACCTTATGTACTTTAGGTGCATAAGTAATGATTAAAATATTGATTGAAAATATTTAGCAATATTGAAACTAATTTAAATGTTTTCTAATTATTAAGTGAAGAAATCTATTGTTGTATATATGTTTTATGTATGACAAAATGTTTAATGTATGTAATGTTTGAAACACGAATGCATGTAGAAAATTTTCTGTTATGTGCGTAAAAATCAAAACACAGCAACACTGGATTAGTAGCACACGTTCCACTTAATAATCACATCGACCGTGAGTCACTCGATAATTATTTGTTTATTTATTTATCCGAATTATTAAGTGGAACTTCTAAAGTGAATTTATTTATAAGAAATGAGCTTTTATTTCACACTTTATTTTTTTATAAAAACAAAATTATCCATCCTATAACAATATATCAAATTATTTTTAGTAAGTAGTAATTTTAGTTAAGACATTTTTGTTATTATTATTATTAATAAGTCAATGTATATTCCCTTTAAACGTTTGATATTACCCCCAATTTCAGGGAGAAAATACAAAGCTAGCAACACTAGCTCAATAGATGAATAATGCTCATTCCTTAATAATAGATTCGTGTATTCAGCACTCACTTCAATTAATTTGTAATAGGGTTTAACATAGGTATCGTATAGGGCGTGGAAATCAACCAAGTGGCAGTTCGATTCTCTGGAAAAAGATTATTAAGACTTAATCTAAACTTAAGAAATATAATTAAATAAGGTTAATTAATAATACTAGGGGCCAAGCTTAATAGATTTTTTTTTTAAATAATTATTATCATTGTTTTATGTTAATAATAATTGGGACACAAATCAAAATCGACATAATTCATACAAAACTAATGCATATCCAGGATTTATATAATAACTAATGCATATCCAGGATTAAAAATAATACTTGTAAATAATTTTGATAAACAAAAAGATTCAAGTGCTTAAGAAATTTAATGACATTTAAAAAATAATGGTTGCCAGATCAATAAACTAATTTTAAGTATTTTTTCAGTCGTTATAAATAATTTTAATTCCTAAGCTAGCTTAAAACATAAGTAATTTTATACCTTGACCCCGTCATGACCTCTAAGGAGCTAAAATACGATAGATTTAAATAAAAACGTAGTTAAAATCACCATTCAATAACATGTAATAAACTCAATTAATTTAATCTTTATCTCTTTCACAAATTACTAACTTTAAAATTAAACCATTTTTATGTAACATTTATATATCAATTCTAATAATATTCTTTAAGAATTATTTTTTATTAACCTAACCGTGCGAGGAACAAATCAAATTACTATCCCCCTAGGCACAATGCACTAAATGTATATCAAATTATGATGTGATATATACCTATATTTCCTACAGAATGACTTCGTGTTCCCCCAGGGCCAAATCTGGTTCCAGTGCTCAATCTGCCACCGCGAAAGGTACATGCAACAAACAAAAACCACTCGTGAACACACAACACACGAAAACACTTGCACTTATATATAACTTAGGGTCTCGTATTCAAAAGGTAGAAACGGAACCCTGCTAAGTTTTATATACATATTTGACAAACTATCAGAGCCATATTAAGTTTAAAATTTTGCCCTAAGCGATTATAAATAAATAAATAATAATAAATAAACGCTTTCTACACTCACAGCCCCACACTAGGATTCCCTGTATCGTGGGTGCCATGGACACACACATAGACAAATACACAAACACCCAGGCCCAGAAATAGAAATCTAAAGTCATCATTTAGATATATGTCAGGCCGGGGATCGAACCCGGGACCCTCTGCGCGTCAGACGGGTATGGCGACCGCTCCGCCACGCGGGTCGTCCATGACTTAAAGTTTTAGCATCATAGGACGTCTACAAGAATATACATATAGCTATATAAATTGAAAAAAATATTTTCTATACATTCGATTTCATAATAACATTTGTAAATAAAACTTTAATTATTACATGATCATAAAAAAATAATAAAAAAAATTCATGGCAATAACATATAGAATATAATTTAAAAAATATAATATAATGATTTAAAAAGTTCAATGTTAAGTCGTACATTCGTTCTCATTTCGTTTTCGTCAATTTATGATTAGTCACCGTTATAATAAATGACCATTTTACAATTAATTTTACAATGTAATGATCATTTATTAAATTTAACACCTACATGAAACAAAACCTACACATAACATCTTAAAAATAAACTTGATACAATTATATACATTCAAACTTATATTTACAGAAGGATTTATATTACAAGGCAGTAATTTACTTTCTGAAAACTATTTTTATTTATAAAGTCTATTTAATTCCATGCATTGATGCATATGTATGAATATGCCAAACCTGTCGTCATATGGTAGGAGAACGCTTTCGAATGATGGCCTAAAATAATGTAAATAATGATTATAATGATATCATATATATATACGTTAACATAACACTAAATTTACACTAATAAAACTCTTATTATATAATATATTTATCAATTAAAAGCCATAATATATCAGGTCCATATTAGACATCTAATTCTGTCCCTTATAAAATAGTACCTAAGTGATGGTCGTTGGTATGGTGACCTTATTTATAACCAACCACAAATAAACCAGAGCAACTAATTGAAGATCATTTTTTTAGGTTTCCATATAGTAGAAGATCCGAAGCTAAGTCGAACTGGACCGAGCTGATAATAGAATGAAACTCATTTTATAACGAAATTAGTACATTGGGTAATACATTAAAAATGGGTTTGCTAAAAAAATCCTGGACAGGATAATTTTAATTATTTTTTGAAAAATTAATTTTCATTTTGCAGACAACCCTATATCAATGTGTTCGCAATAAAACAGCGCTTCTACTGATATAAAATTTTATCTATTATCATCATGAGTGAAAGTAGTTGCCAGCGAAATACCTGTTTATACCTGACAACCCAGTAGTTCGTCCACGTAAATAATAGGCAACCCAAAGCCTGCACATTCTGTATGTTTTTAACATTCACTCAGAATAGAATTTTCTTATTATCTTGATGTTGCAAAATTTAATTTTCAATTAAATTTTAATTTTTCAAAAAATAATTAAAATTTTCCTGTCCAGGATTTTTTTAGCAAACCCATTTTTAATGTATAACCCAATGTACTAATTTCATTTTAAAATGAGTTTCATTCTATTATCAGCTCGGTCCAGTTCGATTTAGCTTCGGATCTTAGACCAATATCTTACCAAACCATTAGATATCATAATAACAACGCAACTATCAATACATCATATACTTATATGTCCATAAACTATATTTTCCTTATATACGGCCCTATAATAATTACACTATGAATCTACAGAATAACATAAAATAGAATATGTTTCCTTACTTATCTTATTTTGTAAATATATTTTCAGAATTACATAATTTCCTAGCATCCAACCTGCCCTTTGGTCTACTGATGGACATAGCCCTAATTGGCCCTACTCCAACCGGTCCCGTGCCCGTGCCCGTCCCGGTTTTCCACCGTCTTATTTAGGTCGTCGGTCCACCTGGTTGAGTGCGACCTATGCTCGTTTTGCCTAAGCGTGGTCACCACTCGAGGACCTTTTTTCCCCATCGGTTATCGGACCTTTGAGTGATGTGGTTGGCCCGTCACCGCTTCTAAACTAGCTTATTCGGTATGTTTCGTACTGAGTATCTCTCTCTGCATAGCACGTTGAGTGACACTGAGCTTTCGAATGACGTCTAATGTCCACCTCAGTTTCGCCGTGACCACGATCCATGCAACTGGGTTGAAATATCGGCAATAAAAAACGCATATCGTGAGTACCCGTTACATAATAAAATGTCTCAATTCCGCGATAATTTTAGTCTAAAATCATAGACGTCTAAAGTATCTAGCAAACGTGTGCTAAATTAAAATGTCAAAATTTAAGTGTCATTAAAACGATCCCTTTAGGGGTCGCTACACCCAAATTTGTATTCTTAAAAATATATCATATATTATGTCCTTCAGTGTCCGAAGCGTTACACAAAATACAAATCAGACAAGTAAGGAAACAATAAGTACCCCATGGCTTTTCCTTGTATAACTTCAGAGTGCGCGTTGATCATTTCAGCGATCATCTGCTCATCATACACATCCTGGGGTCTCCTCCACTTCCGACCCCCAGGGAGCACCAGGGGCCTGTTGACGGGGACAGGGGGCCCGAACATGGGCTTGGGCTTGCTGACGCGAGGGGTCGGGCGCTGCTTTACTTGTCTGGATTCGTGCTCCAGCTTCATTTGTTGCATGACCTCCTTTTTTTCGAAATTTTTGATTTTTGTGATGTATTGATTAAATATGAATGTTAAATTAGATTAAAATAAAAACATTCGATACATTTATTACATTATTAAATTATAATTGATACTAAGTTTTAGTATAATCTTAGTAACTAAGATTAAAATAAATTATATTTTTATAATTATAACCATTATCAATATAAAACTGATTATTATGAGTCGAATAATAAAAAAATAATAAATTGTTCCATTAATTCCTTTAAACAAAAAAATATTTGCACATAATAAGTATGTTAAGTTTCTAAATAAAAAAATGAAAAAAAAAAAACAGCGAGACATATAAATAGCCAGATCGAGAAATAGAAATAGGAATGCCGCTATTTTGAATTACAATACTAATTGAATTTATTCATTAGTTGTCTATCAGTATAATACTCTTTATATTAATTAACTTAAGAAAGAAAAAAATATAATATTTATTCTTACTTAGCATAACAAGAAAAGATTAAAAATAATTTCAGTATTAAAAAATCTAAATCTATTAAAACATACCTTTCTTTGCTTCTCAATCTTCTGTTGCTCCGCCAACATTTCTTCCTCCTGCTTTTTCCTTCTCGCTAGTTCTTCTTCCGACAACATCGTCTTACTCTCTTCTTGGACATGCTCTTCTTGTCTCTCCTCTGTTCTCACTTGGTCTTCCTCAGGCTCAGTGATCTCCACAGTCGGTTGTTCGTATTCTTGCCTTTGTTCTTGGATTTGTTCTTGTCTTTCTTCTGCTTCTTGGTTTTCGACTTCTGTAACAGGAGAAGGAAATTAATTCTAGATTATAACTGACGCTGATATGAGACTATCTTAGTTCTCAAACGTGGCAACGCATGTGATTAGCTTCAGAAACTGTTCTTTATGGACTTGGTTCTAGGATGATTTTACCATCAGGTGGATTGCATACTTGTTTACTACTTCATAAATAAATAAATTACTAGGAACATCCTAAGTTTTACAGATCTTGCTTTAAAATTGGCGGATTTTTAATCGAATTTTCGCCGCTTATTTCAACCCTTTAGGGGATCATTTTCCATAAAACTTTCTAATTGGCATTTAATTCTTTCTAACTAGAAAGCCAAATACACTTACACTACTAAGTTTCATAGAGCTTACATTAACATTTGTGGATATTCAGACAAACTTTCCATCTCTATTTACTTTCCCTAGAGATGAGACATTAAAAAACTTCTATCAGCACCCATTATCATCTTAGCATCATACCCACGTCATAAAAGAAACTGACTGTTAAAGTTTCGTGCTACTATCTGCAGGGGTTTAGGCTGATGATGTAGTCAGTCAGTCAGTCAGGACAAGTCTTTTTATAAATGTAGAAGATGATAGATATATTTACCACTTTCATATGTCTCTTCAGTTACTTGATACTGCTGTTCTTCTTGCGCTTGCGTCTTCGCAGATTCCTGCAAAAGAAGACAAAATTGGATAATAATCAGTAGGGAACTGCTCTAGGCAGTCTGTGAGTTCTGTGACCAACCACGGGTGGTAGTCATATGTAAAGGAGCGAAACTGATTTTAATAAACGATACACTTAGTAGTAAATCTTACTTAGGAATGACTATTGCCTATAGCCGATCTTTCGAACTAAAAGTGGTAAGTAGATCGTAGTTAAAAAAAACAGTAGAAAAAAGTATAAAATTAATTGAAATATTCGTAAAGACAAAGAAATCATCGCCGAAAGATCATCAGAACGTATATGTCGACAAAAAAAAAAACAAAGGGCGTTAGGATAAAAAATCTTTGAAATATATATTTGTAGTCCACCGGGAACGACCTTCCGTTTAATGCGGATCATTATTCACAAAGACTGGCTCGGAGAGCATCAGTCCGCATTTTATTTTCACACAGCCCGGATCGTATACGCTTGGAATTGGCCGGAGCGGAGCCGCCAACTATTTCACATAGATTGGCTGTTTATAATATAGGAGTAGCAGACGAGCATACAGTCCACCTGATGGTAAATGGCTACTGCCGCCCATGGACATCTGTAATCAACCCCAGATAGGATTAGATATTCCCACCTGAGGTCGGCCACAGATGCGCCGCTACCCCTGAGGACTAAGCTGGAACGCCTCGAAAAAGTCTGTCTCCCTTACCACACCCTTCAAACCGGAACGCAGCAGCGCCTAACACGGCTGTTATTAGGTAGAAATAGGTGTGGCGGTGGTGCCGCCGGAGTCGAACCACAAAGGATTCTATCACCTTCGATCTGCTCTCGCAATCGGAGCCGATCGGCTGCGCGAGGAAGAATGAGCACGCAGTCAGAGCCGGTCGGCTCCTCTTGTTATTTCACACGAAGCGCGTTCAAGCATTCAATGACAAAAGAAGTTCACATGCACCTGTACATGAGTAAACCTTAACACAATTAGGTACTAAAAACTCTGTTTCCAACGTGATAAGAATCTGCTCTCCTCTCCGAGTCGGTCTGTCTGAACGGATCCTAATGCATGAAATCTATTTGCCCGATGCGTTGCCACTATTGAGGGCCAAAATGGACACCTCATATCTAAGTCCACATTCATTCGCACAGGCTTCCTCTAAACTTCCTCTGGGTTACCTTATAACTGAGCTGGCTGATCTGTCGCGCCACCAAGTCCAGGGTCTGCTGGATGACGCCAGGCAGCTGGGCTAACGCGGCTATCTGGGCTCGCATTTGCGCCAGCTGTTGTTCTAGTGTTGCGTTTGGATCTGAAGGAATATGAGGAAATAGTATAATTAATGGTCTTATCTCTGTAATATGTGTGTGTTTAATGATCTAAACTGTGTGTGTAGTAGGGGATGAAAACTAAAAATTTCAAAGTTGTGACAGATATTATTGTATGCATGCTTTATTAATAGTTCTGTAGCGACTTCCCTCTAATTATCAAGAGATGGTGCCACGAGTTTTTGAATCTCGCTATCGAAGTTTTGTAAATATCTTGCATATATTCAAGCTCCGAACTGAGACTGTCGGAGCACGGTCGCTCTCTGGCACGATCACCTAGCCCGGCGGGAGATCTCCCTTTGCCAAATTTCCTTCACTTCTTTTATTTGTTTGTTAAACATCTCATTTGCTTTTTTTGTCTCCTTTTCCATTTCAAAAAGCTTCATCAGTTTCTATCTTTCTTCCTTCCACTTTACTATATCCCTGTTTTTTTTAAATTTTAAGGAGTTTCTTAAATTTTACTCACCAACCATCTTCTGCACATTCTTCAGCAGTTGCTCTGCTAACTGCTCCCCGTCCATATCTTCCTCTGTTTCTTCTTCTATTGGTGCTGGCTCAAACTGCTGTTGTGGTGCTTCTTCTATGTGTTCTTCTTGAAGCTCAATTATAGGTAGTGGACTGGGTGGTCGTGGTGGGGGTAGAGGTATTCCTAATTAGAAAAAAATATCGTTATTTATAGAGAAATAGCCAAACATCTCTAAATTTATTTCTCTTTATTAGTCACAATTACTTTAAAATCAATCCAATCCTCATAAAATCCCTTAATAAAAAATCATTACTTTTTACCTCCTGTAATTAAACCTGATTTGCCCTTCGAAGCATGGAAGCGCACCCTGCATTGACTGTTAATATAAAATCATACTTTGCCACTAGCGGTCACCCATCCCACTTCACACCCCGCATAACGTTGCCTAATTTTATAGATCCGTTGATAGTTACTTAAGCTGTGATCAAGTTAAAACCATGCCATTTAGTTGAACCACTAAGGGCCGATTTCACCAACGTCGTATAAATCTTATTCCCAGAATAAGTCGTTAGTTACTCGCGAGTAAGCCTATTTTACGTTTCACCAACATTTATCATAGGGATAAAATCTCTATACTGGAGTAAAGACGTATATCGCCGATTTCGGCCGAATAAGATGCTATTCTTAGATTAGTAGTGTCATTTTTCTGTCACTATATTGTATGTTGCACTAAGGTTCTACCACTTATAGGCACTTTGAAAACATTTGACATGGGTTGACTACTAAATTTGTATATTTCAATAATACCTGTGTCCTCAAGATCGGGGACCTCGCTCTCTGGTGTAGGATCAACAGCTTCCAGGAACTCGGGACCCTCCTCGGGGATGAGAATGGGTTCCTCGGGTTCTATTGGGGGAGCGCCCGGGACTATTTCCGGCTGGGGTTGCTCCCAGGGTAGCGGGCCTGTGTCGAAGTCCTGGAGAATAGAATTTTTAGTGAGACTTTTTGTTTTCTTTTATTTGTATTTTTATCGCGTCTGAGAATTACAATAAAAAGTGTAAAAATGCAAAAGAGTAAATCCTTTTGTTACTTATTTTTTTTCAAATCGAAATCATGAAAATTACATCCAAAATTGCAAAAAAAAAGCAAAAAATCTTATGTTATGTACCGAGGCGTTCTAGCTTAGTCGTCAAGAGTAGCAATGCATTAGTAATATGGTAACTACCTCCCATGGTCATCTGTAATCAATCCCAGATAGGATTAGAGTTCTACCTAAGCTCACAGTGTTGCTACTTCTAAGTTGGAATTCCTCGTCTCCTTTACCACACTTCAAATCAATTGCTGTTATAACAGGAACAGGTGTGGCGCTGGTGCCTCAGTGGTGGTTCGGAGTCAAGCCACGAAGATTTCCCTTAAAGTGTCTAAAATCTATATCTAGATAGACTTACTTCTGGTTTATAATCTGGTGCAACTTTAGGTTTTGGCTGCTTTACTATCTTAACCTTGTAGGGTTCCTGAAAAAAAGTAAAATTGTTAAATTAAAAAAAAAACAAGCCGTTTTTAGAGTTCCGTACACAAAGGGTAAAAACGGAACCCTATTTGTAAGCTATAGCGAAATACTGTCTGTCCGTATGTCCGTTGGTCTGTCTATCACGGGGCTCTATATCTTGAACTGTAATAGAGAGTAACTTGAAATTTTTACAGAGTATATGTAGGTAGGTTACATAACGGTTGCCGCTATAACAACAAGTACTAAAAATAAAAAGCTCGAATATAAATAGGGGTTGCCATATAAGGAACTGCCATTTTTTGTGATATTCTCACTCGCACTTGGCTAATTTTACTTGCACTTGAAATTCCTGCTGTGGGTGTCAAGAGTACAAACAAACTAATACACATGCACACCTATAGGAACTCATATCTCTTAGCAAGTCTATATGTTTGCCTGAATATTCTCTTCTTAAAATAATATATAGTTAGTTTAATTATTGTATACAACATTCAATAATTAATCTAATAATAAAGATGTTTAAATAAATCACGTACCTATTTATTTAGTCTATATTTGGCTTATAAATACTATATTGTATAATAAATAGACACAATCAAATGCCAAGATATAAATAAAATGTTCGACACAGCGGTCCATAGTTTGTCTACGTATAATAATGCATCCACACACTTGGCACTTGCAAACTCCAAGCCTCTACGAACACACAAACGTGTGTACATGGTGCTTGCGGTAAATTCCCTTTGATTTGCTGAAAAACCTTATTTATTTAGTTTAATTTATAAAGGGATTTTTTTTCTGGGCGAACATATCATCCCGCACAAATACAATAGAGAACAATCCATTCATCGTAAATAATTAATTATATGTATAGTCCGCGCAAAACTGTTAGTCCGCTCTGAAGTTGTTGCGAGCAGGTTAGTCATACAATTTGCTATGGCCACGCTATTCATTTCTATATTCAGAGTGGACTAGCAGTTTTACGCTGGCTATACCATTATGTACAATTGCATAATATTTACTTTTTAAAATATTTCAATTTCACACATACGGACTTTCTTTCGCCACTTCCTCTCAATAACGAAACACTTTCTAAAGCATTAGTAGCTTGGGGCGGCAAAATCTGAATTTTCTTATTATACAATAACGTGTATTTTATATGGGAAGTCAATTAAAGGTCAATTTGAGCTCTCGGGCAGCATGTTAGACAATTTTTAAGCAGGCGACGAATTCAATTTTTGCCCCGGGCGGCGTTAACCCACGGTGAGTCACTGTTAGTTGCTAAATACCACGTTTCTGAATTTCAAGAAGGTATTAAATATAGTTTAAAACATATGACACGGGTTGAATTACGACACAGCAATACATAGTAAAGGGGTATCATCTTGCCCAGGGCGGCACTTTTCATGGGACGGCAAAATTATAACCAAATAAAAAAAAATATCCACGACGAAATAAAAAAAAAAAATCCTTTCCAAGGAACAGTGTAATTAGCTATATAAAATTTTATATTCAAAATTAATACGTCTAAAAATATTTAAAATTATTTTGTAGCACTCAAATTATTTTACGAAATATATCCTTAACAGTTTTATAAGTAACTCTACATTTTAATCAAATAACAGTTATTGCGTAAAGCATGCAACATACTTTAAAATCTAAGTAGATTTTCTCATACTAGCAAATACTTTAAAAATACTAGGTACATAAGAAATACTAGGTACTTACCCGACAACCGTCCACAAGGAGTATCGAAAAAATACTAAAAAACAATTGAAATTCATTGATTTAATGCCAGACCATTGTTATTGATGGAAGGTTGCCAGTACCTTGATAACAAGATAAATGAATTCCCAATCAGGAAATATCTAATACTGACAGACAAGGAACTTTATGCTATAGAAATACCAGTGTCATTTAAAATGTTTATTTATGGGTATTGACCTGTCAATCAAATTCAGTAGACTTGGACTCAGAAATGTCAGATTTAAAAGAGCTATAAATAAAAAAGTGCCGCCCCTCTGAACAATAATGTTAGACATTGTTCCGAGTGCCGCCCAATATTGCCGTTGTCAATGCCGCCCCATAGATAAAATTGTGCAAAAAATACTGTTTAAGGGAAAATACTGTTTTTGCAGTCGAGACGATGGTACCGTGGGCTAGAAGCGAAGCATTTCTATTAAGAATTGTCTCCTGATTGAGGCCTCCGGTGACCTAAGAGCTGTAGCTTTCCTCGGCCAACAAATTAATGCGTTATTCGTCAATTCAGGAAGTAATGCTGCTAGTATCTTGGGACCACTTTCTTGGGACAGCGTTTAGACTCATTTATTCTATTTATATTATTTATGTATTTTTTTAGTTTAAATAGTGTTAAATTGTATTATAATCGTATTGCCAACTTAAACTGTGTTATAATCTATTGCCAACTTAATATCAAGAAAATAGTTTTTAAACCACACCCTAAGATTCCCTGTATTGTGGATTAAATACACACACGCACACACACACACTATACTAATATATACAAATCACCCAGAAAAAAAACAAATTTACTGGGTCGGGGATTGAATCCGTAACTCTGTGTGTGACACCTGTATGGTGACTGCTTTGCCATACGGGTCAACATCTTGGGCCAAACTAGGTAAATGGCACCTGTACCATATGAACATCTGTAATCTCTGAAATCTGAAGGTAGTAGAACCCTTTGTGGTTCTGTTCTAACAGCAATGATAACGCTGCTGTGTTCTGGTTTGAAGGGTGTGGTACGACTTTTTCCGAGGCGTTCCAGCTTAGTCCTCAGTGGCGACGCATCTGTGGCCGACCTCAGATAGGTATCTAATCCTATCTGGGCTTGATTACAAATGTCCTATAGCAGTAGCTTATCATCAGGAAGATGCATACTTGTCTAGTACTCCTATATTATTATTACATCAATGGGCGGCAGTAGCCACTTACCTTCAGGCTTTCATACTCGGCATACTCGTCTGCTATACTCCTATAAATCTAACATTTACCTCCACAACATCTTCCTCCTCCACGTATCTGTAGTACCCATACTTAGGTCTCGGCGGCGGCCGCTTCGGCTTCTGCAAGAACGTCGTCCACTTCTTCTCTTCTTTCTTCTTCTCTTCCCTTACTCTTAAAACTTCTTCGTTCAACGCCTTCAGGACCTCAGAGTTCTTCAGGGATTCTATCACTGGCTTTATCTTCTGGAAGTCCACGCTGGAATCGTCATCAGCTCGGTGCATATGCGTGGATAGCACTCGAGCTAGACTGTTTTCAACCATTTTTGTGTGAAAAATATTGTATTAGTGTGTAGTTGTAAAAAGTTTTAAAAATATAAAAAGAGCTACTTTGTAAACTTAAATAAATGTTGTGATGGCTAGATGGCGCTGTTACCAATAAAGGTTAAGATAAACAATATTGTATTACTCCTAAATTGTAAAAGCTTTATAAAATTTTTAAATTCGAGTAGCTCTATGCTTAAGGTAATGCTGTCATAAATGAGGTAGATGGCGCTGTTTTCAATGAAAGTTATCATTCAAATATTCTATTACTGCTAAATTATAAAAGTTATATAAAAATGTTTAAAGAGAGCTCTAAGCATAAAGAAATGTTGTGATTGCTAGATGGCGCTGTTACCAATAAAGGTTAAGATAAACAATATTGTATTACTGCAAAATTATAAAAGTTATATAAAAATGTTTAAAGAGAGCTCTAAGCTTAAAGAAATGCTATCATAAATGAGGTAGATGGCGCTGTTTTCAATGAAAGTTATCATTAAAATATTCTATTACTATTAAATTGTAAAAGTTACATAAAATATTTAAAGAGAGCTCTAAGCATAAAGAAATGTTGTGATAAGTAAGTTAGATGACGTTTTCCACGAAAGTTACTGTAAAAATATGTAAATTGATTGAAATAAACATTTAAATGCATGTTTCTGAAGTTTATTATGGAATTTGGTGGTGAGCAAACTAGATGGCGTTGTGTCCGACAAGAGTTGTAATGAAACTACCTTCAAAGGTATCAATTATATAAGTATTTTAATTTGTATGTGTAATATTTTACACAAATTCTCATATCCTATTTAATAGTTTATGATTGAACTAGATTAAACTAATTAAACTTAAAATAAAAGTCAAATCCAAAATCTTATAAGAGTTACATAACTTTGATAAAAAGCTGATTTTTCTATCTAAATAATGCAATGGTAACATAGAAAGACATATTTTAGCAATAATTATAGGTAATGTTTAATGTTATACAATTTATAATGTGGATGAGCAGATGTGTGAAATAGATGGCGCTGTATTCAAATAAAGTTTTGCTAAAATGCTGAATATTTATATACCTAATTCCATATCGGAATTATATATTATAACTAGCTAATAAATCAAATATTTTTTTAAATTCAAAAAAGGTTCTTTACAGAGCACTTTTTGAATGATTAACTGACCCGGCAAACGTTGTATTGCCATATAAATAAAAACATGTTAAGGGTGAACAACCCTTATCACTAAGGGGTATGAAAAATAGATATTAGCCGATTCCCAGACCTATTGAATATGCATATAAAATTTGATGAAATCGGTAAAGCCGTTTCGGAGGATTACGGTAACTAACATTGTGACACGAGAATTTTATATATAAGATAATAATAGGTAACTTTTACATGAGGCCAATTTTTCTTTCTTTTTAATGAAATACTAAAATAAAAAGACTTCAGTAATAGGTAATGTTAAATGTAATTCGACATATATGTGCAGATGTGTGAACTACATGGCGCTGAATCCAACTACAACTACCCTCTAATGTAAAATGTATGTAATCATAAATTGTATTGAAAAAAAAAACAAAAGAATATCCATTGAAACTTTCTAAAAGTAATTCAAATTTGATTTTCCTTTGCTTTTGTGATAAAATGGTTGAAAATGCAGTCGACCCATACAATATACTCATTTGAAAATGAACAATAAATGACTTCAAATTATTAATTAGTTAAATATTAATGATAAATTAATAATGACGACCGTATTTTAAAAAAAAAATGAATTATTATTAACTAATGGCTAATAAATGACAAACGAACATTTTAAAACATTTTTACGCACAAATGGATACATCTGTGAAATGTTTGTAATGATTATGATTTTAACTGATTCATCATCAGCTGGATTGATAGACTTTTTCAAAAGAGGCAAATGCACATCCAGTCGGCAGATATTGGGTATTTTATGCACATCTGTAATTATCCCAAATTATTTTGCTACTCCTGAGAACATTGTATCAACATTTTAAGCACATTGTTTAAATAAAAGCCTTATAATGGCAAATAAACCATAATAACCAGTTTAAAACTGATGTTATAAGTCAGATATAGGTGGCGGTAGTGCCGCATATAACCACAACACGTTGGAAATTCTCCTTTACTCACCCCATCACATGCGCCTCTCTTAGCATTTCCGCTTCCCCTGATATTAGTTCAGCTATCTTTTCATCTGGCATTCCTGGCTTGCCTAGAGCTTCTACAAAAATTAAAAAAATCATTAAAACCATTAATACCCCTTCATAATCAACTCATTACTGTCCCACTGCTCCTCTCAAAATGAGAAGAATTAGGCCATAATCCACCGCGCTGGATAAGTGCGTATTGGTGGACTTCACATACCCTTTAAACATTTTCCTTAGATTACCCATGTAGGTTTCCTCACGATGTTTTCCTTCACTGTTTAAGCAAGTGATAATTAGTTTCTAATACGCACACAACTGAAAAATAAGAGGTGCATGCCTGGGATTTGAACCCCAGACGTTTCGATCAAGAGTGCGAGTTTCTTAACCACTAGGCAATCACTTCTTAAAACCTATCCTTTATTATTATCTAATGATGCTGTATTTTTGTACGATGCAGTCCACCTGATGGTAAATGGCTACTGCCGACCATGGACATGTGTAAACAACCCCAGACAGGATTAGATTCCTATTAGATACTAAGCTGGAACGCCTGGAAAAAGTGTGGCTCCCTTACCACACCCTTCAAACCAGAACACAGCAACATCTAGCACTGCTGTAATAAGGCAGAAATAGGCGTGGCGATGATGCAGCCGGAGTCGAACCACAATGAGTTCTTTCAATTTGATTACTTACTTGCAACTTCAATATCAACAACAGCTTCTTCCAAACCATCCACGATACCTTGGGTCGTGCCAATAATCTCCCCGGTGTCAGTCATGTAGACCTTCGGTTTAGTATCTTGACTTGGTTCCTAAAACAGAAAATCCGTTACATATGTAAAGAAAAAGTTTCTTTTAATTAATGTTTTTTTTTGTACAGAAAATTAATTAATAGAGTATTAGTATTTAGCGGTCACCATACCGGTCTGACGCGCATAGGGTCCCGGGTTCGATACCCGGCCAGACAGAAATCTAATTGGTGAATTTAGGTTTCTGTTTCTGGGTCTGGGTGTTTGTGTATTTGTCTCTGTGTATGTCCATAGCACCCAGGTTATAGGGAATCCTAGTGTGGGGCTGTCAGTATAGAAAGCGTTTGTTATTCGCTGCTGTGTTCCGGTTTGAAGGGTGTGGTAAGAGAGACATACTTTTCCGAGGCGTTCCAGCTTAGTCCTCAGGTGTAGCGGCGCATCTGTGGCCGACCTCAGGTAGGAATATCTAATCCTATCTGGGGTTGATTACAGATGTCCATGGGCGGCAGTAGCCACTTACCATCAGGTGGACTGCATGCGTGTTTGCTACCCCTATATTATAAAATAAATAAATAGTTAGTAATACCTGTATAACCGGAACGCTGGCCAACTGTTTTCTTCTAGCAATTTCCTCTGGATCAAATTTAACCGGTCTATACTGCTGCATAGGGTCTACCTTAGGCTCTTCTATGATCTTTTTAGGTTCATCTATAGTCACTTCTATCTTTTGTGTCATTTCTTTATGACCATTTTCAATAATGTCAGTTTTCTGAACTTGTTCAATTTCTCTATGACCATTTTGAACAACTTTTTCAACTTGGTCAATTCCTTTATGACCATTGTCAGTAACTTTTTGAACTTGGTCAATTTCTTTATGACCATTTTGAGTAACTTTCTGAACTTCAACATTTGCAGTGACTTTAGTTTCTTTTTTGACTTCTTTGTGACTCTCAGCAGTTTGAATTTTTTCAATCTTTTCAGATACTTTTTCGACTTTCACATCGCTTTTAATAGATTCTTCGGCTTTTACATCAGTCTTAACAGCTTGTTTCTCTTCTTTCAAATCAAACGAAACTTTTACCACACCGTTGGTTTTCTCAGATTCTGTACTACTCTCTGTCTTAACTTCTTCGTGAGATTCAAATTTCGAACCATTTTCAGTCTTACCATTGCTATGACCATTACGTGCGCTGACCTCGACCTCAATGATTTGGACTCTCTCATCTTCCTTCCCATTCTTACTATCGCCATTCGCTTCTTCAATAGTCACATTCACCGACAACTCATTAACATCCTTATGATTATTTTGTACTTGTTTTTCTATCTCTTTCCATTCTTTTTCAAAATTATCTTTTATCTCCTTCGTTTCTTTGTTAATTGATCCGCTTGATGACATCTTATGTTCAATTCGGACTGATTTTGAAGACATACTGATTTCTTTTTTCGCTTCGATACCGACTTCTTCCTTGTATTCTTCGATGCTTTTGATCGTTTTGTCGATTTCAGACGCGAGAAGCGATGATTTTCGCTCTATTTCCAAAATTTCCTCCTAAAGAAAAGAATTTAATTAAAATACTATTTATGATTTATGCAGATCTGTTCAAATAATTTATTTTAAGTAAGACAAACACAGATTGAAATAAATATTACTAAGTATCAAAAGTATAAAACAAAAAAGTGTTATGATCAGAGCTAATACATCTGTAACCAACTATAAAGAAGTTCACACTGAAGATATTTCAGCAGAGCTTCTACTGCTGAGGAGTAAGTTATATGTTGTATAAGTACTATACAAAGGCCACCATACAAACCAAATATAAGCAGCATTTCTTACTGTAATAAAACAAAAAAGGCGTGGCGCTGGAATGATAATTTTAGTAAAATGTATTGAAACTAAAAACTTAACACGTTCGTTGCATTACGATCTATGATACCTCTTGCGGGACTTCCGTATCTTGCGTCGACAAAAATTGTGTTTTTTCACTCCTTGCTCTAATTTGTAAAGTTCTGTGTATATGAGTAAGACAAATATAGTATACATATTTGCTTCCTACTTAAAACTGAATTTAAGGACATAAAAAAATAATTAGAGATTTATTAGCTTCCTAACGCACAGTGGTATAAGGTTTTTCATTCCTTGCGTTAGGAGACGTATTAGCACTCGTGGAATCGTAGGCCCCGTAAACGCTAGAGAGGCGGGGCCGCGTTTAAGTGTTGTGCTAGCATCGACGGGGCAGGTCGCGCACAAGTTTTACGCATAAAGAGAAAATAAAATAAAATAATATTTTTTTAATTATTCAGAATGTGTTCAGTTACTAAACGTTAATTTAATTCCGCCATGAGTATATTTTAAAGCAACAACAGCAAGAACAAATGTCATGTCATGTTATTAATACTCATTCTATCCAATTTTTCCCTACCAAAGACCGATTTTTAACAATCTCTTGAATGAAGTAATAATGTTATTATTTAATTTTCAAATATATCTGACAGATATACGACAAAAAAATGAGATTTAACGAATTAAAAAAAAAAAACATGTAATAATAACACAAAATAAAGAAAAATAAAAATGCTACACAAAATATTATTATGAAAATACATATCGCCACTGAGAATGATGTTAATTAATTGAAAATGTCTTAAATTCAAAACATATAATATACAATGCTTTGAAATGGTAAAAAGTTACATAGAAAACCATTTCTGAGAACGATAGTGTGTTTTAAAATATGAAAACAAAGTTAACCCACGCAATTTTACAAATTGGAATGATATTACATTGTCTAATAAAAAACCAACTAAGCAACATACCTTGGTCATTTCCTCTCTATCCGACCCACCTCTGAGCCCAGGCTTGATATACCTCATATTCCTCCACCTTTCGGACCCACCTTGCAACCCTGGCTTCTTATACTCCGGGGACCCGAGTTCCCGCCCAGGAGGAGGCGTTGGCAAGGGCGGTTCGTAGGTATAGCTCTCAATAGCCGTATCGATATGGGGTACTAGCTTCTTCTTCACGATATTTGGGTCTTCGTCATCAGGAGGGGTGCAGTCTCTTGGAACTGGGGTGGTACCCCTGGTTTTTGGTAAGGGTATTTCGAGCTTAAACATGTATTCGTCTGTAACAGGAGTGGCGGGGACGGGAGGGGATTGGACATCTTCTACAACTTCTTCAACCTTCTTTTCCTCTATAGAACGTTCCTTCTGCTGCTGGAGAGAGAGTTCCTTCTGAGACATTTCAGCTACAGATTTTGCTTCAAATGACGCTTCTTGGACGGATTTCGCTTCAAAGGACGCTTCCGCAACCGATGAAGCTTCGAAAGACGCTTCCGCAACAGACTTAGCTTCAAAAGATGCTTCTTGGACAGATTTAGCCTCGAAAGATGATTCCTCGACCGATGTAGCTTCAAACGACACTTTTTTGACAGATTTAGCTTCAAATGACGCTTCTTGGACCGACTTAGCTTCGAACGATGCTTCTTGCACAGACTTAGCTTCAAACGAGGCTTCTTGTGATACATAAGTCTCCTGTTTGGATTCAATATGCGCTGATGTCGCCTCAATAGCTGTTTCTACTTTAATTGCTCTACCTTCTATTTGCAGAGCAGTTGGCGCACTCAATACCTCTTGATACAACTTCGTTTCTGTCTCATCAAGACCTTCAATAGCCACTTCTGTTTTCTCAATCACTTGCACCGGTATTTCCTCAACTTCCTCAGCTATTATTGTCTTATCTAACTTAGTTTCGCCGACAGATTTGAATGTTGCTGTCTGAGATACATCTAATGACTCAAACTTATCCTGTACAGCTGTTTGTACGCCAACAATCGATTCGTATATCTTAGAGTCAGCGACATCACGCTTGTGCAACGCAAGTTCTACTTCAGATATCACGACAATCGGTTCTTCTACCTCTACTGGGACCAGTTTCACGATCTTCAGTTCGGCAGATGCTTCTTCCAATGTTTTTCCTTTCTTAACAGGCACTTTAATAGCCTCAGCGATCTCAGTGGCCTTATTTTCGACTATTACTTCAGCGGCTTGCGTCACAACTGGCTCCTCTACGTTAAACTCTTCATGTTTCACTTCTTCTATTCTTACCTCAGTCGCCTCTGCAACGGTTTTGATAGCAGTTTCCACAGTCTCCTTAGCTTGTAACGCTTTCGGTGCGACAACTTCTAATTCCTCTGTTTTGACTTCTTCAACATATGCTTCTGACGCCTCAGCGACTGACTTAGCGCTAGCTTCGTAAACAACTTCCAGGCTCTTTGCCGGTGGTTCCTTGATTTTGAGTACTTCATCTTTCACTTCTTCAATAACCACTTCTGAGGACTCAGCAATTGCAGTGGCAGCTGTTTCAATCACAGCGCTAGCTTGTTCAATATGCACAGACTTAACATCCTCAATGATCTGTATAGGCTGTATTTCTTCCACCACCTTCTGTTCTACTTCTTGAGCCTGCAGTAGAATCGTCTCTTCTTTTTCCTTCTTAACAGCGCTTTCTACAGCAACCTTCTCAATTTTAGACTCTTCTCGTTTTTCTGTTGTTTCTCGCCTTGAAATTTCTTCAAATATGGCGTCTTTGTTAGTGTAGACATGCGATTCTACTATCGCTACGTACGTGATTGGACCCTCTTGTGTCTGAGGCACAGGCTCTTCAGGTACAGGGCGTACATACGGCACGGGTGTCTTCAACTCACGGGTCTCACGATGCATTTTCGCTTCATAGCTCTGTTTGGTCATAGTCTGTTTTTCAGATATTTCGTGTCTTCCAATCCTTGTCTCTAAGGGCACACTTTCCCTTTTCGCGTCGTAACTTGAGCTTGTTACTGACTTCATTCCGGTTTGTGAGTATTTACCGATTTTAGACATCTCCAACTCACTCTCTTTACTAAGTCTAGACATTTCTAACTCACTCTCCCTACCAATTCTAGACATTTCTAACTCTTCTTTCCGATCGTGCGCTTTGCTACGACTTCTAGATTTAGTCCGTCTTTGCACTGATACGCTCCTTCTATCAGGTTCTTCGATTCCAGATTTCTTCTGGAATTCAGTTATAACAGCATCCAGCTTCTCGATCAGTTCTGGAGATTTCCTTTCAACCATTTGCGCCATTTCCGCACCGGTCTTCCGTCTCGTTTCTATAAATTCTTCTTCTTCATACAACTCTTCATCGAATTCTTCATCAAACGTTTCTCTCTCTTGCATATGTCTGTCTCTTTCTTGCTTGTACATAAGAGCCTTTTGTTCTGCGGCGATCCGTTCTTCTTCCCGTCTTCTCTCTTCCATTCTATGATCTATCATTACCTTCTCTTCCATTTCACGTATATCTTTCTCAACTTTGCTGTCTTTTATATCTTCAACTTTCCGTTCTTGAACTTTCATCTCTTCTTTACGTATTTCCTGCTGTGCTACTTCAATCCTTTCTTTTTCATCTCTTATCCTTTCTTGTTCTTTCTTAACCATCTCTTGTTCTTTCCTAACCATCTCTTGTTCTTTCATCAACCTTTCTTGTTCTTTCCTGACCTTCTCTTGTTCCTTCAACACCATTTCCTGTTCCCTCTTTATTCTTTCCTGTTCTCTCATCATCATCTCCTGTTCTTTCTTAATCCTTTCCTTTTCCGTGACCGTTTCAGTAACTGTAACTACTTTTTCTGTCTCTTTCTCTTCAGATAGAACGGGTTCAGTCAAAATAAATCTAGACAAAGCGACCATCACATCAGTTAGATGTATAAAGAAGGTTTTTAATAACAAATTGTAGTGGTACGAAGAATGTGTGGTACCTCTTATCTTAGGTATTGTTTGTAAACCAATTGTATAAGCCCTTTGTTCTGCTAAGAGTTTCGCTGTAGACATCTTTTTGTCAGACGCTTGTGAGCTAACTCTATCAGCTTTCACTTCTTTCTCATACCGTACTTCTTTATCTTCTTTAATTACTTCTTCTTTTCTCTCTAAACCTTCTCTTTCTTGTTTAACTTTGGCCTCTTCTACGCCTTTTCTTTCTTCTACATTTTTTTCTTCTTTTATACCTTTTCTTTCTTCAACAATCTGTTCTTCGTATATCATTGACTTCCGCCTCACACTATCATCTTCAATAACTTCCTCTAATTCTTTAGTCGATAACCTTTTTTCTTCTATACCATCTTGCGCACTCTCTATCTTCTCTATCTCTTTCTTAACATCTTTCGTCTCGCTCTGTTTGATTATTTCTTCCGTAGTTTTGTCAATTAGTTCAACTAACTCGCTCACAGCTTTAGCATCTTGTACTTCTACTTTGCTTTCTTCTTTTTCTATCTTAACTTCCTTCTCAACTTTCGTTTCTTTAAATTCAGACTTAACTTCTTTAAAATCTACAATCTCCTTCTCCGATGAGCTGATTTCAATATCTATTTCTTTTTTGATCTCCTCTGCTACTGAGACCGCTCTTTGAATACTCTCGTCAACTATCTCGGATGCTGTCATCTCAATCTTATCCAGATCAAGCTCCTTCTTCATCTTCTCCAAATACTCAGCTTCTTGTTGCTTTATCTGATGTTTAATCTCTTTACTCTCTTTACGAATCTCATTCTCTCTCTCCCTCTTCTCTTCTTTAATCTCAACTGTCTTCTGTTCTTGGATCTTCTTAATCTTCTTTCCTTCAGGATCATATTGCTCAGAAATAGGCAACTTGAATCTACTCTCCGGTGGTATATCAGGCTTAATTTCCAAAATATCCTCTACTTCTATTTTCGGGAACTGATCCTTATAATTAGGGTTGAGGATTATAGGGTCTTCTAAGGGTGGTACATCAATGGGGTCGGTGGAGAAGGGTCGGTAGGGTTTGGTTGGAGTGAGGAAGGGTGAGGCGGTGAGTGATCTAGCATCTTTGGGTGGGGGTACTTCTATGAAGGTTGCTAGTTTGAATACCTCAGTGGGATCCGAGGGTTGGTCTGTATCTTCCTGGTCTACCGGCTCGTATATGGGCTCGTAGTCGTCGAGCACCGGGTCGTATAGGCCGCTGGAAGGAAAATTAGAACTTAACACTGGAATGCTACCAAGGTTAATACAAAACTTTGATATGTTGTACTCCAATGTATTTAAGACAGGTGGAAGAACTAGTGTGATTCATAATTAGGTGTCCAAAATGTAAACAAAGGTGTTGACCTATCAAGAAAATATGTTTCAGATGGTAGTTTATTCTTTTGACAATATTAAATTAATACAACGATAATAAAATAATAATCTAAATAAATTAAAATCATTTTCCAATATTTATATTATGTCAAATTATTTCATACGGTAATAATAATAAAAAACAAGGTTTATGGTAGAAAATTAAAATGTGATAATGGTAACACAATTGGAATCCAAAACATTTCTTGTGCCGTCATTTTTAAGTTTCGTAGCTGATATTATTCATTTTCGTGATTGTGATCGAACTCGTTTACATAACGCGTTTGTTAAATTGTGTATATTTGTTAAAATTTTAGTTTTTTGTTGAGTTTGTTAAAGTTTTTGTTTTCATGTTAATTTTGACAGTGACATTTCTTTGTTTACATTTTGGACACCTAATTATGAATCAGACTATAGTGTGATTCGACCAGGATCAATGATACATCTATGGTTCTACTATCTTTCAACAATATTCAAACAATAACTGGTATTGTTCGATTTGCTTGAGTTCGTATTGTTTGTGGATACGGAACCCTCTGTGTGCTAGTTTGACTCGCATTTGACCAATTATTAGCTTACGGTTTAGCACAAATTCGAAAACCATTGATAATTTTATGCATGTGTATATGTATGTATAATATTTTTTTTATAATATTGGAGTAGTAGGCGAGCTTGCATTCCACTTGATAGTGAGTAGCTACTGCAACACATGGACATCTGTAATTAACCCCAGATAGGATTAGATATCCTACCTGAAGTCAACCCCAGATGCGCCGCTACCCCTGAGGACTAAGCTGGAACGCCTTGGATAACCATGTCTCCCTTACCACACCCTTCAAACCAGAACACAGCAGCGTTTAACTCTGTTGGTAATAAGGCAGAATGGTTGTGGCGGTGGTGCCGCCGGAGTCGAATCACAGAGGGTTCTACCACCTCCAAATATTAATTATAATCAAATAATTATAAATAATAATTACATTATAATCATCAATATAGTATCTGTGGATCATCAAAGAAATTAACGTTATGTTACTCTGTGACTCGGCACTCATTTTGACTTTTTTTTAATTAATCACTGTTTTTTTTAAAGATAATATTACCGTATTTTTAAATATTTTTTTATAATTTAAAAAAAATAGGTAAATACAAAATGTTTTATTTTCTGAAACAATAAACTTATTATTTTTAATTCCTTTAGTAGAATGTTACAAATATTAAACACAAAACATTTTTCGAATGAATAACTTAACTTTCTTAATACGCCATAAACGAAATAATTATTTCTTTAACTTTGCATCACTAGCATATATTTTAAAAGATAAACGTCTTTTGTCACTGAGCCATAAAAAAGGACAAATATTCCCCGAATTTTAAAAAATATGACTGTCACAATCACCACAGATAATAACTAAAACAAAAAAATAACGTTCTTTTTTTAAATGTCACAACCATTGAGTCTAAAATATTCACAGATTCTTAAAATTCCCGCCACATTCACCACAGATTATGAATTAAAACACAAATATTCTTTTAAACTGCCACCGTTACCGCGTAAACCGTAAAACACAGATAACACAAATATTTTATTAACTGCGACGCGTTTTCCCGCGTAAACCATAGAATACAGATAATAAATACAGAAACTCACTGATTTTTATAGACCAGGTAAAACCTCATTTTGTCATGGGTTCGTTAACTCGAAATAAAATAAGACGGATGGGTTTTTTCGGAACAAAAGCCTAAATGGGAATGACTTAGACCTATATAGTTTTGCTATTTTCGTCGATCACAACCCTGACACTGAGTTACTAAATATAGACTCCTAATTAGGGTTCCGTTTTAATTAATTAATTAGCTTTCAAAATAAAATTATATTATAAAAGGTTTTAAAACAATTTTGATTTTCGTATTTTTCAAAAAAATACATTCTTTGATACCATAGATTAGTAAATATTACTCACTCCTAACAAGAAAATGTAACCAGTTTTGAGAATTTAAATAGTAGCGTAAAAAAGTTTTGCCACGTCTCCGTGCTAAAATATTTGAAATAATTATTTATTTATTATGTAAATTACGCGGTATTAGTTATTTATTCATAAATTTTCTCTAAAAATGTTTTTATTTGTCAAGAATTCAAAAAAAGAACTTACTAATAATCCGTTTGTGGCTTCATTCAATTTCAAGGCGGCGAAGTATCTTTACTAATCTATGTTTGATATCCAAATAAAAAAAATTGTCTGCCATCTTGGATTGTCCGCCATATTGGTTAGAATGACGAATAAGTATTCGTAAGTATATTATATAATAAAGTATAATGCAAAAATTCAGCTTAATCGATTGGTTAAGTTTTTTATAATTCTCCTCGGATAAAAACGAATTATCAAAACAAGTTAACTAAAAGCTTAAATAAAACCAAAATGCAAAGTTTGTTTTATGAATTTTAAATATTTCAAATTAGGTTTCGTTACAATAAGTTTAATCTATCCGTCAACAGATGGCGCTCCATATCAATTTAACAAACAAAAACTAATCTCTCAATAATCAAGTACAAATAAATATACTTCTAAGTAATTCAATAGAAAATGAAAGTTAAAATATTTTGTTTATCTACGGAACCCACACCGAATATAGATATATAACTATAAAAATAAACTATTTGAATCTTCGATATATTTGACTTTGGCATCCCTATATTCCGTAAGGTGCAACCCACACTGCGTGTATAGTCGTAGCAGTTTAATGTTCGAAATGTTAACTACATTGATGGCTAGGCAAAACCTACCCAAGTTCGAAATTAGGCAATAATTGGCAAAAAATGGTTAGTATTGATCATTATTATTAATAAATTACTTGCGGGTGTTAATAATTGATTAACAGATGCAAGTGATTTCGATCGACATACCAAATCAACATTTTGGAAGTTGATTTTTTTTTGCCTAATCCTTCATTGTTTAAGCCGTAAATGGCTATTATAATTTATATTTTTATATTTTAAACTATGATGTTGCACAAATTCACCTATATCTGCAATAACTGCAGTTTTAAGCGTTGTTGTGTTCCGTTTTGAAGGGCGTGGTAAGAAAGACATACGAATCCGAGGCTTTTCAACGTAGTCCTAAGGGTCCTAAGGGTATCAGTCCACTTCGACCGCGATCGAAGCTGCGGGTAAAAGCTAGTATATTTTTTTATAATATAGGAGTAGTGGACGAGCATGCAGTCCACATGATGGTAAGTGGCTACTGCCGCCCATGGACATCTGTAATCAACTCCAGATATGATTAGATATTCTTACCTGAGGTCGGCCACAGATGCGCCGCCTCCTGAAGACTAAGCTGGAACGCCTCGGAAAAGTCTGTCTCCCTTACCACACCCTTCAAACCGGAACACAGCAGCGCCTAACACTGCTGTTATTAGGTAGAAATATATGTGGCGGTGATGCCGCCGGGTCGAACTACAAAGGGTTCTACCACCTTCACTAGTAATAGCAAATCGCAGCGGTTTTCCGCGCAGTGCGTAACAGACCTAATACTTCGATATTTATATCTATGCAACCATCCATTGGCACATAATATGTCAATCAGTTAAGTCGATAAAGACAAGATTAATTAAATTAGAACAGTTCAATATCAGGTTATTTAATAGCTAGTTTATAACTTTTATTATTATCATCATCATCATCAACCTATTACTGTCCCACTGCTGGGCACGGGTCTTCTCATAATGAGAAGGATTAGGCCATAGTCCACCGCTCTGGACAAGTGCATATTGGTAGACTTTTTGAGATATTTTTAAGACTTCTCATGTATGCAGGTTACCTCACGATGTTTTGCTTCACCGTTTAAGCAAGTGATAATTAATTTCTAATAGGCACATAACTTTGAAAAATCAGACGTGCCTGGGATTTGAACCTTGGATTGCTTGATCAAGAGGCAGAGTTTCTTAACCACTAGGCTATCCCTCCTTTAGTTATATAACTTATATTATATACTAGTTTATATAACTGCAGCTTCTCTTGGCCACATTTTATCTATCCCTCGGGAACGGTAACTTCAGGGGTAAAAGGTACCCTATGACCTTTTCTGAACCCCTGACAACGTGTGTTGATTTCATGAGAATCGGTTATGAAGTTAGTGCTCGTACACAAAACTGCGATGCGACGCGACGCGAATTCGCAACGCAGAAAATTGCGACACGAATTGCTGCGATGCGATATTGTGCGGCATAGCGTCTCCCAGGGTGACCATACAGGGTGATACAAGAAAGAGTAACAAAAAAGATTTTGAGTTCATCCATTTATCATATATCATTTATTTTATATTTAGTTTCCCAAAGAGTCCCGTTCCTCAATCAGTAATATGAAAAGTCAACAAGTCAACAAGTCGTAATTTGTCATTTTTTACATTAAAGTATACGTCTTCCCACAGAACAAATACAGGTCTGTGCATCTTCCCTACACGCTGTCTCAGAACGAACTAAAAATGGCGTCAACAAGTGTGACGAAACATCGCAGGAATGCGCGATGCGAATTAATTCGCAGATTTTTACGATGCGACGTCGCATCGCAGTTTTGTGTACGAGCCCTTAAGGTGTGAAAGTGTAATTCTCGCTCCACATTCTCGAGATTCTCGCGAGAACGCGAGAAAAGCACGAGAAGCAAGAATGTGGAGCCTATACGAATCGGGATTTTCTCACGTTCTCGTGAGAATGTGGAGCAGGATTAATAAACAAACAAAATCACTTTTGCATTAGTTAGGAAGCAAGTGTATTATATATATAAGGCGAGCTTTCAACCCTGAATCAATTTGATCAGGTGTTTATTTTCCAAAAACCGAGAAAAAGGTGTTTTATAATTTGTAACCGAAAAGTTAAATGCAAGTTTTCCGAGGAATTGATTTAAAATTAGCAGAGTTTGATTCCTTTCTTATTTTACCCTCTGAAGGGTGGAATATCAACAAATCCTTTCTCAGTAGGTCTGCGTCATATAAGGAGCTACTGACTAAATTTCAAATGTCTATCTTCAGTAGGTTAGAATCAACGATGATGAATATAGATTGTAGTAGCAGACGAGCATGCAGTCCACCTGATGGTAAGTGACTACTGCCGCCCATGGACATCTGTAAGAAGCGTTGGCTAGCATGCTCCACTAATATGTAATACGATAGTAGAAAAAACACAACATTATAAGTATTTTGGGAGGTAAAACCTGTGGTTCGACTCCGGCGGCACCACCGCCACACCTATTTCTGTTATAACAGCAGTGTAGCGCTGCTGTGTTCTGGTTAGAAGGGTAGTAAGAGAGACATATTTTTCGTGGCGTTGAAGCTTAGTCCTTAGGAGTAGCGGCACATTTATGGACGACCTTAGGTAGGAATATCTAATCCTGTCTGAGGTTGATTATAGATGTCCATGTGCGGCAGTAGCCACTTACCATCAGGTGGGCTGCATGCTCGTCTGCTACGCCTATATTATATAAAAATACTCACCGCACCACACCAAGCACCAAGCTATCCTCAGCTGCGTTGACAGCTTCGCTTGCGACTGCGTGCGACATTTCAGTCGCAAGGCTGTCTTCTATCCGCAAGACTGTATCGCCGTCCTGTAGCCCTGCGCGGTCCGCTGGTGAGTCTGGGAGTACCTTTGGAAAAAATAAAAATAAAGTAAAAAATAAAATATGCCAAGTGCGAGTTTAATTCGCAAACTAAGGATTCCGTATCACCAAAGTTTCATTAAAAAATAATGTAAATTAAAAGAAGAAATAATTAGCTAAGTGTGAGTCGAACTCGCACGTGTAGGCTTCCATGACACCAAATGTTCAATATATTTTACTTATTTTTATAAAATAATCATATTAAAACATGTTTTATTGTTCTTCTTTGTTTTGATTATAATACCAGTTATAGTAGTAAACGTATTGTAAAAATTTCAACCGTCTTCCTAGTACGGTTTAACAGTTAGGTTGAAAAATACCGAAAGATACCGGTTTGTTGTATGGAAACCCCCTATAATATTCAACTTTGTTTTATTTTTAGTATTTGTTGTTATAGCGGCTACCGATAAGCATCCTCTGTAAAAAAATCGAGAAACTATCTATTACGGTTCCAGAGATAGAGCCCTGTGACAGACGGACGGACGGACAGCGAAGTCTTAGTAATAGGGTTCCGTTTTTATCCTTTGGGTACGGAATCCTAAAAATAATTAGCTAAGGGTTCACCAAACTTTCATTGAAGGACTTATTGTAAGTTTATTTTAGGTATTTGCATAGATTAGTAAAGATACTTCGCCACCTTGAAATTGAATGAAGCCACAAACGGCTTATTTTAGTAAGTTCTTTTTTTGAATCCTTGACAAATAAAAACATTTTTAGAGAAAATTTACGAATAAATAACTAATTTACGTAATAATTACGTAATTTACGTAATAAATAAATAATTATTTCAAATATTTTAGGGACATTGTAGCACGGAGACGTGGCAAAACTTTTTTACGCAACTATTTCAATTCTCAAAACTGGGTATATTTTCTTGTTAGGAGTGAGTAATCTTTACTAATCTATGGGTATTTGTTATAATGTTGCAAGACGAAAAGAAATGCAACGCGATTAAAAATAATGACCCCAGACAAATCCCGGTATTCCGGTTTTTTCGATATTTTCGAGATTAAGATAAAGTTACTAATTTTTATTAAGCATTTTACTATGTAATATTAATTTAGTGATATTCCGAAAGAAAATAGGTCCTATTACTTAATACCAAATTAATTGCAGCGTCTAACACTGCTGTTATAACAGAAATAGGTGTGGCGGTGGTGCCGCCGGAGTCGAACCACAGAGGGTTCTACCACCTTCATATGGTAGGTAGGGTGGTAGGTTTGTATGGGTATATTTTCATTACAATCATCATCATCATCGACAACCCATTATTGTCCCACTGCTGAGCACGGGTCTCCTCTCATAATGAGAGGGATAGGCCATAATCCACCGCGCTGCCCAAATACGTATTGGTAGACTTCACGTACCTTTGAGATGTTTTTTTTTAATCTCTCAGGTATGCAGGTTTCGTCGCGATGTTTTCCTTCACCGTTTATCAAGTGATAATTAATTTCTAATACGCAAATAACTTTGAAAAATCAGAGGTGCGTGCCTGGGATTTGAACCTCGGACCCCTCGATCGAGAGGCCGAGTTTCTTAACCACTAGGCTATCACTGCCTGCCTTCTCATTACAATACTTTTTAGTTATTTAGCGGTAAACTATATCAAAAAAAAGAAGGATACTATGTTTTTTTTTAAATAAAATATCAGAATGGATTTTTAGAGTTATTGATTTTTTTATTATATAAAATAGTATTTATGAATAATGAGTTTATTGTTAAAAAAATCTGTAAAGAATCTATTTTAAATAAGATAATTGCAATCGAATTAAACCTATTACGAAATAAACTAACATTGACACTAGATTGACAGCTAGAAATAGATTATTGGCAGTCGATCGACAACCTTAACTTCAATCCGATCTTGGCAGATAGATTGGCAATCGGTGCACATCTTTAGAATGGCAATGATGTAAATACGCAACTCTTATTTAGTTCGTTTTATTTTGAAAAAAATATTCTAGCTCTTGAAAATCTATGTAAAAATGAATGTTTGTCTGTATGTCCTTTATAGAATCGTAAACTATGCATTTGATAATGTGATCTTTAGCAAAGTTGTTGTGCATGAGCCCACGAAGGTTTCTGTGGACCAATTTTCGGCAGATGGCGCCACTGTCATTCCAATGAGGGTACACATTTTTAGTTATATGTATGTCATGTTATTTTTTTAAACGCGGGCGAAGTCGCGGGCGCTACTAGTATAAATACATATCAAAAAAGTAGTAATAGCCTAGTGGTTAAAACTGGACCTCTCGATCGAGGGGTCCGAGGATCAAATCCGAGGCACGCTCTGATTGTTCAGTAATGTGCGTATTACAAATTCAATTCAATTTAAATTGGTTGGAATTGGCATGATGACAAATTTTGAACTCCCCTTCTATAATGTAGGTACATGTCTACCGATTCCAAAAATCGTATTGTTTCTGCAATAAATTCAGTATTAACGAAAATAGTATACTTATTTTGAATTAAGCGCGAAAACGCTCGCGAGTGACGTCCGTTGGTGACGTCACATTAGAACATCCCATACAAAAGTTCAAGTAATTCAGTGACACCCAAAAATGACGTCATTCGCTCCGATTGGCGTTTCAGACAAGATGGCCGACTGCAGTATTTTATACTTTCATTTTATTGAAAATATCATAAATCTTAAAATATTTTTTAAAACCGGGCCATTTTTGAGAATCCTTTCAATATATTGTTTTTACTTACATCATTTATTCTTTGATTTTTTAATACTGTATATCATGCCTGTGAATCTTAATAGCTCTGTGATTGTAGTGTATCGATTGCTCTTTGAACCGAAGCGAATAGTCCGTTGTCTATAAAACTATACTCATTTTTAGTGTGTAGTTTCAAAGAATTTCTGAAGGTGGTAGAACCCTCTGTGGTTCAACTCCCGGCACCACCACCACACCTATTTCTGTTATAACAGCAGAGTAGCGCTTCTGTTCTGGTTTGAAGTGTGGTAAGAGACATACTTTTCCGAGGCGTTCCAGCTTAGTCCGGAGTAGCGGCGCATCTGTAGCCGCCCTCAGGTAAGAATCTGATCTTATCTCGGGTTCATTACAGATGTCCATACGGCAGTACCTTATCAGGTGGACTGCATGCTCGTCTGCTACTCCTATATTATAAGAGGACGCCCGTTGACTTAATGACACGACTATCTAGTCTTTAGGAGTGGCGCATTCATCTGTGATCGGCTTCGGTAGTAAATATTCTAATTTTTTTTTTATTATAAGGGTAGCAGACGAGCATGCAGTCCATCTGATGGTAAGTGGCTACTGCCGCCCATGGACATCTGTAATCAACCCCAGATAGGATTAGATATTCCTACCTGAGGTCGGCCACAGATGCGCCGCTACCCCTGAGAACTAAGCTGGAACGCCTCGGAAAAGTCTGTTTGGATTTGGTTTTGTGTCAGTTCTAGATTAGGTCAGAATGACACGTGTAAAGGTGTCCATTACAGTTCAAACCAGAACATAGCAGCGCTTAACACTGTATTAGGCAGAAATTGATGTGGCGGTGGTGCCGCCGGAGTCGAACCAGATTGCTACCTTTAAATGTATTTTTTTATAATATAGGAGTAGCTCACGAGCATGCAGTCCTGATGGTACGTGGCTACTGCCGTCCATGGACATTTGTAATCAACCCCAGATAGGATTAGATATTCCTACCTGAGGTCGGCCACAGATGCGCCGCTACCCTTTAGGACTAAGCTGGAACGCCTCGGAAAAGTATGTCTCTTACCACACCCTTCAAACCAGAACACAGCAGCGCTTAACACTGCTGTTATCAGGTAGAAATAGGTGTGGCGGTGTTACTGCCATTAACCAGAGTTATACTACCTTCAAATGTATGTTTACCTGCGTGGCGGAGCGGTCACCATACCGGTCTGACGTGCAAAGGGTCCCGGGTTCGATTCCCGGCCAGACATATATCTAAATGATGAATTTAGATTTCTGTTCTGGGTCTGGGTGTTTGTGTATTTGTCTATGTGTGTCCATGGCACCCACGACACAGGGAATCCTAGTGTGGCGCTGTGAGTGTAGAAAGTGTATGTTTGTTTAAAAATGTGTTACCTTGATAACTGTTAGGGGTATTTCGGAGTCATTCCCACCAACCAGCGTGAAGCCCCAAGCACTGTTGACCTCACGAACTATATGGACGTCTAGCTCCATCTGTTGGACAAATAAGGAACTATGTATTGTACCTAACACCATTTATTGAGGATTATGAAGTAAAGTGAAAGGTGGTAGAACCCTTTGTGGTTCGACTCCGGCGGCACCACCGCCACACCTATTTCTACCTAATAACAGCAGTGTTAAACGCTGCTGTGTTCTGGTTTGAAGGGTGTGGTAAGGGAGACAGGCTTTTCCGAGGCGTTCCAGCTTAGTCCTCAGGGGTAGCGGCGCATCTGTGGCTGACCTCAGGTAGGAATATCTAATCCTATCTGGGGTTGATTCCAGATGTCCATGGGCGGCAGTAGTCACTTACCATCAGGTGGACTGCATGCTCGTCTGCTACTCTTATATTATAAAAAAAAGTAAAGATTATTTTCATTATGTGTAGCTCCATCTATTGGTAAAATTGAAAACCAGTCATATATTAAAAACCAATTATTATTAACCATTTATTATTGATCGTAGGGTGGCGTAAAATTAATCATCCTTTTTTGTTTTTGAAACACTTTTGTACTGAATAAAAAAAGTGATTTTGAGTGATACAAATCTTTACCAGGACCTCTAACTTTTTTTGCTAATTAGAAAAGATGATATCTGTCAAGTGTCTTCCACCAGCGTTGAAAAACTTTGGTGTCCATTTCATCACATTTTCCACGACTTTATTTAAGATTTCCGCTGATAACACTCCGCATTCCAGTCTAATATTCTCCTTGAGCAATGTAGGCATAACTAAAATATATATGATAACTAGCTGACCCAGCAAACGTTGTATTGCCATATAAATAAATAAAAAAAATAGGGTTGTACTACTCTAATATTTAGGGGGATGAAAAATAGATGTTGGCCGATTCTCATAGATACCGGATAAGCACAAAAAATTTCATCAAAATCGGTCAATCCGTTTAGGAGGAGTATGGCAACGAAAACTGTGACACGAGAATTTTATATATTAGATTGCCTTTTCTGAGCTTCATTTAGATAACGTTCATTTACGGAACATTAAAAACTATAAATAAAGCCGTTTTCAGAAGTATATTGGATTCTTACATACAGTATTTAAAATGAGAGTATATTGTTTGATCAACGGCTTATATTAAATCTATGTAATCATTCTTTGTAATAGGCGCAAAGGGATTATAAAAGAACTAGCTGACCCGGCAAACGGTGTGTTGCTATATAAATAAAAAAAATGTTAAGGATGAACACCCTTACCACTTAGGGGTATAAAAAATAGATAGTAGCCGATTCTCAGACCTGAATACTACCTGATACTGAAACTGCATATAAAATTTGGTGAAAATCGGTAAAGCCGTTTCGGAGGAGTACGGTAACTAACATTCTGACACGAGAATTTTATATAAAAAATATATAGTATTATTCGGCTTTATGCACTCCTCGTATGTCTCTCTTATAGTACCCTTTATTATAGGAGTAGCAGACGAGCATGCAGTCCACCTGATGGTAAGTGGCTACCGCCCATGGACATCTGTACTCAACCCCAGATACAATTAGATTCCTTACCTAAGGAACGTCGCTATCTCTGAGGACTAAGCTGAAATGCCTCGGAAAATTATTTCTCTTTTACCACACTTCAAACCAGAACACAGCGCAGCACTGTTATAACAAAAATAGGCCTGTAGTTCCGGGACCAGAATAGGGCTACGATATTCCCTGCCTGTCGTAAGAGGTGACTAAAAGAGGCTTCCGGGGTCGCGAGCGGCAAGAGAAGTGACCGTCACACACTAGATGGTATGGTGAGTTTTATGCTCACCAGGGTAGAGCCCGACGGGGTAACACGCTGAGAGGACTCATTGCGTTCTTTTGGAGATCCCGGAGTCCTCAACGCAGCGCCGAGGACGGACACCGGGGGATTTTAGTGCGGTAAGAATCCCACATAACCCCGCTCCCTATTAGGTTCTTTTAGGCTATCAGGCGGACTGCATGCTTATTTACTTCAATCTTAAAATAAACTTACCTTAATAACACAGTTAACAACTGTTCGAAACCACAGTTAAACGCTAACTGTGGGAGCAATTGGCAAGGGTCGACAGTGACCGCATTTTAACCATTAGTTAGCACAACCTAAAAAAATAATACAAGCCAGAATACAGTCTCTGTCTTATATTTTAATGATTTATTTCTACACAAGACATTATACTTATATACACATTATACGTTATATGTAAGTATACTAAGGGAGACACACATTTCTGAGGCGTTCCAGCTTAGTCCGCAGGGGTAGCGGCGCATCTGTGACCGATCTCAGTTAAAGATTACTCACTCCCAACAAGAAAATGTACCCAGTTTTGAGAATTGAAATAGTTGCGTAAAAAAGTTTTACCACGTCTCCGTGCTAAAATGTTCCTAAAATATTTGAAATAATTATTTATTTATTATGTTAATTACGCAGTATTAGTTATTTATTCGTAAACTTTCTCTAAAAATGTTTTTATTTGTCAAGAATTTACTTACTAATAAGCCGTTTGTGGCTTCATTCAATTTCAAGGCGGCGAAGTATCTTTACTAATCTATGGCTTCTAATAATATAGGTTCAGGCAGGTAGGCAGGTAATATTAATAGTCAGATTCTTGTTTTTTATAACATTTTTGTTTAAGTATATTTTTGTTTTTAAAAAACTTACTAATAGCGAAGAGGTTTATCTCCGAGACCACGAATAATGTCAAACAAGTCGTAACTGACCACCTAGATTCAAAACTTAAAATCTAGTCTGCAACAGTGTGAAAGGTTTTTTCAAAAACAATGCGTTTACTAATACTTATTCTAGGTTTAACAAGTTATGTATTTTGTAAAACTAATACAAAATCTTTGACGGAATCAATGGGACAAGAGGTCATTGAACTAGCGGCTCCTATAAAAGGTAACTCATCAACCCATTACTGTCCCACTGCTGGGCACGGGACTCATATTGAGAAGGATTAGTCCATAGTCCACCGCGCTGGCCAAGTGCGTATTGGTAGTCTTCACATACCTTTGAGAAACTTAAGATCTCAGTTATGGAAGTTTCCTAATGATTCCCTTCACCGTTTAAGCAAGTGATAAATAATTTATAATATGCACGTTTGAAGGTGGTAGAACCCTTTGTGGTTCGAATCCGGTGGCACCACCGCCCCACCTATTTCTGTTATAACAGCAGTGTTAAGCGCTACTGTGTTCTGGTTTGAAGAGTGTGGTAAAGGAAACATACATTACCGAGGTATTCCAGCTTAATCCTCAGGGGTAGGCGCATCTGTAGCCGACCTCAGGTAGGAATCTAATCTTATCTAAGGTTGATTACAGATTACACTACAGGTTGATTACAGCAGTAGTCACTTACCATCAGGTGTGAAGCATGCTCGTCTGCTACTCCTGTGTTATAAAAATAGTTGATTACAGATATTCATGCGCAGTAGCCACTTACCATCAGATGGACTGCATTCTCACTTGTTTCTTAACATCTGCTATTTCCAGATGTACCACCAGATCTAGATGAAGAGCCGTCAGCAGAAGTGGACGACTTCTCCGTTACCAGCACTTCTCTTCAACCTGCAACAGCTAGGGACGGCAGGCGAGCCACGGTAAAGGAACTTTCTTTGCATCAGCTGCTAATCAGCTTCATTCTTTTAGGATACTGTCTTACTGAGCACGGGTTATCAATATGCGAGGGTAGTATTGCTAACCACGCTGGCTAAGTAAGGATAGAAGATGGTAGAACCCTCTGTGATTCATCCAGCGGCCCAACCGCCACACCTATTTCTGTTATAACAGCAGTGTAGCGCTGCTGTGTTCTGGTTTGAAGTGTGGTAAGGGACATACTTTTCTGAGGCTTTCCAGCTTAGTCCTCAGGAGTAACGGCGCAACTGTCTCCGACTTCAGGTAGGATTATCTAATATGGGGTTCTACTATCTACGATCTGGGGTTGATTACAGATGTCCATGGGCGGCAGTAGCCGCTTACCATCAGGTGGACTGCATGCCCGTCTGTTACTCCTATATTATAAAAAAGTAAAAATAAAAGCTTATTATTTTAAACTTTTTATAAAAAATGATTTTTTATCCTTTACCCTAAGAATCGAAACCTTACCTAACCATATATAGAGAGAAGGATGATATAGATTTATTGTTTTATATTTACAGGCTATAGACACACGGCGTAAGATGAAAGATATAGACAAGATAGAAGGAGTGAAGCCAGAAGAAGATGAAGCCAGGATTGAGAAAGAATTAGCAGAGTTGTACAAGGATCCAGGTAAATACATTCTTTGTTAAGTTACATCTATACTAATATTATAAAGAGGAAAACTTTGTTTGTTTGATTGTAATGAATAGGCTCGAAAACTACTGGACCGATTTTAAGATTCTTTCACCATTCGAAAGCATTATCCACGAGTAACATAGGCTATATTTTATATGAAATATGTTTGATAAATGGATTTTGAGGCGTACAATGTTTGCCAGGGCAGCTAGTACTTAATATGAGGACACCATACTAGTCTTCAGGCATGTGATCGGCTTCAGGCAGACCCTGCTCTATATGCAGTTGGTTACTGATGTCCATATAGTGACTTACCATCAGGTGGACTGCATGCTTACTATACCTGAGAACGCATATGAGAATAGGAGCATGCAGTCCACCTGATGGTAAGTGGCTACTGCCGCCCATGGACATCTGTAATAAACTCCAGATAGGATTAGATATTCCCACCTGAGGTCGGCCACAGATGCGCCGCTACCCCTGAGGACTAAGCTGGAACGCCTCAGATAAGTATGTCTTTTACCACACTTCAAACCAGAACACAGCAGCGCTACACTGCTGTTATAACAGAAATAGGTGCGGCGGCGGTGCCGCCGGAGTCTAACCACAGAGGGTTCTATCAAGTTCAAAAACATGTTACTTACTTAAACATAATAAGGCTGAAATAATTGATAATTCTTCTTTCAGACTACAAAGCAGACAGTGCTGAGGTCACTAAGCAAGAAGTAGTAACAGCTTCTTCAACCAATGATACAGATAAGCCGATAGCTAGGCTGAGAACAGAGTGAGCAAAATATTTATCTTAGTAGAGAACGCACCAAACTTCTAGTCCGCTCTGAATATAGAAACGAGGCGTCGCAACAGCAAATTGTAGATATTAGCGGGACGAAGACAGCGCGGACCCCCGCCACCCTCCGCCGCTCTCGCCGAGACATAGCGCTGTTAGTGTGCTTACGTTGCTACGGAGTATATGCTTGTAGTTGTGTTCGACCGCATTGGCTCTCTGACTACACCTGCGCGCAGCAACTTCAGAGCGGACTAGAAGTTTGGCGCGGATACTTTTGTAGGTCCAAAAATATTTTTCTTAGTGCTCTCGTAGGCCTGGGCAGAAATTATCTGGCAACATAAATCTTTTTTTCTTAAGTAGCAGACGAGCATGCAGTCCTCCTGATGGTAAGTGACTACTGCCTCTCATGGACAACAAATGATTTATTTTTAATTAGCATACGAGCATGCAGTCTACCTGATGGTAAGCTACTGCTGCCCATGGACATCTGTAATCAACTCCAGATACGATTAGATTCCGACATGATGTCAGTACTCTGAAGAATCACACATACGTCGCTACTCTGAAGACTAAGCTGGAACGCCTCGGATAAGTATGTCTCTTACCACACCTCAAACCAGAACACAGCAGCGCTTAACACTGTTATAACAGAAATTGGTGTGGCGGTGGTGCCGGAGTCAATGCACAGCTACCACTGAGAACTAAGCTGGAACGCCTCGAAAGGTATGACTCCTTTACCACACTTCAAACCAGAACACAGCAGCTTCACACTGTTTTAGCAGAAATAGGTATAGCGGTGGTGCCGGAGTCGAGAGGGTTCTACCTTTAAATGTTAATGCTTTTAATTTCAGATTCAAATTTCAGCCAGATCTGAACAACCCGACAGAGATTGAGAAGTTCAGGACATCTGTTGATGAGATAAGCTGTGACACTAAGAAGTTAATTGTAATTGTAAGAGTTATTTTATTTTAAAAGAAAATAATGTATTAAGAAATACACAAGGCATACTACTTGATGGCGTCTTGATATCTATTTCTACCTAATAACAGCAGTGTTACACGCTGCTGTGTTCTGGTTTGAAGGGGGTAAGGGAGACATACATTTCGGAGGCGTTCTAGCTTAGTCCTCAGGGGTAAGCAGCACATCTGGGGCTCACCTCAGGTAGGATTTATCTGGGGTTGATTACAGACGTCCACACGGCAGTAACTACTTACCATCAGGTGGACTGCATGGTCATCTGCTACTCTTATACTATAAAAAAACTAAGCTCCATTCAGAGCTGGCATTTATGTTTTTATTTATTTTTATTTAATATCCAGGAAACAGGGTACATATAGCGCCATCTTTTGACGAGTAGTAGATAACTTAATTTACTATTAATGTCAATTATAAACGACGAGCCTTTGCCCGCGGCTTCGCTCGCGTTACGTAGTAATATTTTCATCCCCTATTTTATCCCTTTGGGGGTAGAATTGATCAAAATCCTTTCTTAGCGGATGCCTACGTCATAACATCTACCTGCAGGCCAAATTTCAGCCCGTCCAGTCCGCCAATCCGTCCAGTGGTTTGGGCTGTGCGTTGATAGATCACTATGTCAGTCAGTCACCTTTGAGTTATATATACTTAGATTAATATTATATAATTTTGTTTCAGACTGAAAGGCCTAACTCAGGACACACGCAAGCTATCTACAAAACAATTTTATGTGGATTTTTTCTATTAATTTAATGAATTAGATAATTATTATTGTCATTATTAATATTTTGCGTCCGAAAATACGTTATCTTAAAGAATTATGTACTTTTAAATATTGTAAAATTATTCGTTTGAATGTAATCAGTATATTTGTAAAAGTAAATTGATGTTTTATTTCTACGTATATGAGAATTTTATTTTAGTAAAAAAACTAAAATTCTGTTTAGTTAGATGACCTCTTTTATTTATTTTACTGATCTAATTAGAACGGCCGAGGCCACTTACACAAGACAGATCTAACATACAGACATCTCACAGAACTCCAAGCATACAGACATGATCAGCTTCCAGTCATCAGCAAGCACATCACAGTTCGGATAACGATCCATGAGCGCGTTCAATGTCGCAAGTGTGCGAGGAACAGGTGATTTAGCGAGTGATACAGTGCGGGAAGGCGGAGGGGCGGATTACCCGGTGGAGACCTTCATCGCCGAATCACCCTTATTAATAGACGAATAATTACAACATCAACAAACAATGGTACTTACTTAAACTTGTAGCCCTTAAAATGTAGTCTAGAGTGTATGTCACTCTCACAATTTAGACGAATCCAACGACACCTCATTTGTTAAACCGTCAAGCCGTTTGGGCTGCAGCGTGACAAAGAATGACACATACATATGCTTGAAAAACAATACCAAAAATACATAAATATGAACATAAAGCCTCCTACATTTTAAAATTGTAATTAAAAAAACGATTTTAATTTTTTATTTTATTTTTTCAACTCATTTATCGTCATATAAATTAAACGACATTTTGTTAAATCTCAACTATTTCAAAATAGTATATTGTATATGTTACTCCCACAATTTAGACGGATCCAACGACACCTCATATGTTATTCCGTCAAGCCGTTTGACCTGCAGCGTAACAAGGAATGAGACATACATACATATCCTTGAAGGTGGCTAGATCTTTCATGGGTAACTGTATTCGCTACTACAATAAAATACCCGACCACATTTTGCATCTCACAGAAAAAAAGTTCAAACATGTCGTTAAACAAACGCTATGTAAAAAGCGTACTATAAACTAAGTGATTATTTGACTGACAAAATAGTGTGATCTGAAGTAGTTCCAGCTCCACATGTACCACTAGGTTAAGTTTAACATTGTAAAAAACATTTTTTTTAAAGATGTGTGGTATGGAGTTTCTTTCGCCGCTTCTTCTCCATAACGAAACACTTTGTGAAGTGGTGGTAGTTGTATTGACATTCAAAAAGCGCTCTGTAAAGAACCTACTTTGAATTAAAAAAAATGATTTGATTTGATTGGATTTTGAAGAACATTACCCTCCACAATCGATTAAAAGTACATACAGTTGAATATAAAGCCTCCTACGTTTTAGAAGTCTAATTATAAAAAATCTGAGATTATTTTTTGATGTATTTAGTTTTCCCTTAGATGACTTAAATGCATAGATTGATCTCCTAACAAGAAAGTGTAACTAGTTTTGATAACCATCAGCATTTAAAAAAAAGAGAATAATAATTATTAAAAAAAAGACACCCACTGAGTTTCTTACCGTATCTTCTCAGTAGAGGTCGCGTTCCGATCCGGTAGTAGTTTAAGAAAAATATTGTAACTGACAATTTGTTTAAAGTGCCGTCGTTGGCCTATGCAAAATAAATATATTTCATTTCATCCTTTTGTGGCTTCATTCAATTTCAAGGCGGTGCAGTATCTTTCTAATTTACTTATCAAAGGTTTTTCTACTCATTATTATGATCTAAATTAAACGACAGTTGTTTATAAAAATGATATTTATTTATAAGTAAATAATTTGAAAATTTACAAAAGTACTCTTAAATAATTTCAACTACAAGCGACGTGTACATTTATATTTTCATACATTTAAATCACTACATACAAACAATTCATACATATGTAGAAACCATAAAAAGACCCAGAATGTTCTGGGTCCAGAAGAAACAAAAAAATACAAAATTAATAAGGTATAGTCCGCGAAAAACTGGTAGTCCGCTCTGAATATAGAAATAAATCGCGTCACCATAGCAAATTGTATGACTACACCTGCTCTCAACAACTTCTGAGCGGACTAGCAGTTTGGCGCGGACTATACATACTTAATTAATAAAAGCACTCTAATATTTAACTTTCTTACTAACTAGCACCATTTTGTACATACAATCTTACTTAAATTAATACAATATTTTGTTCTTTTGCCTAGGCAATATGAATATAAGAGCAATATGAACATGAAAGCAATATGAATAACTAAAAAATCATATACGGTGCGTCCGTACCATCACAGTTGTCATAGAAAATTTGACCAAAATTCCGATATCAAACTCAGAACGATACTTTAGAATATGGTAGAACCCTTTGTGGTACGACTCCGGCGGCACCACCGCCACACCTATTTCTGCCAAATAACAGCAGTGTTAGGCGCTGCTGTGTTTCGTTTTGAAGGGTGTGGTAAGAGGGACATACTTTTCCGAGGCGTTCCAGCTGTCCTCAGGGGTAGCGACGCATGGGTGGTCGACCTCAGGTAGGAATATCTAATCCTATCTGGGGTTGATTACAGATGTCCATGGGCGGCAGTAGCCACTTACCATCAGGTGGACTGATACTCCTGTATTATAAAAAAAACCCTATTATTTAACAGCACACCTTTTTTTTGGTCAAGATTTTTGGTCACAAAAAGTAATCTAATTAAAATTAATTCAAATTAATAACATATTATTAGTATCTGAAAAAGTCATAATATAGAACTTAATAATAATTACATCACCTATTTTACCTCTAAAAATATTTTCACATTTTAAATTTGTATCAAAAATGAGATTTAAAACTGCATATAGCGCCATCTCTTGTCAACTAACTTGTGATAAATAGAAATTCTTTAACATTGCACTATAAGTAATATTATATTTCTTACGGTACATTCTATTTACAATCTATGTCAATGTAACGCCATCTATTACCGAATAGCGAGAACTACGAATTAATTTACAATTCTAACTTATTTTGCAATTTCGTCCCGCCCTTCAATAGATTATATTACTGTGTTTTGAGAACACTTAACTAAATCTACGTATCTGTATTGTCGTCAAAACATTACTGTCCCACTGCTGGGCACGGGTCTCCTCTCAGAGGATTAGGCCATAGTCCACCGCGCTGGACAAGTGCGTATTGGTAGACTTCATACCTGTGAAAACTTTTTAACTCAGGTGTATGTCTCCTCACGATGTTTTGTTTCAACGATATAGCAAGTGAATAGTTAGTTTCTAGCGTGCACATAACTTTAGAAGATCGATAATAATATAAGTGCATGGACACGAACCTCGGCCTCCCGACTAAGACCTTATTTTATCACATATTTTGCGTACATTTGTAAATATCAACGTCTTTCAACAAAGTTTATCAACGATTTTTTATAACATATAGTGCCATCTATTATCGAGTAGCGACATCACTAAGCTTCCAACGATTTTTCGTACATGTAGTTCCATCTAGTACCGAGTAGCGGCATCACCAGTCCAATTTATTTTGCAGCGCGTCTCGCAAGGGAATACTATTCTCTGTATAAAACTGTGAGAACCAAGTTCTGAAGGCGCGTATAGATTTGTCAGTTTTGACGTAAGCAGGCGAGCTGACGTACTGCTTGTTGTTCCAGATGGCCACGTCTCGTTGGAACTGTAAATAAATTAAATATTTTAATGAAGTTAATAGCATTTATTTATTTATTTATTTATTTATTTGTTAATAGTTGCACCAACGAAGTAATCACTGACAAATCCATTGTACAATTTATATGTATAAAAGCAGTAAGTTTCACTTCACTTATAGGTGCAAACGGCATGCAATAGAAAAACAAGTAAGAATACGTAACAAAATTATAAATTAACTAAAACATTAATACCTACAATTTAAAAAAATAAATCGGATAATATGCGACAAGAATTATATATTTCTCAAATAAGTTTCTTTCCGTCCGTTATTAATAAGTAATCCAATTTTTTTTAAAGACTGAAATGACATATGTTGTTTTTTTATTAAATATAGAAGTACCAGACGAGCATGATGTCCATTTGATGTTAAGTAACTACTGCCGTATGGACATCTATAATAAGCCCCAGATAGGATTAACTTAACCTGAAGTAGATCAAAGATGCGTCGATACTTCTGAGGTCTAATGGAACACCTCGGAAAAATATGTCTCCCTTACCACACTTCAAATCAGAACACAGCAGCGCTACACTGCTGTTATAACAGAAATAGTAGTGGTGCCGCCGGATTCGGACCATAGTGTTTTACCATCATCTATCATCATCGTATTACCCGATAAGCTTCGGCATACACCAAGTACCCCAAGTAAGTATTTAAATATCTGACATACAACAATTTAAGTCCCAATTGACAACATGGTTACAAGAGAAGGTGGTAGAAAAGAAGGTGGTTGAAGGTGGTAGAACCCTTTGTGGTTCGACTCCGGCGGCACCACCGCCACACCTATTTCTACCTAATAACAGCAGTGTTGGCGCTGCTGTGTTCCGGTTTGAAGGGTGTGGTAAGGGAGACATACTTTTCCGAGGCGTTCCAGCTTAGTCCTCAGGGGTAGCGGTGCATCTGTGGCCGTCCTCAGGTAGGCATATCTAATCCTATCTGGGGTTGATTACAGATGTCCATGGGCGGCAGTAGCCACTTACCATCAGGTGGACTGCATGCTCGTCTGCTACTCCTATATTATAAAAAAAAAGAGAAATGCTTTTATACAATTAATGAGTACTTAGATTTTAAGACATAATTGAAAGTAATGAAAATTAATTTGACTAAAAATTACTCTTTTATTTGTTTGACATATTATAATAATTTAATTTATATTGGTAAATTGACATTTTAAAGAAATTTAGTATATCGTGTTGTTTGTGATAATTATTATATTATTTAAAAATAAATTATAGTGTACATAATACCTATTTAGACATAACTGACTGATAATTTGCATGCTAACGAGGCAGGATAAGAGAACTGTATAATTTTAAGAGCATTTGTTAACCTTATTCTAGCAAATAAAGATATATGAATACCAAAGAACGCTGCAGTGGTCGGCGTGTATACTTTATGAATGACTCTTTGTAACAATGATGTACCACCATCATCCGTCCGATTATCGTATCCCATCTGACCTTATTATTATTTATCTTAGGATTATTTTATACTGTCCCTGTAGTTCCGGGACCAGAATAGGGCTACGGTATCCCCTGCTTGTCGTAAGAGGCGACTGAAAGGGGCTTCCGGGGTTGCGGGCGGCTAGAGTGGGAGCTCGAACCGCCCGGCTAGTGACCCCGGGAAGGACAGCGGTATGTGTGGTCGCGTACCGTCGTGCCCACCAGACGGTGTGGCGAGCGTCAAGTTCACCTGGGCAGAGCCCGATGGGGCAACGCGCTAAGAGGACTCCGATTGCGTTTCTTTGGAGATCCCGGAGTCCTTTACGCAGCGCCGAGGACGGCCACCGGGGGGGGGGGGGGGGGGGGTTAGTGCGGTAAGAATTCCACATAACCCCGTGCCGCTCCCACGGCATAGGGTACCCTTTGAAGGTTTCCCCCTCGTAACCAAAAAAAAAGGATTATTTAATACAGATCGAACAGGGTATTCGGGATAAAATAATCCGATCCAACCAACCAATAAGATCCGGCATTGTTTAATATCATCTGATCCGATACGGTACAAGATCTGGTACGAACCGATCCGATCCGATCTGATGCGATCCGGCATTATCTAGTTACGTCCAATCCGATACAAACCTGCATTATCCATTTGGCTTTATCTAGTATGATCCGATCCGATACAAGACCTAGTAACAATTGATACGATCTAGCATTATCCATCCGGCATCATTTAGTATCATACGATCCGATACGTTACAAGATCTGGCAAGACTCCGGCGGCACCACCGCTTCACCTATTTCTACCTAATAACAGCAGTGTTAGACGCTGCTGTGTTCCGGTTTGAAGAGTGTGGTAAGGGAGACAGACTTTTCCGAGGCGTTCCAGCTTAGTCCTCAGGGGTAGCGGCGCATCTGTGGCAGACCTCAGGTAGGAATATCTAATCCTTTCTGGGGTTGATTACAGATGTCCATGGGCGGCAGTAGCCACTTACCATCAGGTGGACTGCATGCTCGTCTGCTACTCCTATATTATAAAAAAAAAAGAAAAAAAATCCGATCCGACATTACCTGATAAGCTTCAGCGTACACCAAGTATCCGCCAAAGAACGCCGTAGCAGCCGGTGTGTATACTTTATGTATAACTCTTTGTAACAGCGGTGCCAACGGTGTGACGGATTGTACCACCATCATCCGTCCGATTATCGTGTCGAAGAACAGTCGTACATGGCCGGGACCGATCTAAAAGTCAGATAAATTCAATTTGAAAACATGGTAATTGCCAAACATGGTAATGAAAGGTGGTAGAACGATTTGTAGTTTGAGTCCGGCGGCACCACCGCCACACATATCTGTCTTATAACAGCAGTGTTAAACGCTGCTGTGTTCTGGTTTGCAGTGTGGTAAGAGAGACATTTTCCGAGGCGCTCCAGCTTATTCTTCAGAAGTACCTGTGCATTTGTGGCCTACCTCATAGGAATATCTAATCCTATCTGGGGTTGATTACAGATGTCCATGGGCGTCTGTAGCCACTTACCATCAGGTGGAATGCATGCTTGTCTACTACTCCTATATTATTAAAACAGAAACCCTCATATTCTGAGAGAATATGGGGAGAGAACTTGGCAAAATGAAAGCGTGTCTGAACCTAGGAACTCCAAAAAATGACAGAGTTTTATCAACTAAACTAGTCTCTGTTCTAGGCTATTATCTAGGCTTATATGTATGAACCAAATGAATTATTCTAACCTGATTTACAACAACGTTAAGGGGAAATACATTATATTTCATGATAATGTATTTTTGAACTATGTTTATCGTTGCTTTGTGCTCTTCAGTTCCCTTAATCCATTCTGCAGACCACGAGTGATGTCCTGAAAATTACAAAATAAATTTAAAATAGTCTTCTGGATACAAATATTTATTAAAAAATTGAAAGTGAAAAAATATGGGACCTATAAAGTTGCCTTGAGGGAGGCTAATATATTTTTAAAGCAATTTTACAATTTTACGAAGTATTTAAACAAAACAAAGTAAAATACTGAATAAATATTTTAGACTAAAATTATCATGGAATGGAGACATAAATATTGAGAAGGGTACCAAAATGTTCTTTTTAACGGTAAGTCACTGCCGTATGGACATCTTTAACCAACTCCATAATGGACAGGTTCTACCTGAAGCCGATCACAGATGCGTTTCCGCTACTAGGAACTAAGATGATCATCCGACATCACAGCCGATATCCACATATTCCATCGAAACATACACCTGCTTCATCCTAGAAACAGGTGTGGCAGTGGTATATTCTTGGTTGAAGAATATTGATCTGCTATCTTTCAAATTTCATCAATCAATCATCAAAGTTACCATCTAACTATCAAAGTAACTAAGAAACAAGTAAGTAAGAAACGAATTTAACTTACCAATAAAATTATTGAGAATTGGATATTTATTTCCGATATCCGTGAAAAATGATGTAGCATGCACAGCGTTCAAATGAGCCACATCAGCACCATTTTCTGGTATTTCCTGATGACAATAATTTAAGTTAAGTAATCATTTTATGTAGTGATAGCCTAGTGGTTAAGAAACTCGTCCTCTCGATCGAGGGGTCTGAGGTTCAAATCCCAGGCACCTCTGATTTTCAAAGTTATGTGCGTATTAGAAATTAATTATCACTTGCTAAACGGTGAAGGAAAACATCGTGAGGAAACCTGCATACCTGAGAGATATTATAAAAAATAACTCAAAGGTATGTGAAGTCTACCAATACGCTCTTGGCCAGCGCGTGGACTATGGCCTAATCCTTCTCATTATAAGAGGAGACCCTTGCCCAGTAGTGGGACAGTAACGGGTTGATGATGATTCATTTTGTTTTAGCTTCAACTGCTGACATTACTGTGCTATGTTCTGTTTCAAAATTGGGGATGGATCTCCTCTCAAAGTGCAAAGAGTTTAGACCAAAGTCTACCACGCTGGCTAAGTACGTATTGGTAGACTTCACATAGCTTTAAGAACTTTTTTATCAGACTTTTTAAGCTTGTAGGTTTCCTAACAGTGTTTTTAAACCCAGAGAAGATTAGAATACTTAAGGTTTGCCACAGCATTGCTACGCCTGAGGTCTATGTTGGAATGCCTCGTATAACTGAACCTATCCAGTATCTTCAAACCAGAACACAGCAGCGCTACACTGCTGTTATAACAGAAATAGGTGTGGCGGTGGTGCCGCCGGAGTTAAACCACGAATAGTTCTACTATCTATATCATTTGCAATATTTTATCAGTTCTAACCAAGCTTACTCATATTCATACTCTTCATACTTATAGCAACCGGTATGCTATTAATACTAGCATACCTGTGATCAAAAAACACACCTAAAACTTCACAACTAATAATTTAACTGTTTTAATAACTTTTTACTTCAAAAATCCTAAAATATTTGCAAATTTCTTACCTGTATATGAGCATTGACAAGGAAATCATTTCGTCCCCTGTACCCCCAGGATTTCAACTCGGGGACCTCTTCGACCCTCCACAGGGGGTCGCGTCCATCAGCGTCATACCACACCCATACAGCGCCATCTACCTCCATGGTGGGGTATGTTTTGATGGAAATTCCCTTGGGAACTGAAAATTTTATAGATTTTAATTTCATGAGCATATAATTTGTGTATATGTTCATAATTAATTATAATAAAACTAAGATATTTTAAATATGTTTTCTACGAATGTAATAATTATAAATTTATTACATTCGTAGAATATTTCTTGAGTGTCTAATTGTACATGTACAGTGGATACTGCCGCCTATGGACATCTGTAATCTACTAAATTGGAACGCCTCACAAATATACATATTATATTGCATATTATTGAGAACGTTTGTGAACTAAGATCCATGTAATTTAAATAAATTGTGCTAATGACCATTCCGTATTATTGTAAAAACTTCGTAAGATAGTTAGTCAGAAATGAACAGAAATGTCAAATCAAATCAAATAAAAAGCTTTATTTGCCACAAAGTACAAATCTCTGTTGAAAATGTATCGTATAGGCACATGATTTACCTTTTTTTACCGTACTGGCAAGTTTGATGCAATGATCTCTAACACACTTTAAACTGGTCTAAAACTTATAACGTTATTTTGATTACAAGCAGCGCCTCTATCGGTAAAAAGTAAAATTACAAAAAAATATATAAAAAAATTAAATGTGTTTACCATTTTCAACCCCAGGAACGCTGACACAACTCCCGTTTTCCCCGAATTTCCACTGATGGAAGGGACATTGGATGCAGTTGCCACATACATACCCCCCAACCCCCAAATTAGCGCCCAGATGTGGGCAATATGCATCCACAATACGGGCAATACCGTCTTCACCGCGGTACACGCAAAAATTTAAGCCTGAAACAATAAATAATATGAGAAACATAAACAAAATGGTTAAAAATGTTGTAAATATAATTTTTATAATTTGAAAGTACATAATAATATGTTATTTGTACTGTTCCATTATATATATATATTTTTTTGAATAATGTTTGTAACTACTCGATACTAGATGGCGTTGTAATCAATTATTATCAAATAACTCATTCAATTATTGAGTTTTTAGTTCACATTGTACAGTGCACACCCAATAAAATACAAATATGTAATTGACGGCACAGTAAAATGATAAATAGTATATTTTAATTGTGTTTTTTTTATAATTTTTACAATTAAATGAATTAAATTTTACTTTAAAAACAAACTATTAATTTTTAGCTACTCACCACTACATGGCACTAAAACTAATTTAATTTGATATTATGAACAAATATTAAGCTATAGCTACTCGACGCTAGATGTCACTAAAACCAATTTAATTTTATATTATGAACAAATATTAATCTTTAGCTAGTCGACACTAGATGTCACTAAAACCAATACTTACCCAAGGCATCCACAGGCATAACGCATCCAATCTTTAAATCCCTGCTTTCAACCAACGCAAACCATCCGTTGGGGTAGGGTGGGGGTGCTTTAGATCCAATTTTTCTTGCGTTCTGGGCCCTAGCAATGTGTTTAGCTCGGTCCGGACCTTGGGGTATATGGTCGTAGCCCACGTCTGTTAGCTCCTGAAATTACAAATATATTTTTATTTGTGGTTCTTTTCATAAAGCGCGGCGGATGAAGTTTACGTCGTTCTATTTGTCTATGATTGGAATTCAAATTTGAAAATGCAAAATGGAATGGTTTAGATTAAGATTTTCTAAAATGCAACGAAGTATTACGTTAATTATTGTTTTAAATTTTAAATGAAAAATAATTTACTTGTACATTTGATTGTCCCTTTAAAAGGTTTTTATCGGAAAATAGCAAAGCAGATACATGAGGTAGGTAATACTTAATTCTAAGGGGTATCTTATTATACTCTTTGCTCAGGGGTAGCAACTCGGTGACCGACCACAGATAAGACTCTAATCTAATCTAGGATTGTTTGATATTCATACAGCAGTGATTTACCATCAATTGGACTGCATGTTCGCTACTTCTATATTACAAATAATTATTGTTTAAAAACTAAAAACCACGTTCACATCGCACAAGGAAAATCGTTAATCCTGATTCCTGACGATCCTGACGACAGTAAAATTAAAATTGTGTATTGTCATCGGTTCTCGATAAGTGTTCAACATTTTAAATTAATTGGACCGTTTAAATTGGGTAAAAATCGAGTCCAAAGATTCCGTTACATACATACAGGTCAAGCTAATAAAAGCGTGGTAAAAATAACCGAATTAGTTATAATACTACTATAAACAGTTAAAACTTACCTTAAAATAGTACACAGGGCTCCAATAAGATTTATAAATAACAAACAAAACTAAAAATAATATCACAGATAATACAATAAAATTAAAATGTTTATACACAAACTCTATCACTGATCTTAAAAACATAAAAAATAAATGGATTGTGAAAAGAATAATATCTTCTGAATTTCCCTTGAAAATGTCTGTTGGGCATTTCGTGGCCTCATTTTCTTTTAGAAACTCCATTATTTTTATTTGCATCTGAAAAATATATGTTATATAAGTTAAGTATAAAGGTTTTTAAAGGTGGTAGAACCCTTTGAGGTTCGACTCCGGCACCACCGCCACACCTATTTCTGTTATAACAGCAGTGTAGTGCTGCTGTGTTCTGGTTTGAAGTGCGGTAAGAGACACACTTTTCCGAAGCGTTCCAGCTTAGTCTTCAGGGGTAGCGGCGCGGTGGCCGACCTCTGGTAGGAAACTAATCCTATCTGGGGTTGATTAGGAATGTCTATGGGCGGCAGTAGCTTACCATCAGTGTTACCATTAGTGCAAAACTGCTAGTCCGCTCTGAATATAAAAATGAATCGCGTCGCCATAGCAAATTGTATGGCTACACCTACCTGCTCGCAACAATTTCAGAGCGGACTAATAGTTTGGCGCGGACTATAAAAACGGAGATAACCTTCAAACCAAAAAAAGGCGCCTTATACACTCACAGCCCCATAGTAAGACTCCCTTTATCATGGGTGCCATGGACACATACATACTAATACACAAACACCCAGACCCAGGACAAAAATCTAAGTTAAAGATATATGTCTGACCGGGGAACGAACCAGGAACCTGTGCGTCGGACCGGTACGACCGCTCCGCCACGCGCAACAGCAGCTACACTGCTGTAAAATACTGTGACAGTGGTGCCTCCGGAGTCGAAACAAACGTTCTATAATATGACTGTTTTTGTGTGACAATGGTGCCTTAGGAGTGTAAACAAACTCAACAATTTGAAAACACCCTTTGTGGTTCGACTCCGGCGGCACCACCACCACACCTATTCCTACCTAGTAACAGCAGTGTTAGGCGCTGCTGTGTTCCGGTTTGAAGGGTGTGGTAAGGGAGACAGACTTTTCCAAGGCGTTCCAGCTTAGTCCTCAGGAGTAGCGGCGATCTGTGGCCGACCTCAGGTAGGAATATCTAATCCTATCTGGGGTTGATTACAGAGCCATGAGCGGCAGTAGCTTACCATCAGATGGACTGCATGCTCGTCTGCTACTCCTATATTATAAAAAAAAGTAAAAACTCTTACCTATTTACAAAATCCACATCACGAAAATGTACAATTTGAAATATTTTTGCGAAAGTTCAAAGTATAATTCAACTATAGATAAATTATATACTCGCATAACTACTAACCTATATGAGTAAGTATTTCCAAGAATTAAAGCCTTATTTCTTGGTAGTGGTGCTAAAATAACGCCACGAGAGGTTTCATATTTCTACACTTCCGTAATCAAATTTCAACCTTGTTTTAATCTAGCGTCAGCGAAATAAACGGGTTTTTCGACTTAGTAACAATATATTCGATACATATATGCATAATGAGTATATACTTAAGTGAAAACAATATATTGAAAGGATTCTCGAAAATAACCGAGTTAAAAGAAACTTTAAGATTTATTGTATTTTCAATAAAATAAAAGTATGAAATACTGCAGTCGGCCATCTTGTCTGAAACGCTAATCGGAGCGAATGAGGAGGTGTGTTACTGAATTGCTTTAAGTTTTCTATGGGATATCAAAGTTGATAAACAGTGATAGCCTAGTGGTGAAGAAACCCTGCCTCTCGATCGAGGGGTCTGAGGTTCAAATCCCAGGCACCTCTGAATTTTCGTAATTATGTGCGTATTAGAAATTAATTATTATCACTTGCTTAAACGGCGAAGGAAAACATCGTGATGAAACCTGCATACCTGACAGATTTAAAAAAATCTCAAAAGGTATGTGAAGTCTACCAATACGCACTTGGTCAGCGCGGTGGACTATGGCCTAATCCTTCTTATTCTGAGAGGAGACCCGTGCCCAGCAGTGGGACAAACAAAGAACGTTTTTTAAGAAATATCAGTGCAGGATTCCTCACGATATTTTCCTTCACCATTTAGAGCAAGTAACAATTAATTACTAATACGCATATGACAAAAACATGATACGTGACTGAGATTCGAACTTGGAACCCCCCGAGTTCCTAGCCTTTCGACGCCACTAGCGGTCACCCATGTAACTTTATTTGCATATGACGTTGCTTAACTTCTTAGATCGATTGATCTATATAAGCTACTTGTAAGATTGTACTTGCAATGATATAAGTGCAAATACTATGCACTCAAGAATTATAGTATAAAAACTAAAACCACGCTAAAATCGCACAAGGAAAATAATTAATCCTAATTCCTGACGATCCTGATGAGGGGAATGGGATAAAATTATTTTAATCGTGTATTGTCATCGGTTCTTGATAATTGTTAAAAATTTTAAATTAATCGGACCGTTCAAAGTGGGTAAAAATCGAGTTCAAAGATTCCGTTACATGCATACAGGTCAAGCTAATAAAAGCGTGGTAAAAATGGAATCAGGCGTGTTACTTTCAACTCCCTCTCATCCTGACATCGACACTACTGCCATCTACCGGGTACGGTAAACAAGAGTCAATGTTACATTGGATAGTTTGACAATTTAGGGTTCCGTACCAAAAGGGTAAAAACGGAATCCTATTGCTAAGACTTTGCTGTCTGTCCGTCTGTCCGTCTGTTACAGGGCTCTATCTCCGGAACCATAATAGGCAGATATTTGAAATTTTTACAGAGGATGCATAATGACGGGAGCTATAAAAACAAATACTAATAAAATACAGTTTAAAAAACGTCAAACCACGCTACAATTGCACGAGGAAAATCGTTAACCTTGACGATCCTGATGAGGTGAATGGGACAAATTATTAAAATCGTGTATTGTCATCGGTTCTTGATAAGTATTCAAAAAATTAAATCAATCGGACCGTTCAAAGTGAGTAAAAATCGAGTTCAAAGATTCCGTTACATACATACAGGTCAAGCTAATAAAAGCGTGGTAAACATAAAAAAAGTCGAAAATAAATGGGGTTCGCCATACAAAAAACAGCTATTTCTCGAAGTTTTTCGCTTTATCTATTGAACCGTAATAGATAGACAGTTCAAATTTTCACAATTTACTTCTATGGCTGGTATAATAACAAATAATAAATAAAATAAAAAAATTGGTACGGAACCCTCCGGTGCGAGTTCCACTTGCACTTAGCCAATTTATTATTAAGTCATTGTTATTCTATATCTTATATATAAAGTTCTCGTGTCACAATGTTAGTTACCGTACTCCTCCGAAACGGCTTTAACGATTTGCCCAATTTTATATGCATATTCAGTAGGTCTGAGAATCGGCTATCTATTTTTCATACCCCTAAGTGATAAGGATTGTTCACCCTTAACATTTTATTATTTATATGGCAACACAACGTTTGCCAGGTCAGCTAGTAAAGGTATAATATATTCCACAGTAAATATTTGAAATTCAATCGAAATTTGAATTTGAAAATCGTAATGGCGTCGTTCTTGTATTTCAAAATCAGAATTGACAATATTGTATTAATATTTAGTAAGATGATCCTTCGTGGTTCGTCCCTTTTTATAATATAGGAGTAGCAGACGAACACGCAAACTCCATGGTAAGTCTACTACTATGGACATCTTTAATCCCAGATAAGATTAGATTCCTACCTGAGGTCAGCTACCGCGCCGCTACCCCTGAGCACTAAGCTGGAACGCCTCGGAAAAGTATGTCTCTTACCACACTTCAAACCAGAACACAGCATCTACACTGCTGTTATAACAGAAATAGGTGTGGCGGTGGTATCACCACCTTCAAATTGTTGATTGATCTTTGATAGCCAGTTTGGATTAATTTTATTAATAACAGTTAGTGATTAAAACGGTAGGGTTACTTACCAAAGTGACATGTCTCAAATTTGCTTTTTTTTATTGTTGACCACAAGCGCGTGTGGTCACCACCGCGTGTTCAATATAACTGGCATTTATCTCAACCGTTCCCAGATATATCCCCCATGTAATAGATTCAATAATTTGAATCACAAATTTCGTTTTACCCTGATGCATGGCATTTTTTCGAAATTTTAAATAAATCTGTTTAATTCGGCAATTTCTAGAAAGCTCTCGAAAATAATCATCAAATCAAATCATTTTTTTATTCAAAATAGGTTCTTTACAGAGCATTTTTTGAATGTCAATACAACCACCACTTCACGAGGTGTTTCGTTATGGAGAAGCAGCGAAAGAAACTCCATAACACACATCTTTTTAAAAAGTTATTTACAATGGTAAACTTAACCTAATGGTACATGTGGTGCTGGAGCTACTTCAGACCACACAGTTTTATCAGTCAAATAATCACTTAGTTTATAGTATATAAAAACATAGTGTTTGTTTAACGACAAAGGTGGTAGAACCCTTTGCGGTTTGACTCCGGCGGCACCACCGCCACACCTATTTCTACCTTATAACAGCAGTGTTAAGCGCTGCTGTGTTCCGGTTTGAAGGGTGTGGTAAGGGAGACAGACTTTTTCGAGGCGTTCCAGCTTAGTCCCCAGGGGTAGCGGCGCATCTGTGGCCGATCTCAGGTAGGAATATCTAATCCTATCTGGGATTGATTACAGATGTCCATGGGCGGCAGTAGCCACTTACCATCAGGTAGACTGCATGCTCGTCTGCTACTCTTCTATTATAAAAAAAAAGTTTAAATTTATTTTCTGAGTTTTAATCTTCATCAATGACTGTCTCACTACTGGGCATGACCTCAGAATGAGAAGGATTAGGCCATAGTCCACCGCGCTGGCCAAGTGCGTATTGGTAGACTTCACATACCTTTGAGATTTTTTTAGATCTCAGATGCAGGTTTCCTCATGTTTTTCCTTACCGTTAATGCAAGTGATATTTAATTTCTAATAGGCAGATAATTGAAAAATCGGAAGCCTAGGATTTGAACCTCGGACCCCTCGATCGAGAAGCCGCGTTTCATATCTATCACAGCTCACTAGTACTACTTACTACTTGAAAAAAATAGGTATATAAATTATCTTACATATAAAATTCTCGTGTCACAACGTTAGTTACCGTACTCCTCCGAAACGGCTTTACCGATTTTCACGAAATTTTATATGCACATTCAGTAGGTCTGTGAATCGGCTATCTATTTTTCATACCCCTAAGTGATAAGGATTGTTCACCCTTAACATTTTTTTATTTATATGGCAACACAACGTTTGCCGGGTCAGCTAGTATAACGTATATAATATACCTACATATACAAATCAACGTGACGAACCACGTGGCGGAGCGGTTACCATACCAGTCTGACGCGCAAAGGGTTTCAGGTTCGATCCCCGGCCAGACATATCAAAATGATGAATTTAGATATCAGTCCTGGGTCTGGGTGTTCGTGTATTCGTCTGTGTGTGTCCATAGCACCCACGACACAGGCAATCCTAGTGTGGGGCTGTGAGTGTAGAAAGCTTTTTTTAAATAAAAAAATATATCAAGTAGATTGGTAATATTTATTTTATGTCGTCAATATATTATTGTCCCCTGCTGGGCACGGAATTATGGCCTTAAAAGAGAGTTTAAGGCCTTAGATCACGGCCCATAGTCTACCGTGCTGGCAATTTGCGCAGTAGTTTTTTTTTTTTTTATAATATGAGAGTAGCAGACGAGCATGCAGTCCACCTGATGGTAAGTGGCTACTGCCTCCCATGGACATCTGTAATCAACTCCAGATAGGATTAGATATTCCTACCTGAGGTCGGCCACAGATGCGCCGCTACCCCTGAGGACTAAGCTGGAACGCCTCGGAAAAGTCTATCTCCCTTACCACACCCTTCAAACCGGAACACAGCAGCGCCTAACACTGCTGTTATTAGGTAGAAATAGGTGTGGCGGTGGTGCCGCCGGAGTCGAACCACAAAGGGTTCTACCACCTTCAAACTGCGCAGTAGTAAACTTTGAGAACCTTTCAAACATCTTTGAGAACTTCTTTCAGATCAAGATCTCTCATATAGGTTTCTTTACGATGTTTTTCTTCGCAATTACTTATAACAAATGAAAAATTAATATAGTTTTTATATATTTCACTTGAACATAATTTTTTTCTGACAAATTTTGTAAGTATTTATAGTCCGCGTAAAACTGCTAGTCCACTCTGAATATAGAAATGAATCGCGTCGCCATAGCAAATTGTATGACTTCTCGCTCGCAACAACTTCAGAGCGGACTAGCAGTTTGGCGCTGACTATACTAATTTCATGACAATCGGTTATCTAGTAGAGCTGTGAAAACGCATACAAAGTCATATTCGCATTAATAATATATATTTTTTTTATAATATAAGAGTAGCAGACGAGCATGCAGTCCACCTGATGGTAAGTGACTACTGCCACCCATGGACATCTGTAATCAACCCGAGATAGGATTAGATATTCCTACCTGAGGTCGGCCACAGATGCGCCGCTACCCCTGAGGACTACGCTGGTACGCCTCGGAAAAGTATGTCTCCCTTACCACACCCTTCAAACCGGAACACAGCAGCGCCTAACACTGCTGTTATTAGGTAGAAATAGGTGTGGCGGTGGTGCCGCCGGAGTCGAACCACAAAGGGTTCTACCACCTTCAACATAAACCAATAACATAGCATTATTATAATATTATTTATTATAATAATGCTATGTTATTTAATCACTAATTTAATATTTAGAAAAGAATATGAATTATTAATTATCTGTGTTATTAAAGTCGTTTAAGGGATTTTTTTCGAGGGGGAAACCTTCAAAAGGTACCCTATGCCGTGGGAGCGACACAGGGTTATGTGGGATTCTTACCGCACTAAACCCCCCCGGTGGCCGTCCTCGGCGCTGCGTAGAGGGACATCAAGGAATATACATATAATACACAAGATGTCAAATTTTTAAATTCCTTTTAATATTCACACGTCTACAGTTCCCAAAACCAATTTGGCAATAACTTAAGTTTTAAAACAAATAGAACTTTTCAACCAATTTTGAATTACGTAAACGCTTCAAGTGTCATGGCGTCGCTGGTGACGTCACGCCTCGACATTGCATGGAAAAGTGAGGATTGACGTCATTCACTCGGCCTTTGACGTCATTCAAATTTACCTCACCTATTTTGGGTTAAACACTCGAAGGTGTCATGACGTCCCTGGTGACGTCACGCCTCGACATTACATGGAAAAGTTCAGCGATATAGTATGCATTTGAGGTATGACGTCATTCGCTCCGATTAGTATGGCCGACCGCAGTATTGTATATTTTTATTTTATAGAAAACATAGTTAATCTTAAGGGTTTTACTAAGACTGGGTCGTTTTTTAGAAGCACTTTTACATATTTTTATATTATTATGTACTTTCTATCAGATAAATTTATATTTAACTAGCAAATATTATAATAAGAACAGGTTGTGGAAAAGAATTTCATGAAAAGGATAATGTAGCCTGTCATTCTCACACGACGAATCCAACGACACCTCATATGTTAATCCGTCAAGCCGTTTGTGCTGCAGCGTGACAAAGAATGAGACATACATACAATACGTATATATATTCTAAAATAAAGTTGGATAATATATTTTTTTTTCGAACAACATTTTATTTTTCGTGTCCTTGTCAGAAAACATTTTTATTTAATACCCATATCATGGGGAGGGGGTTAAAAGTGATGGGTCCGCCATCTTGCGGCGGGCGCCATATTCAATCTAGAATAGCTTTTACAGCCTGCAGGATTACATGACATTGTAAATTGAAATGAATTTGTAAAAATAATTAAATTAATAAATAAATTAATTAATTAATTAATTTATAATTATTATTAATTAATTAATTAATTTTGTAATTTTCAACTGACATTTAAGCTATCCACCTAATTTTATTGTATTTAACTATTTGGTATTATTATTATTATTTTCTTGACATGTGATTATTAAAATTTAATCATATTATTGACTTGAGGCTTATGTAATTATTATTAATCGACTAATGCCATTCAGGTATTATAATTCAATTGGTAACAAATTTTATATAATTTTGTTGATTTTTTGCACACTTCACACAGGTAGAACACACTGGACTGTATGTGGGAGAATGCTTCATTTCGATCGAAATCGAAATACCATTGTAGATCTACCTACCGGCGCGCCCACATGTAATATGTACATAATATCTGTGTTCTAGCAAATAAAGAATTTGAATTTGAATTTGAATGACGTCACTAATAATCATGCACGTCATCCAAACAAAACGTGTTTGGAAAACTTCAGCTCAATCGTTAGGTTCAACTGGTTTAAAATTCAATTGCAATATTTAATCCTTACTTACGTACGAACTAACAAGGCAAGTTGAAAAAAAACTTATAAAATATTTCTATTTTAATTTTATATATTGTAAAAAACTATATTAAAAAACTATTATCTATTATATACGCACACACACACACACACACACATACACACACAAACACACACACACACACATATATACACATAAACCCAAATACATTCATTCCCTCATATTTAGTTAAAGCTTGATTAACAAAATTTAATGTCATGTTTGTTGAATAACACACTGTATGAAGTTCCGGTGGATGAGCGGAGTACCTGTAACACAGGTCTAGAACCAAGTACAGGGCTCTTGGGACTTGTAAATGTGACTGTGTTAAGGTCAATATTTTTTTTTTAATTATTATTATTATTTTTTTAAATATTAAAAAAAATATTTAAATCGGTTGAGTTACTATCCATTATTGTGCGAATGCTGGGCACAAGTCTCCTATCAGTATTTTATTTTTAATATAGGAGTAGCAGACGAGCATGCAGTGATGGTAATTGGCTACTGCCCATGGACATCTGTAATCAACCCCAGATAGGATCAGATATTCCTACAGGTCGGCCACAGATGCGCTGCTACCCCTGAAGACTAAGCTGGAACGCCTCGGAAAAGTATGTCTCCTTTACCACACCCTTCAAATCAGAACACAGCAGCGCCTAACACTGCTGTTATAACAGAAATAGGTGTGGCGGTGGTGCCGCCGGAGTCGAACCACAAAGGGTTCTACCACCTACCAACACCAGTATGGGAGGCTTAGGCCATAGTCAACCGCGCTGGCCAATTGTCACTTACCACAATTCAAACCAGAACACAGCAACGCAACACTGTGTAAAAATAGGTGTGGTGGTAAAGTCCACGTAAATCTACTAGTCCGCTCTGAATCCAAATATATATAACTCAAAGGTGACTGACATAGTGATTTATCAATATGCACAGCGCAAACCACTGGACGGATCGGGCTGAAATTTGGTATGCAGGTAGATGTTATGACGTAGGCATCCGCTAAGAAAGGATTTCGATCAATTCTACCCCCAAGGGGATAAAATAGGGGATGAAAATATTACTTCGTAACGCGAGCGAAGCCGCGGGCAAAAGCTCGTATAGAAATAAAGCGCGTCGCCATAGCAAATTGTATGACACCTGCTCGCAACAACTTCAGAGCGGACTAGCAGTTTGACGCGGACTATACCTAAGTCGAAACAGTTTCTAAAACCCTCTCTGTACACAGATCCTCATTACGAAATCGCTTTGAAAACAATATTCAATACCGACATACAGTTATAGCGAGCTGTATAAATTGGCCAACATGAATTTCATGCAAATTTGACATTTGACACTATTTTCAACCGTTACCAACGGGAGCCGCCATTTTGGTTTTGCGTTCGGATACATGTAGAGAGAAAATAATAATAATATTGTTTTAATTTTTTATTTTATCGATTGCGGAGGCTACTGTATATATGTGTACATAAAAACAGTGATAGCATAGTGGTTAAGAAACTCGGACTCTCAGTCGAGGGGCCGAGGTTCAAATCCCAGGCACCTCTGATTTGTCAAAGTTATGTGCGTATTAGAAATTATTTATCACTTGCTAAACGGTGAAGGAAAACAACGTGAAACCTGCAAACCTGAGATTTATAAAAAAATCTCAAAGGGATGTGAAGTCTACCAATACGCACTTGGCCAGCGCGGTGGACTATGACCTAATCCTTCTCATAATGAGAGGAGACCCATGCCCAGCAGTGGGATAGTAATGGGTTGACGATGAAGATGAATCTGCATAAGTTATTATATGGGACGACCTGCAGCCCAAACGACTGGTAATAAATGAGTTATTGGATTCGTTTAAAAGGTCTTTTAGTTGTCCTCCCTATGTTTCCCTTACAAGGTTTAGCAAATGATAATTTATTTATTTAATTATGCACACATAGATAATTGATATAAAAGACTTAAAAATAAAATGTCGAGCAAAGGTACTGCTTGTTCTTAACGAAATATGTTCCAGCAGACCTGTAAAAGGAGATGGGTTAACAAATGGTGGATATGCGTGCACGAGACTGACTGAAGATATGTTATTATTAATTTTAATCATACAATACATACATATAATACCGAATAAAGTATAAAATGAGACTTAAAATATAAATAAAAGTACATATATGATATAGTTATATAAAGAAAACGGTGTAGTATATATTATTGTAATTATTATTTCAAATACACACAAAGGTAATCGATTGACATTTTTTGACACAACGTGACTGAAACTTGATTTTTCAAAATGGTGGACTTGTGGAAATGCTAAAAATTACTTAATTATGTGAATTTAGATTTCTTTTCGATCTAGCTAAGATTGGGCCTGGATATTTCTGTCAGATCGTCTGATTGACCTCATGATGCAACGTCTGGTGGATACTTCGAAGATGGTAGAACCCATGTTGTTCGACGCCGGCGGCATCACCGCCACACCTATTTCTACCTAATAACAGCAGTGTTAGGCGCTGCTGTGTGGAGACATACTTTTCCGAGGCGTTCCAGCTTAGTCCTCAGGGGTAGCGGCGCATTTGTGGCCGACCTCAGGTAGGAATATCTAAATCTATCTGGGGTTGATTACAGATGTCCATGGGCGGCAGTAGCCACTTACCATCAGGTGGACTGCATGCTCGTCTGCTACTCCTATATTATAAAAAAAAGAAAAAAAATATAAAAACCAAAAACCTCACTGCTTACAAATATAGCCTATGCCTAAGCCTATCACTCCCACAATTTGGACGAATCCAATAACACCTCATATGTTAATTCATTATTTTTTTTATTACACAGAAAAAGCAAACGAGCATGCAGTTCTCCTACAGTAAGTGGCTACTGCCGCCCATGCAAATCAACCCCAGATAAGATTAGATTCCTACCTGAGGTTGTCCACAGATCCGCTGCTACCTCTGAAGACTAAAGTGAGATGCCTTAGAATACAGCAGCGCTACACTGCTGTTATAACAGAAATAAGTGTGGCGGTGGTGCCGCCAGAGTCGACACACAAGTTTTCTTTCAACACACATACATACATACATACATGCATACATACATACATAAAAAAGCTGAGAAATAAGGAAAAAAAGGAGTATAGGTACTGGCAGACACGCTGGGACGCATCAACTAAAGGTAGATGGACTCACCGGCTCACACACGAAGTAGACAAATGGATAGACCGCAAACTTGGAGAGCTTAATTATTATCTCACCCAAATGCTCACAGGTCACGGATATTTTCGTGAATACCTCCATCGGTTCAGACATGACGATTCCCCAGAATGCCCTATCTGCGCAGACACTAAAGAAGACGCGGAACACGTATTTTTCGTATGTCCTCGATTTGAAGTGGCTAGGATAAAGTGGGAAGCAACACTGAGGTGAAAAATGCAGCCAGAAAAGTTAGTGTCAGCAATGATAAAGACGAAAGAGGCATGGGACGCGACAAACATCTATGCGACAGAAGTCCTCAAGGAACTACGTGTCCAAGAAAGAGAAAGAGCTCGAATGACTGGTAGCCAAGCAATAGATGAAAACAGCGTATAAACAGCTAAGACCTTCCCCCGTGAAGAAATACTTAACGGTGATCCCACGGGGAACAACGAAGGCAGACGAGAGAGGCGGCTTTTTAGTCGGTACAAGTCGCTACCAGGCCAAGTCCGACATACGGGGTCGAAAACATCTAGACCCTATGATACGTAATAGTATTTCCCATTCAGAAAAAAAACATACATACATACATACATACATACATACATACATACATACATACATACTCTTTATTTAGTCAATTTTTGGGTTACAATATATAGGATGTACACATAGTCAAAAAAGCACCAAAAATTTAATATGCCGATTAAGGCGTTCTAAATGTATGGCTCTCACACATAGATTAGTCAAGATTACTCACTCCTAACAAGAAAATGTAACCAGTTTTGAGAATTGAAATAGTTGCGTAAAAAAGTTTTGCCACGTCTCCGTGCTAAAATGTCCCTAAAATATTTGAAATAATTATTTATTTATTATGTATATTACGCAGTATTAGTTAATTATTCGTAAATTTTCTCTAAAAATGTTTTTTATTGTCAAGAATTCAAAAAAAGAACTTACTAATACGGCGTTTGTGGCTTCATTCAATTTCAAGGCGGCGAAGTATCTTTACTAATCTATGCTCTCACATAAGTCTTACAAAGTACTGATTTTTTTTAATAATATAGGAGCAATAGGTAGTTATACTTGTATGTCTATATTTTCATTCATTTAGGAATTCGTTATAATCGTAATAGCATTTTTCAATTAACATTTTTATTAACAATTTGATTTTTGATTTTTGTTATGTCTGTGTGAAAGTTACTGTATGTATTAAATATTGTATGTTTCCCAAATAAAAATAAAATAAAATAAAATAAATACATACGCTCGAACATTTGACGATCCGCGTGGCGGAGCGGTCACCATGCAGAGGATCCCGGGTTCGATCCCCGGCCAGACAGATGTCTAAATGATGAATTTACATTTCTGTTTCTGGGTCTGGGTGTTTGTGTATATGTCTCTGTGTGTGTCCATGGCACCCACGATACAGGGAATCCTAGTGTGGGGCTGTGAGTGTAAAAACGTTTATTAAAAATAAAAAAATAGAAAAATAGGTAGTTATATTTGTATGTCTATATCTTCATTCATTTAGGAATTCGTTATAATCGTAATAGCATTTTTCAATTAACATTTTTAAATACATACGCTCGAACATTTGACGATCCGCGTGGCGGAGCGGTCACCATGCCGGTCTGACGCGCAGAGGGTCCCGGGTTCGATCCCCGGCTAGACAGATTTCTAAATGATGAATTTAGATTTCTGTTTCTGGGTCTGGGTGTTTGTGTATATGTCTCTGTGTGTGTCCATGGCACCCACGATACAGGGAATCCTAGTGTGGGGCTGTGAGTGTAAAAACGTTTATTCAAAATAAAATAATAGAAAAATAGGTAGTTATATTTGTATGTCTATATTTTCAATTATTTAGGAATTCGTTATAATCGTAATAGCATTTTTCAATTAACATTTTTAAATACATACGCTCGAACATTACCCTCGACAAATCCCAAAAAGTATTGACGAACAATACGACACGTGTATCCGAACGGCAGCCATTTTCCCCCCAATACAATATTTATGACGTATCTACGTCATCTGAATAATAAAATGGAATGGTTATCTAATGTGAGTCAAATTATATTCTATCCGTTTTGTTTTATTAGATCTGGCTCTCGGAATCAATATTTTATCGAAACTGAAAAAGATGTTTGTGAAACAAGAGAATTTTAGAGATAAAATATCCACTGGTAAAAAATAAAGTCTATGTTTATCATTACTGTCTCACTGCTGGGCACGGGTCTCCTCAGAATGAGAAGGATTGGGCCATAGTCAGTTCGCTTAGTTTTTTTTATAATATAGGAGTAGCAGACGCATGCAGTCCACCTGATGGTAAGTGGCTACTGCCGCCCATGGACATCTGTAATCAACCCCAGATAGGATTAGATATTTCTATCTGAGGTCGGCCACAGATGCGCCGCTACCCCTGAGGATTAAGCTGGAATACCTCGGAAATGTCTGTCTCCCTTACCACACCCTTCAAAACGGAACACAGCAGCGCCGGACGCTGCTGTTATTAGGAAGAGATAGGTGTGGCGGAGGTGCCGCCGGAGTCGAGCCACAAAGGGTTCTACCACCTTCCAATAGATTACACCATAGTCCACCGCGCTGGCCAAGTGCGTATTGGTAGACTTTACATACGTTAGAAAACTTTTTTTTCCCTGGTGTTCAGGTTTCCTTCGATGTTTTCCTTCACTGTTTAAGCAAGTGATAATTAATTTCTAATAGGCACATAACTTTGAAAAGTCAGAGGTGCGTGTCTGGGTTTTGAACCTCGGACCCCTCGTTCATGCCGAGTTTCTTAACTACTAGGCTATCACTGTTCAAGTCTATGTTACACCAATAATAAAATTACCCACTGTGGTTCGACTCCGGCACCACCACCACACCTATTTCTGTTATAACAGCAGTGTAGCGCTGCTGTGTTCTGGTTTGAAGTGCGGTAAGGACCATACCTCCAGTTACAACTTAGTCAACCTCAGGTAGCAATCTAATTTTATCTGGGGTTGATTATAGGTGTCCATGGGTGCCAGTAACTTACCATGAGGTGGACTGCATGCTCGTCTGCTACTCCTATATTATAAAAAAATACTAGATTTAAGTACCACCTTTCTATTATTAAATTCTATAACATAATTTGGTTATTATCATTTATCTCTGTAATATTTTACTTCTTTGAGTGTACAATAATGTAGGTAAGTTTTTAAAATAATAGTACTCTTTGTGGATCGACTCCGGCGGCACCGCCACACCTATTTCTGTTATAACAGCAGTGATGATGATGATGATGATGATGATGATTACTGTCCAATCTCCATAGATACCATCAGGTGTCCTGAGCATTCTGCTTCTTTTATAATATAAATGTATGTATGTATGAGTTTTTTCGCGTTCAAATTCAAATCCGTATTCAATCTCAGTTTGCATTTTTCCCAAAAACGGCTGCTATCATACATATTTTAGCAGTTTTTTATCGTTTTTATTGAAGAGAAGGTCACAGGAGTTACATATTTATCTCTTTTATATTTCCGTGTTGGTAGGGATGATCATATTCGCGTTGTGGCCTTGTGGGTAGGTCTTTAAAATATTACGTTAAATCACAGGAGCAGGGGGGAGGGCTTAGCCTGGGACGGCATGATCACCTTCTGCGAGGCAGTCATGTCCGCGAAGGAAGACGCCGAATGAGCAAGGGAGCGCGCTGAACCCGCTCGGAGGAGGAGTCGCCGCGGGCGTACGTAAAGGTCCCAGGCGCTGTGTCCCTGTAGTTTCGGGACCAGAATAGGGCTACGGTATACCCTGCCTGTCGTAAGAGGCGACTAAAAGGGGGCTTCCGGGGTTGCGGGTGGTAAGAGTGGGAGCTCGAACCGCTCGGTAAGCGACCCCGGGAAGGGCGGCGCTATGTGTGGTCGCATACCGTCGTACGCACCAGATGGTGTGGCGAGCGTAAAAAAAAAAAGGGGGAGGGCTTAGATTTTGTCGAATGCATCGAGAGAAATCTCGCAAGCAAGCAAGTCGACGAGAATCCGTGCTACAGGCGTATACATGTTCGTTGTATGATCGGCTGTGTAAAGCTTCACAAATCATATTTGCAATACTACGTAACAATTTGAGAATGGGGAGGGCTTAGCATATGCTACGGGTGGTCACCGGAGGGGGGAGGGGTCGAAAAATATTAAAAAATAGGTCACGTAGAATGGGTACATTCCCTTAGAATATGAAGCTAAATTTCGCCATTACGAAGTTAGAATAGCTCGGTCGGGAAATCGACCTTAAAACGCAGGAAACTCGGGCCGATTGTTTCTTTTATTTATTCTCTTTATTTCGAGTTCCTTCTTTTTGTGAGAAAATAATTGCACTCGTGATTTTTTATTTCAAATAATCGGTATAATTGTTTTATTATTATAACACCGAGCAAAGCTCGGTCATCCAAGGGGGTTACTATCATCTCTTAAAACAATATTATTTTAATCATACTTACTTCTTTTGCAAGATTTATTTAAGCAAAATATGACAATATCAGTTGGTTTAATGGATAAGCGAAAAATTAATAAGGGTTTAAGTTTGTTCAACTGTGTATGACGGAATATTTTACTGTTTTAAGGAGGAAATAAAACATTCCTGAACTATGATGGTTTTTAAAAGATGGTTGTATTAAAAATCCCACATAACCCGGCGTCGCTCCCACGTCGTCGGGTACCTTTTGAAGGTTGCCCCCTCGAGAAAAAAAAAAGAAAAAGAATAAAAAAAGGTACTCAGGGTTTTAACTAAAAGTGGGTGTATAAAAGGGCACTGTAGATTGCCAACTAAGTAGTTATTTTCCGATCTTTGTAAAAAACCTTACTCTCCCACTTTTGTTGTTCATTAGCGTTTAATTATATTTCTATTAATTTATTTAGGAAAGTTTAGGTTTTCGGCTTAAAAGTTGGTTTTTAAATAATTTCCTGACGAGGTTCTTAATACTACTTTAGACTACATATTGCCCGCGGCTTCGCCCGCGTTTAAAAGAAAATAATATAACATACTAACATACATAAAACTGTAAATTCGTATCTTCAACTTTGCTAAAGATCATCACTTGATCAAATGCATAGTTAATGATTCAATCCTTACTAATATCGATTAAAATAATCGATGTTTTGGGTCCAAAAGATCGATTGTCCGATTAATCGATCTTAGATCGCCATCCCTAGTTAAAAACTATCCTATGTCCTTTCTCGGGTCTCAGACTATCTTTGTACAAAATTTCATTAAAATCGGTTCCGTGGTTTAGGCGTGAAGAAGAGACAACCAGACAGACAGACAGACAGAGTTACTTTCGGATTTATAATATTAGTAAGTAAAGATAAAGAGTATTAGTAAAGATAAAGATAATATTGATTAAAATAATCGATATTTTGGGTCCAAAAGATCGATTCTCCGATTAATCGATCTTAGATCGCCATCCCTAGTTCCCGTAGGATTTCCGGGATAAAAACTATCCTATGTCCTTTCTCGGATCTCAGACTATCTTAGTACAAAATTTCATTAAAATTGGTTCCGTGGTTTAGGCGTGAAGAAGAGACAACCAGACAGACAGACAGACAGACAGAGTTACTTTCGGATTTATAATATTAGTAAGGATAATAATATAATATTAGTAAGGATTTTTAGGTAGGTACTTGAAAATACCTAAAATAAAGCAAGTAGCAACCCTAGCACCATCTTGTTTTTTTGTCAATTTGAATAAATTGGGTCATCGGGGGTCAAAACACAAAAAACGCCCGAACGCTTCCGGTGAAAAATGGGCACATTTTGTCTCGAATAACATTTTTTTTATGTATGTTCGACCCAAAAAACATGGAACGCCATTTTGGAGAGAACTGCGCAGTTGTCTACAAACTTAAGTCGCATATGCAGTCCACCTGATGGTAACCGAATCCGAAAGTAGAAAAATGTCCTTTTTTCACTCTCTTTTCTTTATATCCTCATGTTTGACTTTCTTTTTCTATCCTTCTATTCTTTTGTTTTCTTTTTTTCTACATATATTTTTTTCTTCTTTTAATTATCTTATATATTAAATGTATTGTGCGCCGCCTTTATATTTTCTGCACATCCTTAAGGTTGACTGGTAGAAAATGCTACTTAGCATTAAGTCCGCCTATTGTACCACTTGTTTTTATTGGTCAATAAAGTGTAATAAAAAATAAAAAAAACAGTGGTTCGATTCCGGCGGCACCACCGCCACACCTATTTCTGCAATCAACCCCAGGTAGTCCGCGCTAAAGTACTAGTCCGCTCTGAAGTTGTTGCGCGCAGGTGTAGTCAGAGAGCCAATGCGGTCGAACACAACTACAAGCATATACTCCGTAACAACGTAAGTGCACACTAACGCAGATATGTACCCGCGGGCGAGAGCGGGCAGCGGACGGATGTCGGGGGGGCCCGCGCTGCCTTCGTCCCGCTAATATCTACATTGCTATTGCGACGCGACTCTTTTCTATATTCAGAGCGGACTAGCAGTTTGGCGTAGACCAGCGTTTTCCAGCCTTTTTCAGTCTTAGGAAAATCAAGCACAGTTTTCACGAACCCCCTTAATAAAATAAACAGCAAAAAAAAAACGGATTTGGTATTTATTTTAGTTATTACAGATATAAAAAAAAAAGAAATACAGAAGGTAATTTTAACTTTTTATTATGAAAAATATGAAAAAAAAAAATGTGAAGGTTGGTGTTGCTTTTTTGCAACTAAATCAGGGATATTCGGGTTGACGTTGCTACTAAGCTGTAATCTCAAATCAGATTCTACTTGTAATCTGTTTCTGTATTTGTTTTTTGTATAAACAAGAGTAGAGAATGCCTTTTCACATAGGTATGTGGTTGAAAAAAGCAGTAAAGCGGCCCTTTTGCATTTAATGAGCGATGTATTTGTGGTCCAGAGATGACACCGCGGACCCCCATACTTATACTCGCGGACCCCCAGGGGTCCGCGGACCACAGGTTGGGAAACGCGGGCGTAGACTATACGACAAAAGTCCTACCTGACCAATGCGTGAGTTCAAACGAGTATGTACGAGTAACGTATTGATCTCCAATAGATGCATAACCTCGATAAGTAGGCCGTTGAATTAGGGCACGTGTCTTCACAGGCACCCTTGTCTACCTTGGACACGACACGTGTCTAATGTAGGACATGTAATTAGGATTCGACACGAGACAAGCAAAGCTGTATTTGTACTTCCAATTCTAATCGTAATAATTCAAAATTGATTCCGTTTGGACTGCTGGAGACAATTTCGTCATTTCGGAGGATGTTTCAATTTTCAGAATAAATAATAATAATAAAATATATATATATATATAAATATTTTTATAATCTAGGAGTAGCAAACGAGCATGCTGTCCATCTGATGGTAAGTGGCTACTGCCGCCTATGGACATTTGTAATCAACCCCAGATAGGATTAGATATTCCTACCTGGGGTCGGCCACAAATGCGCCGCTACCCCTGAGGACTAAGCTGGAACGCCTCGGAAAAGTCTGTCTTCCTTACCACACCCTTCAAACCGGAACACAGCAGCGCCTAACACTGCTGTTATTAGGTAGAAATAGGTATGATGGTGGTGCCGCCGGAGTCGGAATCTAATCTTATCTGGGTGTGTATACAGATGTCCATATAGCAGTAGCTTACCATCAGGTAGACTGCATGCTCGTCTGCTACGCCTCTTATAAAAAATCTAAAATAGCCAATCCACGCCACATATCTGTTTCAGATATTAGCCAAATTATTCAGAAAATTCATCAATAATGCATAGAAATGAATTTAATGGGTCACAGCTATTGTTTGTCAAACTCGCAAACAGTTCAAGTTGACTAATGTTTTGTTGACTAACAATTCATTGGTTAGTCAGTGATATCCGTTAGTCAGGCCTTGTTCCAAATTTGAACGTGTTGCACGGGTTACGGATGTTGTTTTTCATACAGCAGACGAGCATACAGTCCACCTGATGATAAGCTGCTGCCGTATGGACGTCTGTAATCAACCCCAGATAGGATTAGATCCGCACCGCTACCCCTGAGGACTAAGCTGGAACGCCTCGGAAAAGTCTGTCTCCCTTACCACACCCTTCAAAACGGAACACTGCAGCGCCTAACACTGCTGTTATACGGTAGAAATAGGTGTGGCGGTGGTGCCGCCGGAGTCGAACCACAAAGGGTTCTACCACCTTAGTTTTTACGTCTTGACAAATATTACTGTTTTGGTATTTGTTTACGTATTTGCCCATACAATTTCCAATCAGCGCTCCTAGCGGATTGTATCAGAATAGTGTCAGTAACGTAACATTAAATGTCTAAATTGATAAAATGGCGCTTTATGATTTGTCTCTTTTTTGCGAACATGTGAAGCAGACAAAAATACTTGAGCACTTACTTATTTTTACGTTTACTCAATCTACTAAGCAAACCAGGGCCGGATTTAAGGGAGGGTTACCGGGGCGGTAGCACTGGGGCCTCCACAAAAGAGGGGCCCCCACAATAGAGACGTCGGATTTTTTTTTAATTCCGACCAGTAAACACTATTAAAAAATATATCTTTTCCTTTGATATTTTTTTTCGCTGTTTTACCTTTATCTACAGTACTTTGTACAAACATGATACTAAGAGAATCTACCTGCATTTCACAATAAAATATTTTTTGAAAAACTCGACTGAATTAATTGTTCATTTTATTCGGAAAATAATTTGGGGCCAGGGGGCCTCCACTCCTTTGTTGCCCCAAGGTCTCTAGACCTCTAAATCCGGCCCTGAAGCAAACGGAACAGTTGAGAAAACGTAACGTAAAATTGTGGGATGTTTTGAAAACTCATGGTAAGGGTAAAGAATCGGAGTAGCGGAAATTTCGTGAAAACACATCCATCTTACGTAATCACTGAACTAGAAATAAAAACAATGGATTCCAAGAATTTCGAGTGTCAGTGTTTTCCTCTCTCGTCAAATATCGTCTGTTATTAATAAACGATCCATCCTCTTTTACCCATCAAAGATCGAAATGCGAGAATAGCTTACTAGCTATATGGATAGATTGAATATTAATAAGATAAGAAGTATCTTATCTTATTAATATTCAATCTATCCATGTTTACGAACCAAAAATCGAAAGATGGCAATGTCTAGTATCATCCGTCGTCAACCATTTATCTTTTTTAACTATCAATATCAATGTCTGTATATCGTCCGTTATTAATTACCTATCTATCCAAAGTTGAAGTATGTCAATGTGAAGACAATGTCTAGTATCGCCGATTATCTATAAACAATCTATCCATAGCCATAATATTACTAAAGATCGAAATTTGAATGTCAATGTCAATCAAACATCAAGTATCATCTGGTATTTATAAACGATCCATCCTATGTATACCTATCAATAATCGAAATGTAGCAAAGTCTTGTACAATCAACTTTTTTTTAACTATCAATATCAATGTATGTATATCGTCCGTTATTAATATCCTATCTATCCAAAGTTAAACTACCGTTCCGAAATTTCGTGATATCGGCGCCATCTTACATAATCACGGTAAGGACGGAAAACAGTCGATTCCAAGAATTTGGAAGAAGTTTTCCTGGAGCGAGTTGCGTCTTACTTATAATCGCCAAATTGTTTATCATGAGGAAGTCTCTAGTAAAGCCTGTTATTGATAAACAATCTTTTTTTTAATATAATATAGGAGTAGCAGACGAGCACGCAGTCCTCCTGATGGTAAGTAGCTACTGCCGCCCATGGACTTCTGTAATCAATCCCAGATAGGATTAGACTTTCCTATCTGAGGTCGGCCATAGATGCGCCGCTACCCCTGAGGACTAAGCTGGAACACCTCGGAAAAGTCTGTCTCCCTTACCACACCCTTCAAAACGGAACACAGCAGCGCCTAACACTGCTGTTATTAGGTAGAAATAGGTGTGGCGGTGGTGCCGCCGGAGTCGAACCACAAAGGGTTCTACCACCTTCAAAATCAAATATAGATTCACACCAAGAATCTGAATTTGATAGTGTCTAATATCGTCCTCTATTAAAAACCAATCCATGACATTTTTCCTATCCTACTAAAGATCGAAATAAAACAATCTCTAACATCGTGATAAAGGCTACTATAGTTCGTTATTAATAACTAATCCATGACATTTTTCCTATCGAAGATCGAAAGACGAATTGTACCTACTAAAGATCGAAATAAAACCATCTCTAGCATCGCGATAACGGCTAGTTTCATCCGTTATTAATAACCAATCTATCCGAAATTTCGTAAAAACGGCTACGTCTTACGTAATCATTAAACTAGGACAAAAACAATCGATTCCAAGAATTGGATAAGGCTAGTATTGTCCGTTATTAATAACCAATCTATCCGAAATTTCGTAAAAACGGCTACGTCTTACGTAATCATTAAACTAGGACAAAAACAATCGATTCCAAGAATTGGATAAGGCTAGTATCGTCCGTTATTAATAACCAATCTATCCGAAATTTCGTAAAAACGGCTACGTCTTACGTAATCATTAAACTAGGACGAAAAACAATCGTTCCCAAGAATTGGATGTGTTTCAATGTTTTCCTCCTCTCTCTTCCCTTGATTATTCGTTTTTAATAATCAATCTATCCTTTCTTTTTGAAAGATTGAAATTATAAAATGTCTACTATCGCCACTTATTTTCCTAACTTATACATAACGAAGATCGTCCGTTTTTAATAATCTATCTATCCATTTCTTTTCAAACACAAATCAAAATTTTACAATTTCTTGTATAAAATAATAGTCCAATTTTGATTCCAAGAATTGGATGTGTGATGTGATGTTTAATGTTTTCCTGAAGCGAATTGCGTCTTACTTGCAAATCCCCCAGTTGTTTATCGTTTAGCAATTGGTAGGTTTTAGTGGTTAACGATTGTTATTAAAAATCAATCTATCCAGATTTACCTAACATTGAAATGAGGCAATATCTTGCAAAGCCCCGTTATTAATAATCAATCTAGGATAGATTCATATAAAGAATCTAAATTTGATAGTGTCTAATATCGTCCTTTATTAAAAATCAATCTATCCAGTTTTTACCTGCTAAAGATCGAAATGAGGCAATATCTTGTAAAACCCCGTTATTCATAATTGATCTAGGATAGATTCATATCAAGAATCTAAATTTGATAGTGTCTAATATCGTTTATCAAAAACCAATCCATGACATTTTTCCTATCGAAGATCGAAAGATGAATTGTACCTACTAAAGATCGAAATATAACAATCTGTAGCATCGTGATAAAGGCTAGTATTGTTCGTTATTAATAACCAATCTATCCGAAACTTCGTGAAAACCTCTCCGTCTTACGTAATCACTAAACTAGGACGAAAAACAATCGATTCCAAGAATTGGATGTGTTTCAATGTTTTCCTGAAGCATGCGTGCACGTATGATCGGCCGTCGCTTATCCGTTTCAACTGGTACTTTACAGCCGTTATTAATATTCAATCTATCTAAGGTTTTGTCTACCAACATTTGACAATCGGCATATTTTTATAAAATTAAAAAAGTCGAATTGTCACAAAATGTGACAATTATTTGTCACATTTTGTGACAAATAATGTGACATGTGTAATAGTTAATTGTATCAGGCGTTACTTTGCGGAAATCCATGCTATTAAGTTAAGATTAAAACTACTTCGCAACAATCCGCTACAAATATGTATGATGGTATATATTTTAAACCATGCAGTATGTACCACCCTCCCTCCCTCAAAGGATGCTTGCAGATGCAAAAATTAAAAATATACACCACCATACATACCACCACCAACACGTGTTTCGCTCCAAAACGGAGCATCATCAGGGTAAGTTGACTCTACGACGGTTAATCGCTAAAACTAAGCGACTTAGCTTCGCTTGGACTTAGCGATTAACATCCTTTGAGGGAGGGAGGGTGGTACATACTGCATGGTTTAAAATATATACCATCATACATATTTGTAGCGGATTGTTGCGAAGTAGTTTTAATCTTAACTTAATAACATGTGTAATAATTTTGACGATAATTTTCAAAATGTGAAAATTCTTTGTCACATTTTGTGAAAATTCGTAGACATAAAATTGAGATTTTTAATAACGTTTCAAAATTTCTTCATACTATCAGTTGGTAAAATTTGATCTTTAGTAGGTAAAAATAGATAGATTGATTTATTAATAACTGACGTAAATGCAGTGATAGGCGAGGAAACCTGCATACCTGAGAGATTAAAAAAAATATCATCTCAAAAGTATATGAAGTCCAATACGCACTTGGTTACCGTGAGTACTTGTAGTGATAGCCTAGTGGTTAAGAATCGGCCTCTCGATCGAGGGGTCCGAGGTTCAAATCCCAGGCACCTCTGATTTTTCACAGTTATGTGCGTATTAGAAATGAATTATCACTCGCTAAACGGTGAAGGAGAACATCGTGAGGAAACTTGCATACCTGAGACTTATAAAAAAAAATCTCAAAGGTATGTGAAGTCTACCAATACGCACTTGACCAGCGCGGTGGACTATGGCCTAATCCGCATTCTGAGAGAGACCCGTGCCCAGTGGGACAGTAGTGGGTTGATAACGATGATGTTTGACGTTTTCTTCCTGGATCTATCCCGGAACTGTCATAAGATTAGTAATCATAGAGGTAAATAACATTATTATTTTCTAAACTAAAAATCACGCTATAACAGTTACGCCTTATGAAACTAAAAAGCAATAATTTTTTGCAATCTAGTAACTTGCGATGAACTTTCTCTAAGGCGTTTGAACAATCACGCCTCGAAAATCGTTAATCCTGAGGATGTTGATAAAGACAATGGTACAAAATTATTAAAATCGTGTATTGTCATCGGTTTTTGATAATTCTTCAAAAGTTTGAATTAAACTGAACGTTCAAAGTGTATAGAATTTGGGTTCAAAGATTCCGTTACTTGTTACTTACATATATACCTACATACATACATACATACAACCCAAGCTAATAAAAGCGTGTTAAAAATAAAGATAAGATGCATATTTATCTTTTCGTAATTATCTTTTCTAAACTTTTCCGCATAATTTGGATCTTTCACGAAAAACATTGAATTATTCAAACCGTCCTCAAAGATCGTACGATCTATTTTCCCTCAAGAGTAAAAGAGATAGATACCTACACATAGGGCTGTATAAGAGCTATCCTTTAATAAAGCAACACTCGTTATCTATAATCAATCTATCCATTTTACTTACCAAGTACCGATAATATCTTAATAAGGATATATAATACTAGATATATATATTTTTTATAATACAGGAGTAGCAGACGAGCATGCAGTCCACCTGATGGTAAGCTACTGCCGTCTACATCTGTAATCAACCCCAGATAGGGTTAGATATTCCTAACTGACCTCGGCCACAGATGCGCCGCTACCCCTGAGTACTAAGCTGTCGCACGAAAAGTATGTCTCCCTTACCACACTTCAAACCAGAACACAGCAGCGTTTAACACTGTTATAACAGAAATAGGTGTGGCGGTGGTGCCGGAGTCGAACCACAAAGGGTTGTACCACCTTTAAATACATAATACTGTACATAAGTTAGAAAAACCTTACTCTGCGTTGCCAGGTAAACTCCGGAGGGTATTGATTAGACTTGAGTAGCGCGCGAGTGAGTGATATAAAAGATACATATCTTCACCAAAGAGCTAATCACTCATCAACTCCGACGAATTTGAATTATATCTTTATATCCGCGTCACATGGTTGAGTTCATAGGTCCATACGATTCCGGATATAAGATCTTCTTCAACTCAACAGTTTTATACTCGCTCGCGAGTGAGTTATGAGTCAAATGAGCGACTGACTGAGAGAGTCTGATTCGAGTCAAATGCATTACGTCTTAAACACTAATTAAAATCTTTTTTCTTTGCTAAGAATATGAAAATAGGGATATACAAATAGTGTTGGCTGTGAAATTTATATATAATTTCTTGCCAGTTTTGTATTAATTATAGGAATCAAAAATGTTGTCAAAACATTTTGATCTGATTCTCTGATATACTGATATAAAATGTCGCTTATATCTTTACAGAGCTACTGAGCTGAAGTGAGTTACTGAGCTAAAAGAGTGATATATATCACTGAGTTGAAAAGATATATCTCTCTCTTTTCACTTCAGTGATATATAATGCGCACCTCTAGTATTGATTGACAACCCTACATCGCTAGAGGCAAACGAAGAGATGTACATATTGATGTATGTATGACTAATAGATGTATGAGATATTGTTCTTGAATTCGAAAATAAGATTAGACTACTTTTTCTATTGACGTTGCAAATAAGCAGTGCACCTTATGATAACTGCTGGATATCTGTAATCAACCGAAGATAGGATGAGAGATCAGAGATCGGCTACCGTTGCTATCGGTGAGGACTAAGTTGCAACGCCTCGTATAAATGTCTCACTTACCACACTTCAAACCGGAACACAGCAGCGCTACACTGCTGTTATAACAGAAATTGGTGTGACGGAGGTGCTTATAGAGTCTACCACCTTCTATCACTTACAAATTATACCTAATAATAGTAGAACGTTTTTGAAGGTGGTAGAACCCTTCGTGGTTCGCTTCCGAAGACACCGCCACACCTATTTCTGTTATAACAGTAGTGTAGCGCTGCTGTGTTCTGGTTTGAAGTGTGGTAAGAGACATACTTTTCCGAGGCATTCCAGCTTAGTCCTCAGGGGAAGCGGCGCATCTGTGGCCGACCTCAGGTAGGAATATCTAACCGTATCTGGGTACATTACAGATGTCCATGGACGGCAGTAGCTTACCATCCGGTGGACTGCATGCTCGTCTGCTACTCCTATATTATAAAAAATATATATAGTATTATATAGCTTAGTCCTCAGGGGTAGCGGCGTACCTGTAACAGACAGGTAGGAACCTAATCGTATTTGGGGTTGATTACAGATGTCCATGGGTAACAGTAGCTTACAAGTGGACTGCGTGCTCGTCTGCTACTCCTATATTATAGGAGCCCTTAGAAATGTTTAATTCTGTCGAAGGTAACGTATGTGATCGCACTCACGTCGGACTGTTCTATTTAGGGACAAATACATATTTAAGAGGTTGTGAGCGCCTCTCCACGACTTGTATAGATCTCAATGGAATAGATTACAGCCCGGTATTGATAATCAATCTATCCGTTCTTTATCTATCGTAAATCAAAATTCTACAATGTCTAGTAAAGCCGGGTAATAATCTATCCAATCTTTACATACTAAAGATTGAAAACTGATAATGTTTAGTATGATTGGTTATTCATAATATATCCAATCTTTACCTAAAGATTGAAATTTTACAATGTCTATTATAATTGGTTATTAATAATCTATCCAATCTTTACCCAAAGATTGAAATTTGACAATGTCTAGTATAATTGGTTATTAATAAACGATCCATTCAATGTTATTTCTACTAAAGTTGGAGACAATTACTAAATACTAGATATTGTCATATTTCGATCTTCATTAGTTAATATTGGGATAGATTGAATATTAATAATGGACATATGAAGAAATTATTAAATGTCTAACTTTAGTAGGCAAAAACTCTAGATAAATTAGTTGTTTATTACAGGGCTTAATATATAGGGATATAGAGAATATTTCAGAATATTTCAGAACGACTTATTACCAATTGGTAATCCTTACTAATATTATAAATCCGAAAGTAACTATGTCTGTCTGTCTGTCTGTCTGGTTGTCTCTTCTTCGCGCCTAAACCACTGAACTGATTTTAATGAAATGTTGTACAAAGATAGTCTGAGACCCGAGAAAGGACATAGGATAGTTTTTATCCCGGAAATTCCACGGGAACTAGGAATGGCGATCTAAGATCGATTAATCGGAGAATCGATCTTTTGGACCCAAAACATCGATTATGTTAATCGATATTAGTAGGGATTGAATCATAAACTATGCATTTGATCAGGTGATGATCTTTAGCAAAGTTGAAAGTACGAATTTACAGTTTTATGTATGTTAGTATGTTATATTATTTTCTTTTAAACGCGGGCGAAGCCGCGGGCAAAAACTAGTATATAATAAAATACATGTGATTTCACCAATTGGTAATAAGTATGAATGACATTTTTCCTCTCCATGTCGGTTTGCTACTCTAATAATATGTAATTTTATTTCACATCTGTGGTCAGTTTTTGATAGAAAAAAATACTTTTTGACAGTTATGACACATTTATTATCTGTCCACAATAACATTATATAACGCGCGATTATTTATAATCTGTTCCGTTTGTTATATATTCGTCTGCGTCAATTGTTAAAACGGTTTGAATTTTAAATTTAGAATTCAAATTTTGGGTTGGAGCTGTCACCGAAAACAGGAGATATTGTCACCTTGAATCTTGGGCACGTGGCGATTTTTTTTTAGTATATCATTATGTTACATAGATTTAGATCACAGATTTGTTCGCAATGACAGATGACAGATATTTAACATTTTGACAGAATATAAGAGTTTTTAATAATATAGGAGTAGCAGACGAGCATGCAGTCTACCTGATGGTAAGTCACTGTACGGACATATGTAATCAACCCCAGATAAGATTAGATTCCTACCTGAAATTGGCCACAGATGCTACCCCTGAGGACTAAGCTGGAATGCCTCGGAAAAGTATGTCTCTTACCACACTTCAAACCAGAACACTGCAGCGCTACACTGCTGTTATAACAGAAATAGGTGTGACGGTGGTGCCGGAGTCGAACCACAGAGGGTTCTACCCTAGAAACGTCAAGGCTATCTAGAGATTTAAATCTACGTCATTCACCATGTTTTTTGATTTTGAATATAAAGTACATATTGTTATTTTAAGTAAATTTGGGAATAAAACTTATTCGGGTTACTTGTATGTTTGAATATAAAAATTTCGTTTTATATTATCCGTATTTTGAAAAGTGTTGGTTTTCTAACAGATATTACTACTTGTAATTTTAACGGTGGTAGAACCCTCTGGGGTTCAATTCCGGTAGCACCACCGCCACATCTATTTCTGTTATAACAGCAGTGTAGCGCTGCTGTGTTCTGGTTTGAAGTTTGGTAAGGAAGACATACTTTTTCGAGGCGTGCCAGCTTAGTCCTCAGGGGAAGCGATGCATCGATGGCCGACCTTAGGTAGGAATATCTAATCTAACTTAGGATTGATTACAGATGTCCATGGGCGAAGTAGCCACTTACCATCAGGTGGACTGCACGCTCGTCTGCTACTCCTATATTATTAAAAAAATAGCAAACGAGCATACAGTCCACCTGATAAATCACTGCTGCATGTACTGTAAATGTCAAATAGGGTTGGAATATTACCTCAGGTCAGTCATCGTTAGTTAGTCCGCCTAAAACTAGTCCGCTCTGAATATAGAAATGAATCGCGTCGCCATAGCAAATTGTAGGACTACACTGCTCGCAACAACTTCAGAGCGGACTAGCAGTTTGGCGCGTATTATACCTCAGGACTAAGTTGAAACGCCTAGTGTCTCGTAACACGATTAAACTAAACACAGCAACGCTATATTGTTGTTATAACAGAAATAGGTCACAGTCAAACGAAGGATTCTATATTTTTACATAAATGATACTTTTTGTGACATTTATAAGAATGTATAATCCGTGTCGTGGCTACTAAGTACCGACCATGTTTCAACCCAAAATATAAATGTAAGTTAGTTTAAAACATTTTCTAGTTTGCTTCAAACATAGATTAGTAAAGATTACTCACTCCTAACAAGAAAGTGTACCCAGTTTTGAGAATTGAAATAGTTGCGTAAAAAAGTTTTGCCACGTCTCCGTGCTAAAATGTCCCTAAAATATTTGAAATAATTATTTATTTATTACGTAAATTACGCAGTATTAGTTATTTTTTCGTAAATTTTCTCTAAAAATGTTTTTATTTGTCAAGGTTTCAAAAAAAGAACTTACTATAATAAGCCATTTGCGGCTTCATTCAATTTCAAGGCGGCGAAGTATCTTTACAAATCTATGGCTTCAAACCATTTACCTACACTACTTTAAAAACTTACTGCGCGGCCAAATTTGAAATTCCTATAAAAATCAAACGTATTTTCATATTTTAATATTATTTTATGCATACGTTCGAAATATACGGCAAACTGCATACTGTGAATTGAATAAAAACACAATTTATCTTTAATATCCGAAATGTCTTACAAACAAGGTAAAATTTCGCTTAAAACAACAGTTTACGATAATTTTGTATTCATGCGTGAAAAACAAATATAATCCTTGCGTTTTATTATGAAGTATTCTGTTTCCTTAAGGTTGATTTTCGTTTAAAATTATATTAATTGTCGTGGTATACAAGGCATCGAATGCTAATACGGGAGTATAAAAATGGCGTACGCGCCGCAGCTGACGCAGTGCCGGCCGGAACGCTCCAAGTTCCCGCCAAAACTCCTGTCAACCGGTGTTGTCACTCGAAAATTTCTTTTTAGAAAATAAAAATGAGTGCGCTCCTACTTATCGTTATAATCCTGGTCGCTTACAAGTTTTTCTCGAAAAAAACTGTCCGTTTGGAGAAAATTTCTAAATATGGGGAGTGTAAGGTGGAGAATTTGAAAAAGGCGCCAGGACCGACGCCGTTACCAGTCGTAGGGAGTTTGCATCTATTGGGAAAAAGGGAGTCGCCGTTCCAAGCCTTCACTGATCTAGCGAAGGAGTACGGGGACATCTTCAGCTTGAAGCTCGGTTCAGCACAGTGCGTCGTAGTCAATAATTTGGAGCTTATTAGAGAGGTTTTGAATCAAAATGGCAAATTTTTCGGCGGGCGACCAGATTTTTTGAGATTCCACAAGTTGTTCGCGGGCGACAGAAATAATTGTAAGTTTTTTCTTTTTTTTATATTATTTTTTTTTTTATTTATGTATTTTACTATTAAGGTACTCACTTACTGCTTATTATTGAAGTTATAACAATAATGTATTTTTATAAAGTATTTATTTTTTAATCTTCTTTTTTATATTATTTATTATATGTTACTGTAAGATTACTAACCAACTACTCGTTATAAATACTAAAATATTTTTTATTGAGTTTCCAACTTTTTAAAATTTGTTTTTATTGTTTTTTAAACTTTTTTAACAATTCTTCGTAAATTTTATGCCCTGTTATGTTCTTTTCCTATTCTTATTTTCTGATTTAAATGTGTTTTAAATTAAAACGTGTCTTATAGGACCAAGAAACAAAATATGTAATAGATATTCAGCGACTATTTCCAAATCATAAGCTTAAAATGACGAATTTCGAATATGTAAAGTATAAATATTTTTAAAGATAAACAATTTATTTTTAATAATTCTTCTTTTTCTAAAAACGTCATAACTGTCAATTAAATAACATCGCGATAAAAAATAATCCACTTACCAAAAAAAACAGCAATATTTTTTAGAAAAACAAAAAACACAAAATATCAAGTTTATTTCACACTTCACAATTCACATCACTTAAAACAACAAAACCAGTTTTCTCTCAAAACATTATTTTAAAAATCGAAAAACATTACTCCAATTTTTACTTCAAATAATTTTTAACAAAAAAATATCCATAACTAAACATTCTTTTAAATAATATGAACAATATTACCCGACTTTTTTAACTATTTTTTTATCGGTATTAAAAATATCTTTCCCTCTAAACTGTAGTGGTTAGTACTAAGGTCCACACTAGAATACCGAGCAAAAGTGCATTAAGGAAGCACCTATCTCTTTTCCTCCCTTAGATTAATACACCCATCCCTTTCTGGGTTTTTCTTGCCATTAGGCTTCCGAAGTACAATTCTAAAGGTTCCGTATTCCTTGAAAATTATCTGTTAAATATTAAAGGTAGAACCCTTCGTGGTTCGACTGATGGCACCACCGTCACACCTATTTCTGTTATAACAATATACCACTGTTATGTTCTGGTTTGAAGGGTGTGGTAAGGGAGACACTTTCCGAGGCGTTTCAGCTTAGTCCTCAGGGGTAGCGGCGCATCTGTGGCCGAACGCAGGTAGGAATCTAATCCTATCTGAGGTTGGTTACCGATGTCCATGGGGCAATTGCCACTTACCATCAGGTGGACCGCATGCTCGTTTGATAGTTCGCGAAATAATAAAAAAGCACAGGAAAATCTTAAAAAAAATAAATTTTGATACAAACGGAATAGTACAAAACTTCTTTACATATACGATTCCTATTTATAAGTAACGAAATTTGGATTTTTCCAAAATTGGAGAAATTTGTTAGAAAATAATTTTTAGCGAAAATCTATTAAGAATGCAGGGAATTGTAACACAATCTTTGAAACCTCGTAAAATAAATGTTTTTGACGGAAATCTAAAAATATATAAAACGCCTTAAGTTACATGGAGTTACGTCAATTTCAGAATAATTTTAGTTACCACACTCCAAACCAGAACACAGCAGCGCTACACTGCTGTCAACAGAAATAAGTGTGACAGTGGTGCCGTCAGAGTCGAACCACAGAGAGTTCTACCACCTTCAAATTTACTTATAGTTATACTAACCGACGAGCTGGGATTTCCTTTAAAAATTAGTAAATAAAACCTTATATGCGAGTAACTATGTTTTCAGCTAACATTACTTTCCTTGATAAGGTATAGTTAAACATAATAACATACAATACTAAATAATCTATATAATAATAATAAAAATATGATACTAATTAAATTAAAAATTAACTAATATTAAAACCTTATTGAATATAGGTCGGTAGAGTTTTATACTTGACACTACTTGACATTACACTCTACCATGTAGAGTGTAATGTCGATGACGACATTAAGAACTCTATATTTTCGTTTCCTCCCAGAAGAAGAATAAAACCCATATTTAAATAAGTTGGTAGAGTATATACTGCGAACTCTACATCAGAGTATAGCATTGCACTCACATCAATAGCTATGGCGCTAAGTATTTACGAGGTGTAGAGTTACACAAGGTCTTGTAGTCCAAGGCAAGAGCGGTGCGATCATAACGCCTTACTCTACAATTATGCTCCAATACAAGAGCGGAGCGATCATAACGCCTTACTCTACAATTATGCTCCAAGACAAGAGCGGAGCGATTTTGATAACTTACTCTACAAAGTCGTCGTTACAAATACATAATAATAATAATAATAAAATTCTTTATTGTACCTAAATGTAGAACATAAAATAAAAAAAACATACAATTTAGGACGACACAAAAGGCGGTCTTATCGCTAAAGCGCTAAAGAGGGTCTGAATTAAAATAATAGGTACATATTTTATTGAATTTAATTCGCCAAAGAGCAGATTAGGAAGAGCGAGTAACCCCTTACTCTACAAAGGCATAAATACGAAAATTTTTTTTGTTAAACTAAAATCGCAAACTTGGTTTAAAGTTGGCAGAACCTATGTGGTTCGACTCCGGCACCACCGCCACACCTATTTCTGTTATAACAGCAGTGTTAAGCTGCTGTGTTCTGGTTTGAAGTGTGGTAAGGGAGACATTTATCCGAGGCGATGCAGCCTAGTTTCTAAAGCAGTGACTTACCATCACTGGACTGCATGCTCGATTGCTCTTTTCACGTAAAAAATATATTAACGATGTTACTAGCGAAGCAGTGCTCATACAGATTCCAAGTTCGATCCCCGGCCAAGCAGAAAAAAAAAATTCAATTTCATTTTTAGTTCTACTTATTTCTGTATTCGAATTTGTCTAGATATGTCTCTCTCAGGTAGGAATCTAATCTTATCTGGGGTTACAGATGTCCATGGGCGGCAGTAACTTACAAACAGGTGGACTGCATGCTCGTCTGCTACACCTATATTATATAAAAAATAACTGTTTTTTTAAACATATCTCTATAAGCGTATAACTTGGACCATACGCAGGATATAATAATGCGTAATAGTTAATAAAGTGTAAGGTTTAGAGCATAAAGGTATGTCATTGGGTCAAATATGGCGGATGTATATATCATCATCATCAACCCATTATTGTCCCACTGCTGGGCACGGGCCTCCTCTCAGAATGAGAAGGATTAGGCCATAGTCCACCGCGCTGGACAAGTGCGTATTGGTAGACTTCACATGCCTTTGAGATTGTTTTTAACAAATCACTTAGATATGCAGGTTTCCTCACGATGTTTTCTTTTACCGTTTAAGCAAGTGATAATTAACTTCTTATACGCACATAACTTTGAAAAATCAGAGGTGCCTGGGATTTGAACCTCGGACCCCTCGATCAAGAGGCCGCGTTTCTTAACCACTACTGTTGCTGCTGTCAATGCTTTTATCTTTGGATGTGTATATATAACAGAGCAAACATGCAGTCCACCTGATGGTAACTGCCGTCCATGGACATCTGTAATCAACGCCAGATAAGATTAGATTCCTACCTAAGGTCGGTCGTATGGATTACTATCTAAGTACTAAGTTGGAACGCCTTGGATAAGTTTTTTTTTTAAATATAAGAGTAGCAGACGAGCACGCAGTCCACCTGATGGTAAGTGGCTACTGCCGCCTATGGACATCTGTAATCAATCCCAGATAGGATTAGATATTTCTACCTGAGGTCGGCCACAGATGCGCCGCTACCCCTGAGGACTAAGCTGGAGCTTGGAAAAGTATGTCTCCCTCACCACACCTTAAAAATCGGTATTTACACAACTTTGAAAATATTTTGCAAAACTCAGGTGTGCAGGTTTCCTCGTGATGTTTCCCTTCACCGTTTAAATGTCATTATTTTATTAACATCCCTAAATCAAATACGTCTGGGCTACGCCGATCTTAGGTAGGAAACTAATCCTATCTGGAGTTGAGTACAGATGTCCATGGGCAGCTTACCATCAGGACATGCTCGTGCTACTCCTATATTAAAATGCACTCAGTGTGGACTGTGGGCTTAAGCCCAACAGTAGGGTAAAGGCTTTAGAAAGCAGTTTCTTTGTCACGGTTGATTTATTTCAAAAATGCGTGTAATATTTGTCATATAGGCATTTTTAAATGTATGTCAACTTGACAAAAACATTACCGTATTAGATTACGTATATATAATAAATCTGTTTGTCTCGATGTCTGTATACAATCTATTAATATATCAATACTTTTCCGAGGCGTTCCAGCTTAGTCCTCAGGGGTAGCGGTACATGACCGACCTCAGGACCTCAGGAATCGAATCCTATCTGGGGTTGATTACAGATGTAAATGGACGGCAGTAGCTTACCATCAGGTGGACTGCATGCTCTTCTGCTACTCCTATATTAAAAAAAACTTATCCAAGGCGTTCCAGCTTAGTACTTAGTACTTATAGTAATCCATATGACCGAGCTTAGGTATAGTCCGCGCCAAATAGCTAGTCCACTCTGAAGTTGTTACGAGCAGGACGTAGTCATACAATTTACTATGGCAATGCGATTCATTTCTATATTCAGAGCGGACAAGCAGTTTACGTGGACTATAGGACTCTAATCTATCTAGGGTTGATTACAGATGTCCATGGGCGGTAGTAGCTTACCATCAGTACCCTTACCATGAATTTTGGTATTTGTTTAGGTATTTGCCCATACAATTTCCAATCAGCGCCCCTAGCGGATTGTATCAGAACTATAGTGTCAGTAACGTTACATTAAATGTCTAAATTCACAAAATAGCACATTATGTTTTGTCTCTCTTTTTTGGAAACATGTGAAGCAGACAAAAAGACTTGAGCACTTATTGTTACGTTTACTCAGTCTACTGAAGCAAACGGAACGGAATAATGGATTGAGTAAACGTAATATAAAATTGTGGGATGTTTTGAAAACTCATGGTAGGGGTACTTACCATCAAGACTGCATTCTCGTATGCTACTCCCATAGATTAGTAAAGATTATTCACTCCTAACAAGAAAATGTACCCAGTTTTGAGAATTGAAACAGTTGCGTAAAAAAGTTTTGCCACGTCTCCGTGCTAAAGTGTCCTTAAAATATTTAAAATTATTATTATAAATTATGTAATTATCATGAAAATTACGCAGTATTAGTTATTTATTCGTAAATTTTCTCTAAAAATGTTTTTATTTGTCAAGAATTCAAAAATGAACTTACTATAATAAGCCATTTGCGGCTTCATTCAATTTCAAGGCGGCGAAGTATCTTTACTAATCTATGGCTACTCCTGTAAAAAAATAGTCAAGCAAAGTCGCAAAAATAAATTAGTGTTCAACTAATTCACCTCGTGGAATATCGAATTACGGCATACTCACATTTTAAAAGTGATTCGTCAGTTTTATAACAAATTTTCGGGTGTATTTCATAAATAATATGCTAAAAATTATTTCTAGGTCGATTTATCTAGAACTATCAATAAGTAAACATCTAGTTATACATTCAGCACATTTATAGGTATTTGAAATATGTTACTTTATGTTCTTCATAATCTATACTAATATTATAAAGCGGTAAACTTTGCTTGTTTGTTGGATTGTAATGAATAGGCTCAAAAACTACTGGACCGATTTTAAAAATTCTTTCACCATTCGAAAGCTACATTATCCACGAGTAACATAGGTTATATTTTATATGAAATATATTTGATAAATAGATTTTGAGGCGGTACAAAGTTTTCCGGGTCAGCTAGTCTTTTATATAAAATTCTCGTGTCAATGTTAGTTACCATACTCCGAAACGGCTTTACCGATTTTCACCAAATTTTTACGCATATTCGGTAGGTCTGAGAATCGGCTTCTATCTATTTTTCATACCCCTAAGTGATAAGGGCTGTTCACCCTTAACATTTTTTTATTTATATGGCAACACGTTTGCCGGGTCAGCTAGTAACTAATAATAATTTTGACCGATGATTACCTCAATCATAATTTTTCCAAAATTTTCATTTATCTATATCTGAAAAGCTACCAAAAAATAGGTGAAGGTTAAAGTAGATCTTTGTGGTTCGACTCTGGTGGTACCACCGTCACACCTATTTCTGTTATAACAGCAGTGTAGCGCTGCTGTGTTCTGGTTTGAAGTGTGGTAAGAGACATACTTATGCGACGGGTCTCAATCGTCCTCAGGGATAGCAGCGCATTTATGGCCGACTTTAAGTAGAGATCTCATCCTATCTGGGGTTGATTACAGATGTCCATGCGCGGCAGTAGCCACTTACCATCAGGTGGACTGCATGCTCGTCTGCTACTCCTATATATTACTAGCTGACCCGGCAAACGTTGTGTTGCAATATAAATAAAAAAATGTTCAGGGTGAACAACCCTTATCACTTAGGGGTATGAAAAATAGATAGTAGCCGATTCTCAGACCTACTGAACATGCATATAAAATTTGGTGAAAATCGTTAAAGTCGTTTCGGAGGAGTACGGTAACTAACATTGTGACACGATAATTTTGTATGTAAGATAATCATAATAAAATATGATATACGTATATACACTAAGTCACTGCCGCCAGTGGACTATAATCAACCAATTAAGATTAGATTTCTACATGCGGTTGGCCACAGATGCCGCTACCTGAGGACTAAGCTGGAACGCCTCGGATAAGTATGTCTCTAGCACACCCTTCAAACAGCAACGCCTACTATTCTTTAAGACAGAAATAATATCGACGTAACCTTGTACCACAACACAAATACAAGACTGGACAGTGTTTCTCAAAGTGGGTCATGACACCCTGGGGGATTTCAAAGCCTCTATAATATGTATTATGTATCCATATCTGTGAATATAGAAAGCGTCCTTTTTAGATATTTAGCTTGCCTTGCATAGATTAATAAAGATTACTCACTCTTAACAAGAAAATGTACCCAGTTTTGAGAATTAAAATAGTTGCGTAAAAACGTTCTGCCACGTCTCCGTGCTAAAATGTCCCTAAAATATTTGAAATAATTATTTATTTATTATGTAAATTACGCAGTATTACTTATTTATTCGTAAATTTTCTTTAAAAATGTTTTTATTTGTCAAGAATTCAAAAAAAGAACTTACTAATAAGCCGTTTGTGGCTTCATTCAATTTCAAGGCGGCGAAGTATCTTTACTAATCTATGTTGCCTTGTTAGTTAAAATGTGAGGGCTACATATTTCTACTGAATGAATGAATTTATTTATTTTATTTATTTATTTGTAAAAGCATGCTTTTATGAAGTTGTTCATACGTAGTAATTGCATTCGGCATACTCTACCGGTTGATCCGGTGTACATATCTTTATTTTTTTTTATTCTTATAAATAAACATTACATAACAATTTACATAAAAAATTAAAGTGTTCAATATGATTTTATACTATCTATATAATTACATAATGTTAAAAAAAGCGGTTAATCTCAACCGATTCAACTGAAATTAAACTTACTGAAATGTAATATACTTGTGAAATAAGCTTGACGTCATTATGTGAATCATGTATTGTTAGGATTCACATAGTGACGTCAAGATAATTTTATTATGGCGGATACCATTATGTTAAACCATTTTTTGCACATGGTATGTGTATCTAATGATAGGGTCTGGAAAAATTTATAAACGCTTGTTTACCAAAACATGTTTGATGTGAAACATCTATAGCCGCACGTAAAACCGATTTCTGGCGTGGCGACCCGTCGCCACGCTATACGATTGTATATATATACAGTCTATATGCAGTAGTGTGTACGGTGTGGCGACGCGTCGCCATGCGCAAACGACTGTGCGATTCTCTCCCACTTTATTCAATAAATAGTCATCGTTATCTGGAAAAAAGTCGTAATATTTTATTTTATCATTATGACATATTTAGTTTCTATCACAATATGTTCTTTTCTGCATATTACTTTTACAAAATAATGTCGATGTTTCACATCTGCCAGGCGTCCCGTGACGGCTCACGTTTTTTTTTATTTTTATTCATAGTTGAGAACCACTGTCCTAGACTATATTTGAAGCCATCTTCCACGCTCTGCTTAGCAATACCGTGTTATTTCCCGTAAATATCAATTAATTTCTAATTTCTATGCAATTGCGCCATGTTATGGCATATTTGCTTTTTCTTCGCTTTTATACGTAATCTTAATTGAGGTTCCACACGCGATATCGAACCAAGTAAGGATAATGCAGTGATAGCCTAGTGGTTAAGAAACGCGGCCTCTCGATCGAGGGGTCCGAGGTTCAAATCCCAGGCACCTCTGATTTTCAAATGTATGTGCGTATTCGAAATTAATTATCACTTGCTTAAACGGTGAAGGAAAACATCGTGAGGAAACCTGTATACCTGAGATTAATAAAAAAAATCTCGAAGGTATGTGAAGTCTACCAATACGCACTTGTCTAGCGCGGTGGACTATGGCCTAATCCTTCTCATTCTGAGGGGAGACCCGTGCCCAACAGTGTGACAGTAATGGGTTGATGATGACACACACACACACACACACACACACACACACACATAAACAACACACGCACATTCACTTAAATATGTCCATACGGATACACATACGTCGCACTTACACATCACGTTATACACAAGTAGGCACACACACACACACACACACACACACACACACACACACACACACACACACTCACATATCTACATCCATATAGACATACATACGCAGCACACACAAATCACACCATCAGATGGAATACCAAAGAGCATGCAATCCACGTACTGTAAGTGACTACTGCCGCTGGACATCGATAATCAACCCCAGATAAAATTAGATTCCTACCTGAGGTCGGCTACATGCGCCGCTATCCCTGAGGATTAAGCTGGAATGCTTTGATAAGTATGTCCTTACCACACTACAAACCAGAACACAGCAGCGCTACACTGCTGTTATAACAGTAGCATTACCATGATTGGCATAGAAACGCCACTATAGAAATGGTAAATAGAAAACTATTGTCATTTTGCTAGTGAATAACATAACTACTATCGTTACGGTATTTCTTGACAACGTCTGTCAAATTAATGACTCATGGGACCGAATTTGTATGGCAATAGATCATAATGACATTCGCTAGCGATTTGATTTCGATAGGTTTTTTACGTATCGAATTACGTCACTACGGATTTTAGTTCTACGAGTAACCACCAGAGGCGCTGTACAATTTTTCATACATTTATTTTACGCAGTCGCTAGCGAGTAATACTTTTGTAAACTCATGGTAGTCCTACAGAAATAGATGTAATTACTTACACGTTAGAAAAACATTACCTTCACGGTTGAAAGCTCTACATCGTAACACGTGAACACTGTTTGTGCTTTTTTAAGCTCATAATGAGCATTTTAAAGTTCTTTTGCAGCTTTTATTTACAAACAATGACTTAGTAACACCATACATAGCATATTCGGTCTAATTAATGATCTTATAGACAAAACAAAAGATAAATCGAAAACATCATGATAACGAAAAAAACTTAAATAAATATAAGAAAAATGAATTTCAAATAATGAAATGGTACATGTTTAAATCGTAATTTCTATCATAAATCACTTTAATCATAGGAATCTTACTTAAAATATCTGTTAATAAAATGTAATGGGGATTTATGACCCCCTTGAATCCTCTAACAAAGGTTATGACCCCCAAAGAGTCGCTACTCACACTTTGAAAAACACTTAGAACACTTATACTATTATAAGTTGATTAAAGGTTTTTCCGCTCGTCGACATTTGTAATCAACCCCAGATAGGATTAGATATACCTACCTGAGGTTGGCCATAACTCGATCTAAGCTGGAACGCCTCAGATAAGCACGTCTCCCTTACCACACCCTTCAAACCAGAACACAGCAGCGCTTAACACTGCTGTTATGAGGCAGAAATAGGTTGGGCGGTGGTGCCCCCGGAGTCGAACCACAAAGTGTTCTACCACCTTCTAATAACCACTAGGTTGAAGAAACCCTGCCATCTTTTATTGTCATCGGATCTTTATCTTTTATCTATAAAGCTGTTTATCTTTTATCCACTTCACTACACCATTACAGACGAACTTTATCTTTTGTCAACAGCATTGGCGCTTTGCGACTGGTCCAATTTGCAACTGAGACGTCGCAACCTCGCTCGTCGCCACTGCGGTCCCAAGCAGCACACTGACAACTTCACCAGAATCGGAGACGTCGCCAGCTTCGAAACAGTTGACCTGATCCAGACTTTGAAGAGTATTAGCAGACGAAGCTCCCAGCCCATCAACCTGAAGCCCCACTTAATGACGACAGCAATGAACATGTTCTGCCACTACATGTGTAATATCCGCTTTGATGCTGATAACGATGTAGAATTCAAAAAAATCGTAGATCATTTTGATGAGATTTTCTGGGAAATCAACCAAGGATACGCTGTTGATTTCATGCCGTGGTTAGCGCCGTTCTACAAGAAGCATATGGATAAGCTATCGAATTGGTCTCAGGACATCCGTAGCTTCATTTTATCCAGGATCGTCGAGCAAAGAGAAGTTAGCTTGGACACAGATGGTCCGGATAAGGATTTCCTTGATGGCTTGCTCCGAGTCTTACATGATGATCCCACAGTCGATAGAAACACCATTATATTCATGCTCGAAGACTTCTTAGGCGGTCATTCTTCCGTTGGCAACTTGGTTATGCTTTGTTTAGCAGCGGTGGCTCGGGATCCTGAGATCGGGAGACGGGTTAAGAGCGAAATCGATGCTTTGACGAAGGGAAAACGGCAAGTGACTCTCTCAGATCGCAGCAGCTTGCCGTACACTGAAGCGACTATTCTAGAATGCCTTCGCTACGCCTCATCCCCAATCGTACCACACGTCGCAACTGAAAACGCAGCTGTCGCTGGCTACGGCGTAGAGAAAGGAACCATCGTCTTCATCAACAACTACGAGCTGAACACATCAGAAAAATACTGGGACCATCCAGAGAAGTTCGATCCAACAAGATTCATGGAACGCTCCAAAATCAGGGTCAGGCGAAACAGTCAGTGTGATTCAGGAATGGAGTCAGATTCAGAGCGATCCGGCCCAATCAATAAGTCAGTTGAACACGAAAAAGAAGTTTGGTCAGTCAAGAAGAACATACCACACTTTTTACCGTTCAGCATCGGCAAACGCACTTGCGTTGGCCAGATCCTCGTCACCACGATGAGTTTTGTGATGTTCGCGAATATAATTCAGGAGTTTGATGTAGCCGCAGTCAGACCTGATGATGTGAGGCAGAAACCAGCCTGTGTAGCTCTACCCAAAGACACGCATAGCCTTTACCTTATACCCAGAAAGCACTGAACTTAATAATACTTTAGGTAATCCACCTTTGGGGATGTTATCTGTTCTTATAACTTCTTCACTACCAATTAACTATTTTTTTTCTATTCTTATATTAATTATATTTGTATTATCTTATATATAAAATTCTCGTATCACGATGTTAGTTACCGTACTCCTCCGAAACGGCTTTACCGATTTTCACCAAATTTTATATGCTTATTCAGTAGGTCTGTGAATCGGCTACTATCTATTTATCATACCCTTAAGTGATAGGTTGTTCACCCTTAACATTTTTTATTTATATGGCAACACGTTTGCCGGGTCAGCTAGTTTTTATATATACATCACATGTCATTGTGTTACACGTTAATATTAGAAACTGCTTTCAAATTTCAATTTATTGTGAGTGTATGTTTGCTTCCAGTTTGAAAGATGGGTTATTTTTGGACTTTATAGCCTTTGGTATAGAGATCGATTTTGTTTGTAGCAGGACTAAGTCTACCCGGTCCATTATTAGTCTATATTTCTATATCAATGTATTTCTGTATCAATTTCTTTATCAATCTATTTTATTACTATCTTTGAGGAGACTGGTTAAGCAGGTTCCCACTTAGTCGCTAGCAGATCTGTGATCGACTTCAATTTTTCATTACATTTTTTAATTTTCATGATTACACCTATTTTTAGCATTGAGCAGTTTACGTTTCAGTGAAAGGGACTTTTTTTTTATTTATTTAATTCAAAAAAATTGGTACACATAAGATACATTTAATTATAGTTTGCCAAACTGTACATACAGTTTGTTGGCAAAGTATATGCCATGATACTGATGCCGGCCGACTTTTATATTAAGCTATCTAAGCTAAGATAGCCTGTCTTAGACCTCCAAAGTGGCAACGCATCTGTCAGATTCCATATACTTGGTTATAGATGTCCCTACGCAGACAGCACTTACCAAGACGTGAACTGCATGCTCGTCTGCTACTTCAATTACATAAGTACCTACAATTTGTAATTCTTAATTTAAAACATTACTTTTTACTTCAATTTCTTTGAATGTGTGTGTCTTACGCACACAATAAGTTTTTATTCATAAATGGTTAATACCAGTGTTTTAGCTATTGTATATTTTGTCTTGCTCCCCTCAATAATTAAAATATCCCGACAGAAAGGGACAAAACATTTAAAAGCTAAGACACTGCTATCGTATATTGAATAAGAATCCAATATAAAGATCCCACTTTAGTAATTCTTTTATAACAAATAGGTGTTTTAATAGACTGGTTATTAGTCACGGTATCAACATTTTTATAAAATTTTATTTACTGCTCTTTCATTAATATTTAGATTTCATTATACTGTATATTATATATCTACGATATCTTATAGTTTAGTTTGACCAAAGACATCTCAAATATCATAATTATTAATTTCATTTCATATTTTTCATTTATTTATTTATTTCTTAAAGACACACCAACAGCATTACATACAATATATATTATACAAACTTATTCTAAACACGTAGACTGGTATGCATGCCAGTTACAGGTGCGTACATCTTTGTTAATGCTAAATATAGACGATCATAATATAAAGTAAAAATATAGTATAAAGTTTATAGACTATATATAAGTTTCATTAATATCTAACAACTTGAAAATTATCTTTCAAATTCATCAATTAATATTTAGAATCGTAATTTTCGTGAATTCATTTTTTATGCTTATTAATTTTATATATTTCTTCTTAATTGTTTTTAAAATATATATGACAATTAATATAATATTTTTCATTCTTATTTTATTTTTTTAGATACTTGTCATTGTATAAGCTATAGGATTTAATTATTTATTTGTTATATATATAATATTAAATATAATTTTTAAAGGACATATTACAACCCCAAAGGTTCGCTCAAAAATATTTATTTCAAAATAGACTCTCTAGGTTACAAGGCTTTGGGTATGGTAACAAAATTGTATTTTTTTTTCAAAAAAATTTTCATTATTTTTTCATTCGCAGAAAAATTGAAAATTCTTTTTGTAGTCACTTGAAATAACGTTGAATTGTATTTTAACTTGAAATGAATTTTATAATTTCTCACAAATCGTAAATAATTTTTAATAGCAGTCCGTTCTGTACTCATTTTTTTGTAAATTTTAAAAATAAAATAATTTTAAGTTAAAATTCAGTTCAAAGTTTATTGATGTGATTATTATTATGCTTATTTAATGCATCGCTCTATTGTTTTCCTGTAAATTTGGCAAAGAATTATTAATAAAAAATTATAATTTTAAAACCTACATTTCGAATTTTGAAAATTGTCTTAAAGTTCTTAAGGTTTTTTGGCTTATGATTTTGTTTTTAAAAGTCATTTGTGTCAGTCCTTGATAAATACGATATGAGATGTAAAATTATCTTAATTTTCATGTGTTTTTTATACGTAATCTTTTAGAATCTTGACGAAAAGCATCTTTTAATGGGTAGTTTAGGTATGGGTGACTTTTTTAAACTCCAAAGACCACGTAAATCTCAATTCTTTATAGTCAAGTTGGTTTTTCTAGTCTTAAGAACGCCTGTATATTAACTACCAAATTTTGATACATACGAACCATATTACTTACGTTTGTATCCGCAAAAATCGTAAAGTAGACAATGGATTGACTTGAAGTTTTTACATAACGCCACATTTCTATTTAAGAATGTTTTTATATACTTTTTATCTCAAAATTCTGACAGGAACAGACACTAAAATTTTATTTACTTATCACATCATCACATTGAACAATAAAAACGCGTGATTTTTCATGAAAATTGGTATGATTGCCGTTCTTACAGGAAAATAAGGACGCCTGCTGTTTTTAAACAAAAACTATGACTGTATTTTGTATTGTGGATTTCGAGTAGCAATTTGAATGTATGTTAGTTTTAGAAGAATGAATGCTGTAACTCAAGAACTGAAAAGTAAATTGTGATAAAATTAAGTGAAATTTATTATTTTATTCATCTATTGTTTGGTTGATGTTAAATATGTATTATGTATCTTTTTATAACTATATATATTTAAAATATAGATCAGTAAAGATACTTCGCCGCCTTGAAATTGAATGCAGCCACAAACGGCTTATTAGTAAGTTCTTTTTTTGAATTCTTGACAAATAAAAACATTTTTAGAGAAAATTTATGAATAAATAACTAATACGTAATTTAAATAATAAATAGTAAATTATTTCAAATAATAAATTATTTCAAATATTTTAGGGACATTTTAGCACGGAGACGTGGCAAAACTTTTCTACGCAACAATTTCAATTCTCAAAACTGGGTACATTTTCTTGTTAGGGGTGAGTAATCTTTACTAATCTATGATTTAAAAAAGGCAAAGATAAAACAGTTTTTCACCGACTTCGAAAAGAAGTAGGCTCAATTTTCAGATGTATGTATTTTTTCTTTTTTGTTTGTCATCCGATTTTTTTGTTTTTATCGTACTTACTAAAGAGGTATAGACTTTTCTTTTTCTTCTTTTATAATTGACTTATGGCTACTAAATGTATCAAACAGCTCAGAGAAATGAAAGTTGTTATCGACAAGTCTCATTTTGGTCGAAATAAATCTAATTATATGTATTTTTGTACATTTTGTATTGTAACTAAATGTGTGGGAAACTTATTTACTGTACATTAATTTTGGTATTGTATTGAAGGTAGAACTATGCGGTTATACCAGCTTTATCAGACTTTGTCAACCTTTTATCATCAAAACGATTTTAGTAGTGAGACGTGTGGTAATGTTTTCCCTTAGTCCTTAACGATGACGTTAAGGGCTACAAATTTCATATTTGTAATACAATTTGCAAATGTTTGTAAGTGCCTTAGAATTCCTTATTTGTGTTATGTTAAAGTTTGAATCAAAATTATTGTATGTATTCATACTTCAACAATGTATAAAAATATGAAATAGTTCATTTTATATAAATTGCAAAAAAAATAGCTGTCTGATAAAATCACGTATTTACTTCTAAATATTTTTTTGTATTTTATTTTTCAATTGAAATATTTATAACTATTCAATGTATTTCTGAAAATTTTTCGTAATTTCTAATAATTATATATATTTCAATTAACATTTAGTTTGGATTTTCAAAGAATTAACTTAGAATTGTAGTTTTAGAAATTTAACATTTTGAAAATTAATTTTACTGTTTTATTCTTACAATTTTATTAACAATATTGTACTGATTAACTCAATAACGACAATTTAGCTTAAAATGAAAAATGAAATTAATTTTAAAATGTTACAATTTATTTCTGAATTGTAAAAATGAAATTAATTTTCACATTTCTTTTGATATTTTACCGCAATTTTCATATTCTCAATTCAAAAAGATTGCGTTGAACGGTTTTCATGAAAGCTAACATTTATTAATACTATTTTATTTTACATAATATATAATAACTATATAAAATGTATATCGTATGCATATTTTTGTTTATAATTCGTATAGTAAGAATGCATTTAGTTAGATTTAGAAAACAAATGTGATTTGTAGTTATTGTATGGATGGTGACATTATAGAATTTGCAATTTTATCCTGTTTTTTATTACCTACACAAGACCCCAATTATTCCACTAGTAATACACACCAAAAGCACTGAAGTGTAATAAAATTCAACATTAAAAATGAATTCTTCTAGCTTCTTAGTAGTTCTGTGAAAATAATTTTAGTAATAATTCTAAAGGTTTTATTAAAAATATTTTCTACAGTAGAATTTACACTTTTGTGGGTGAAATATGATGGTTAAAAATAACAAGATAATAATAACCACTAAGCATTTTATTAAAAAAATAAATTAATAAGTAAACTGCTTATTCTATAGATAAGTATAGATATCTCACCGCCTTGTAATTGAAGGAAGCCATTAAATGGTTTAAACGGCTGATAAACGTGTCAGTCGTTTAATAAGTGTCATGGTCTAATTTACGCGGAACAATGCCGACATGTTCAGTTAACACGTGCAAAAACACGAAATCGAAGAAAAAGTGCAGAGAAATATCGTTTCATTCGTAAAACATCTAAAAACTATTTTTTTAAATATTTTTTTTTAAATATTAAAAAAAAACACCATAGATGACAGTTTCAATTTCAATTGTCAAAACTAGTTACATTTTCTTGTTAGCAGTGAGTAATCTTTACTAATCAATGGCTTATTCTAAGTAATGAGCACAACTGAGCATGTGTGCGCAATACATATGAGTATGCACATACATACATACATACATACATACATATATGCATGCAGTAATACATGCGCCATCATATAATGCATAAATATATATACATAAATACAATATTACATACGATGTGGGAGCTCGTCACAAAGTCAAATATTCCACTCGTAGGCAAAGCACTGAAAGTATAATAAAATTTGAAAGTCGATTGAAAATTTAAAATTCATCCAGTTTCTGTGTTTCTGTGAAACTAATTTTAGAAAACAATCCTTAAGGAATATTTTTTTGTTTCTTATTAGTTGTTTGGTCAACTATAACACAACAATCTCTTTCTAATCTGTAACACTGATTATAAGAATCAAATTTAAGCCTAATATCATAGATAAATATGGATATGTCATCGCCTTGTAATTGAAGGCCGGCCACGGCCACAGATGCGCCGCTACCCCTGAGGACTAAGCTGGAACGCCTCGGAAAAGTCTGTCTCCCTTACCTTATTACAATGCTGTTCCTGGGCGTGAGTCGAAGAATTAAGGCCTATAATTGCATGATTGTCAAGTCATTATCAACCCATTGCTCTCCCACTGCTGGGCACGAGTCTCCTCTCAGAATGAGAAGGATTAGGCCATAGTCCACCGCGCTGACCAAGTGCGTATTGGTAGACTTCACATACCTTTGAGAACTTTTTTTTAAGATTTCTCAGGTATGCAAGTGTCCTCATCATGTTTTCCTTCACCGTTTAAGCAAGTCATAATTAATTTCTAATACGCACGTAACTTTGAAAAAGCGCAGCGAAGCTTATCAAGTGCGGATTGGTAAACTGCACATGTACCTTTCAGATATGAGAAATCTCAGAGAAGTGTTTTTTTTTTTATAAATACGTATACCTAAACGATGAGTCGGGCTACCTGATGGAAAGCAGTCACCGTTGACTATGGACGTTTGCAACACCAGAGGAGTCGCCAATGCATCGCCGGCTTTGGAGGAGAGCTCTTTTTACACCTTTTTTGAAGAGCCCCATGTCTTCACGGGGTTTCTTCACGGTATTGTTTTTAACTTTTAACAAAAATGCTAATTATTTTTAATACACCCATAACCTCCAAAAATTATGTATAAATATATATATTTTTATAATATAGGACGTAGCAGACGAGCATGCAGTCCACCTGATGGTAAGTGGCTACTGCCGCCCATGGACATCTGTAATCAACCCCAGATAGAATTAGATATTCCTACCTGAGGTCGGCCACAGATGCGCCGCTGCCGCTGAGGACTAAGTTGGAACGCCTCGGAAAAGTCTCTCTCCCTTACCACACAACACTGCTATTAGGTAGAAATAGGTGTGGCGGTGGTACAGCCGGAGTCGAACCACAAAGGGTGCTGCCACCTTCAAATAAATACATATAAAACACAACAGTATAATATAATATGATAATAGAATATGATAAACGGCTATAAGCCGTTTCTATAAGCTTCTACATACCAATTGGTAGAATTGTTGCTGCGGCTATACTACCGCCATCTGTTGATGATTTATAAAAATGCGTAACTACGTTGTTTTTTGGTTTGTAAAATGTGGTAAAGCTGAAAAACTAATAAAAGACGTTCCAACTTAATCATCAGAGTGACTTAGTATGGATTAAATGCAATATTACTAAAAATTCCGGAAACCTGAGCACACAAAATTATAAAAATGTAAACACCGCGTAAGTTTACTTACAAGTAGCGCCATCTAGTATTGAGTAGAAAAAGTTGTGCCAACAAATAATATATTTTATTTATGATATTTAATCATCATTTTCACGCATATATTGTGCCCTAAACATAGATTAGTAAAGATTACTCACTCCTAACAAGAAAATGTACCCAGTTTTGACAATTGAAATAGTTACGTAAAAAAGTTTTGCCACGTCTCCGTGCTAAAATGTCCGTAAAATATTTTACATAATTATTTATTTATTATATAAATTACGCAGTATTAGTTATTTATTCGTAAATTTTCTCTAAAAATGTTTTTATTTGTCAAGAATTCAAAAAAAGAACTTACTAATAAGCCGTTTGTGGCTTCATTCAATTTCAAGGCGGCGAAGTATCTTTACTAATCTATGGCCCTATAATACACTTTACATAGCTATAAGTTATAATAGAGCCAAAAATCGACAAATTTACAAAACTGAATAACCAAAACCAAAAATAAATTCGTAAAATCGTAAAAAGTAGCAATACCCCAGTTGTTTGTAACTTGGCCTATCTCAAAGGCGGGTGGAAAGTCGTGGGTTCGATTCCTCGGAACTCACCTCCGATTTTGAAAGAGAATATTTCCTTTGCAACTGTTTTAGATTTTTTTTATAATATAAGAGTAGCCGACGAGCATGCAGTCCACCTGATGGTAAGTGGCTACTGCCGCCCATGGACATCTGTAATTAACCCCAGATAGGATTAGATATTCCTACCTGAGGTCGGCTACAGATGCGCCGCTACCCCTGAGGACTAAGCTGGAATGCCTCGGAAAAATCTGTCTCCCTTACCACACCCTTCAAAACAGAACACAGCAGCGCCTAACACTGCTGTTATTAGGCAGAAATAGGTGTGGCGGTGGTGCCGCCGGAGTCGAACCACAAAGGGTTCTACCACTTTCTTAGATCAGTGATAACTAATGTTTTATTCCTATTTATTTATTGACAAATGGAATAGATTCGCATAACCAATAACACGAGTGAGTTCAATGAATTGATTGAAACACTTCCAAGACCGCATAAAAAAATGTCGAAAGAAAAATAAATTAATCTTTTCAAAATAAAAAGATAATCTTTGGAAAGTACTCGGTAATAGTTGTAATAATAGTTTTAATATTATAGTTATTTCATAATCAACCCATTATTGTCCCACTGCTGGGCACGGGTCTCCTCTCATTATGAGAAGGATTAGGCCATAATCCACCTACTCCGGTTGTGTTCCGTTGGAGATCCCGGAGTTCTCCACCAAACGCTGAGGACGGCCACCGGGGGGGTTTTAGTGTGGTAAAAATCCCACATAACCCGGCGTCACTCCCATGGCGTCGGGTACCTTTTGAAGGTTTCCCCCTCGTCAACAAAAAAAAAAAAAAAAAGGCCATAGTCCACCGCGCTGGACAAGTGCGTATCGGTAGACTTCAAACACCTTTTTTATTTTATACTAGCTGACCCGGCAAACTTTGTACCGCTTCAAAATCTATTTATCAAATATATTTCATATAAAATATAGCATATGTTACTCGTGGATAATGTAGCTTACGAATGGTGAAAGAATTTTTAAAATCGGTTCAGTAGTTTTTGAGCCTATTCATTACAATGAAACAAACAAACAAAGTTTTCCTCTTTATAATATTAGTATAGATCTCAGGTATGCAGGTTTTCCTTCGCCGTTTAAGCAAATGATAATTAAGTTCTAATACGTACATACCTTTAAAAAATCAGAGGTCCGTGCCTGGGATTTAAACCTCAGACCCCTCGATCAAGTGGCCGAGTTTCTTAACCACTAGGCTATCACTGCTGTCATGTTATGATTTTTTTAAATATTATATAGGAGTAGCGGACGAGCATGCAGTTCACCTGATGGTAAGTGGCTACTGCCGTCCATGGACATCAGTAATCAACCCCAGATAGGATTAGATTCCTACCTGAGGTCGGCCATAGATGCGCCGCTACTGAGGACTAATCCCCAACGCCTCAAAGTGTGTCTCTTACCACCCTTCAAACCAGAACACAGCAGCGCTAAACTGCTGTTATAACAGTAATAGGTGTGACGGTGGTGCCGGAGTCGAACCACAGAGGGTTCTACCACATTGTTTAGTAAGCCTAATTTCAAAGGAAATAATTATATTAACTTTTATACTTACGAGTAGTTCAAACACTGTTCTACTAGAAAAAAATGTGACGTCGATACCAAACCACGACCTACACACATCCTGGGTGACATTGGTACCGATTGCGACACAAACTTCCGGATGATATTACTTTTAAATTCATTTTTTGCGAAAATGTTCCGCTTAGTAATGGATATACATAAAAGATTGTGTGCTGTTCAGAGAACCTACATAATATTAATACTAATAAGGTCATAATCATGTATAATACTTATAATAGGTCTATTCCCTTGTCCCTGTAGTCAAGGGACTAGAATAAGGCTTTTGAATAAAAAAAAATGTGAGCCGTCACGGGACGCCTGGCAGATGTGAAACATCGACATTATTTTGTAAAAGTAATATGCAGAAAAGAACATATTGTGATAGGAACTAAATATGTCATAATGATAAAATACTGTTTGCGCATGGCGACGCGTCGCCACACCGTACACACTACTGCATATAGACTGTATATATATACCATCGTATAGCGTCGCCACGGCATGCGTCGCCACGCCAGAAATCGGTTTTACGTGCGGCTATAGATGTTTCACATCAAAAATAATTTAAACATGTCGACAAACGCTATGTAAAAAAGCGTACTACAAACTAAGTGATTATTTGACTGATAAAATGGTGTGGTCTGAAGTAGCTCCAGCTCCACATGTACCATTAGGTTAAGTTTGCCATTGTAAAATAAATTAAGATGTGTTATGGAGTTTCTTTCCGCTTCTTCTCCATAACGAAACACCTTGTGAAGTGGTGGTAGATGTATTGACATTCAAAAAAAGCGTGGGGTGCTCCACTTATCAGTTTTCGAAAAGCACGCCACACTTTTTCCACAATTATACTATTTACTGTTCCTTAATTGATTCCTAGATTGAAAATTATTTTCTACTTTTTAGTTGATTTTATCATAAAAGCGTGTTTTTTAGTTTTTTGAACTATATTTATTTTATTAATTTTTAGTATTTGTTGTTATAGCGACCATCATTATGCATCGTCTGTAAAAAAATCAAGTGTCTATCTATTACGGTTTAAGAGATAAAGCCCTGTGACTCACGAACAGACAGCGGAGGGGTTCGTTTTACCCTTTGAGTACGGAATCCTAAAACTCATTCTACAAGATGGCATTATAGATATGTTTCAGTACATTTGAGTTATAGGGAAATAACATTATTATTTTTCAAAACTAAAAATCAATCTAGTAACTTTGCGTGAACTTTCTCTAAGGCGAGAGAAACTCGCCTCGAAAATCGTTCATCCTGAGGATGTTGATAAGGACAATGGTACAAAATTATTAAAATCGTGTATTGTCATCGGTTTTTGATTATTTTTCAAAATTTTGAACTAACCTGAACGTTCAAAGTGGATAGAAATCGGGTTCAAAGATTCCGTTACTCTGTTACGTACATATATACATACATACAACCCAAGCTAATAAAAGCGTGTTAAAAAATGTTTGAATTAATTTGGGTACGGTATCCCCTGCCTGTCGTAAGAGGCGACTGAAAACGGGCTTGCGGGGATGAGGGCAAGTGTGGGAACTCGAACCACCCAACTAGCGACCCCGGGAAGGACGGCGGTGTACACCGGACACCTTTACAACGGTATGTGTGGTCGCATACCGTTGTAAAGGTGGTAGAGTCCTATGTGGTTCGACTCCGGCGGCACCACCGCCTCACCTATTTCTACCTAATAACAGCAGTGTTAGGCGCTGCTGTGTTCCGTTTTGAAGGGTGTGGTAAGGGAGACAGACTTTCCCGAGGCGTTCCAGCTTAGTCCTCAGGGGTAGCGGCGCATCTGTGGCCGACCTCAGGTAGGAATATCTAATCCTATGGGGTTGATTACAGATGTCCATGGGCGGCAGTAGCCACTTACCATCAGGTGGACTGCATGCTCGTCTGCTACTCTTATATTATAAAAAAGGTAGAACCATGACTCTATATGGATTAAGATACAGATGCCGTGGGCGACAGCATGCTCGTTTTTCCATTCACAAATAGTTTTAGGACGTCATTAGATATTGTTTATAGATAATCAGAACACAGCGGCTGGTGGTACTGAACCCTCCGTTTGCGATGGACTCGCACCTGGCCAATTATTTATAAGATCGATGTAGCAGACGAGCATGCAGTCCACCTGATGGTAAGTGGCTACTGCCACCCATAGACATCTGTAATCAATCCCAGGTAGGAATAGATATTCCTACCTGAGGTCGGCCACAGATGCAACGCTGCCCTTGAGGACTAAGTGTTTACACCTAGGTAACATAGGGTAATGTCTCCCTTACCACACTTCAAACCAGAACACAGCAGCGCTACACTGCTGTTATAACAGAAAGGCAAGGCTTGCTATACATTAGAAATAAGTATTTTTTAATAAGCCCTACAATTTCATATAGCTTTCCAAATGTCACATTGCCAGCTTTTTTATATCCGCCAGCGAAAAAACATGATTTGAAATTAAAATCAATTTTGTAAGTCATGAAGTTTTGGTCATAAAAAACAATGACGTCAAAGAAAAGAGGTTAATCTACACTACAGTACGTCAATATGTCCCACTGCTGGGCACGGGTCTCCTCTCATAACGAGAAGGACTCTCATAACTACCTAATAACAGCAGTGTTAGGCTGCTGTGTTCCGGTTTGAAGGATGTGGTAAGGGAGACAGACTTTTCCGAGGCGTTCCAGCTTAGTCCTCCCGATGGTAAGTGATTACTGCCGCCCATGGACATCTGTAATCAACCCCAGATAGTATTAGATATTCCTACCTGAGGTCGGCCACAGATGCGCCGCCACCCCTGAGGTCTAAGCTGGAACGCCTCGGAAAAGTCTGTCTCCCTTACCACACCCCTCAAAACGGAACACAGCAGCGCCCAACACCGCTGTTATTAGTTAGAAATAGGTGTGGCGGTGGTGCCGCCGGAGTCGAACCACAAAGGGTTCTACCACCTTCAGCGTCTCCCTTACCACACCCTTCAAGCCGGAACACAGCAGCGCCTATCACTGCTGTTATTAGGTAGAAATAGGTGTGACGGTGGTGCCGTACCACCGGATTCTACCGTCAGTGCGTATATATCTTCATGAATATAAAGAAATGATTCGTTTTACTGTTTTTAAATATGACATTGAGGTAGGTCTAAAAATGTATTATTCATGTAGTCTAGACCTTTGAGTACCTTTCTATATTTACAGGATATAGAAGTTAGAATGTCGTATCAAGTTCAAAATGTACACTTTTTTTTATAATATAAGAGTAGCAGACGAGCATGCAGTCCACCTGATGGTAAGTGGCTACTGCCGCCCATGGACATCTGTAATAAACCCCAGATAGGATTAGATATTCCTACCTGAGGTCGGCCACAGATGCGCCGCTACCCCTGAGGACTAAGCTGGAATGCCTCGGAAAAGTCTTTCTCCCTTACCACACCCTTCAAACCGGAACACAGCAGCACCTAACACTGCTGTTATTAGGTAGAAATAGGTGTGGCGGTGGTGCCGCTGGAGTCGAACCACAAAGGGTTCTACCACCTTCAAAACTTCACTTCACTTCTTATGTAAGGTAAAGTGATTTCCGCGGTATTTTTATCAAAACTAGAAAGAGCGTCAGATACTAAGCATTTACTACGGCTTAATAATGAATTAGATAATTTTATCAGAAGCTTTATTATCTGTACTCTTAAAATAAACGACATTTTACGATTAAATATTGATTTAAATATGTATTTTAAATAAATATGAACCAAGTCAGAAAACCCTTATTCCGATGTAAAAATCCTTACTCCGATGTATTTGGTTCCTAATTCCGAGTATACAAAATAAGGGAGTGAAAGAGATAGAACGACTGCTACATGGTGTATAAAAATAAATATAAGTTATTGAATTTAGATTCAATTTCGATTTAAATTTTTTTTATTAGTTAATGTGTAGTTTTATCGAAAGTGTTCTTAGCTATGATTAAAGGGAAGCTGCCGAAATAAAACTTTTTACAGTATAGTTTCTTGACTGGTTAATTTTACTAAAGTATATCATGTATTTTTTTTAAACTGCAGTCAATTCGTGTATTATCGTACACCAGAAATAATAATAATATGGAATATCGTCATGAGGTTTGTAGAATTATTTTGTTTTGAGTAATTTAATCAAATGAAAACGTCATAAAATGTGCTAGTTCTTATTTAAATATATATTAAAATCGTATAAGAAAGTTAATTCTTCAATAGTTAGGATTAAGCTAATTACTGATACAAACAATAGAAATGTTCTTCAAAACCGATGAAAACTTTAAGCACCCTGTATAGTATTTTGCGGTTATGCCGCGGATTAATGTGCCCATACAACCTAATTCCGTGTTATATAATAGCGTTTCATAACTAAAAATCACGTTTCCAAATTCTGATTATTAAATAATAAAATACTTTTACACAATTTAGAGACAGAAAGATACTTTATTGAAATATGTACATTATAATATACAATACTTGTTCAATATTACATCGATATCTGAATGAACTTCATTTTATCTCCTTAGTTGTCCCATAGAATAAATTCGGAAAGTACATAGATAGGTCATCTTTGATATTATATAATTGGGTAACACAGTATAATGCTGTACCTCAGAAAATGATTTCGATATTAATTGAGTATTAAACTTGTCAAATTCGAAGCAAGACGTGCTTATTTTAAAAACAATTACAAAAAATAATATTAAAAACAAGTCTATGAAATTGCTATTCCGTGGTATACCTTGGTTTAAAGGACAACCCAAAACATTTGGCACCTAATTCCGCTGTATTTTTAAACTTATTTTTACTCTTATCTGTTAAGAAATAAGCACAATATTTAAATGTCATCGATTCCATATATAATCAATATAATGTTTTCATCGAAACACTATCACACACATGTAAATTTATTGAAAACATCACTATTTGAGAAATCATGACATTCACGTGCAAAAGGCCCAAAATGTATGAAGCATACGTTTGATGGAGGCACTAATGCAAAACTATACGATTATTTAAAAAACCATACACATAATTTTTTTTTTATAATATAGGAGTAGCAGACGAGCATGCAGTCCACCTGATGGTAAGTGGCTACTGCCGTCCATGGTCATCTGTAATCAACTCCAGATAGGATTACACATCCTACCTGAGGTCGACCACAGATGCGCCGCTACCCCTGAGGACTAAGCTGGAATGCCTCGGAAAAGTCTGTCTCCCTTACCACACCCTTCAAAACGGAACACAGCAGCGCCTAACACTGCTGTTATTAGGTAGAAACAGGTGTGGCGGTGGTGCCGCCGGAGTCGAACCACAAAGGGTTCTACCACCTTCATACTATATATATAATACTATTACGATAGCCATATGACAATAGAGTGATAAATTATCTATTAAATAACATACCTTTCAGTAAAAATGAGTTGGTAAATAGTTTATAAAAGCCGTTTTTGTAAATACCACGGAATTTTGTGCCAATTTCAAAACCCCTCGGCATTAGGTGACTTTACCTTAGGTACCTATAGGTAATACCTTATTTTTAGCTTAAAAAGAGAAAAGGACCTTTACATTTTTACTAGCTGACCCGGCAAACGTTAAAAAAAAACGGTAATAAACGGTAAAAATTAAAAAAAAGTTAGGGTTGAACAACCCTTATCACTTAGGGATGTGACAAATTGATCGTAGCCAATTCTCAGACCTACTGAATATGCATATAAAATTTGGTGTAAATCGGTAAAGCCGTTGAGGAGTATGGTAACTAACATTGTGACACGAGAATTATATATATGAGATTTATATAACACTTATATCTAGCAAGTAACAGTGCGTTTAAGTTTAGGCTGACTTTTTTTATAATGTAGGAGTAGCAGACGAGCATGCAGTCCACCTGATGGTAAGTGGCTACTGCCGCCCATGGACATCTGTAATCAACACCAGATAGGATTAGATATTCCTACCTGAGGTCGGCCACAGATGCGCCGCTACCCCTGAGGACTAAGCTAAAACGCCTAGGTAGGAATCTTATCCTATCTGGGGTTGATAACAAAAGTCCATGGGCGGCAGTAGCCACTTACTTACAGGTAGGTATAGTTACTACATGCTCTTCTACTACTCCTACATTACTATAAAAAATCCGAGGCGTTTCAACTTAGTCCTCAGTAATGGCAGAATCTGTCGCCACTCAGGTCTCTTATTCTATCGGAGGTTGGTTACTGATATCCATGGACAGTACCTCTTACCATCAGGTGGACTGCATGCTACATCTTTACTTCAATGTTATCAAAAATATTATTAACTAGTTTTTGCCCGCAGCTTCGCCCGCGTTTAAAAGAAAATAATATGACATACAAACATACATAAAACTGAAAAATCGTACCTTCATTGGAATGGCAGTGGCGCCATCTGGCGAAAATTAGTCGTACTAACTTTGAAACCTTCGTGGGCTCGTGGACAACAACTTTGCTAAAGATCATAACTTGATCAAATGCATAGTTTACGATTCAATTTTTACTAGTATCGATTAAAATAATCGATTTTTTGGGCCAAAAGATCGATTCTCCGAGTAATCGATCTTAGACCGCCATCCCTACTTCCCGTGGGATTTCCGGGATAAAAAGTATCCTATGTCCTTTCTCGGGTCTCAGACTATCTTTGTACAAAATTTAATTAAAATCGGTTCAGTGGTTTAGGCGTGAAGAAGAGACAACCAGACAGACAGACAGAGTTACTTTCAAATTTATAATATTAGTAAATAAGGAATAGTATGGAATGGTAAGGATTTAATATCTGTATTGAAAGTAGTCCCTTTTATCAAAGAACTTAGATGAATAATGCTTCTGTCATTTTCCGCCTTTTATACCAATTTATAATTTTTTTTAATGAATAAATAAATAGGTGAAAATCAAAATTAATAAATTTTACAAGGCAATTTACGTTTGTCAGCATGATTGACTTTAGTCACAGTCTAATCTGAGTCCATAATAATATTTGTAAGTAAATAATCCATTAAACCAATAATATAAAATAGATTTGTTTGCAATTAATATGTAGTTAGATTGTCGATGGATATTTGGTACCGCGCCATCTACAATTGGTCTCGAAAAATCATTCCAAGAAGAGCTTTGCTGTTTATATAGTTTTGCTACTTGCCAACAGATGGCGGTCGGTAAATATTTTACATTTGGTTGGCCCTGTATATTCTTAAATTTATTCGGATAATACGTTACTTTGACAGTTGAGTTGACAGTAATCCTGGGCGCGCTTTTTGTTTTTTATGTTTAGAACTAGTTTTAAGTTCTTTATCACCATGGCCGAGGAAATAAATAATCATCGTTATCACTATCGGTTCCACTATTCGGTAAGTTCAGACGACGTGCCATTTTTCAGGTTATAGTCAATGGTGTAAGTACTAAGTACAACATACAATACAGTGAAAGAGTGACACTGCTAATCTACGAATAGCAGCTTATTCGGCGGAAATCGGCGGTATACGACTTTACCCCAATATAGAGATTTTATCCCTAGGATAAAAGTTGGTGAAACATAAAATGGGCTTACAAGCGAGTTACTAACGACTTATTCCAGGAATAAGATTTATGCGACGTTGGCGAAATCGCCCCTAAACCATGAATATAAACTAGTTTGCAAATAGTTAAATTGATACATACTTGGTACAGCGCCATCTATAAGTCATAACGAAAAACACTACAAGGAGAGCCTTGCCATCAATATAGTTCTGCTACTCGCCAACAGATGGCGGTTGGTAAAAGTTTTACATTTAGTTCAATAGATGGCACTAGATATAGTTAAATGTAAGAACAGTGTTAAATTACATGACGTTTCGGGGTTTCATCCCAAATTTTATATGCATATTCAGTAGGTCTGAGAATCGGCTACTATCAATTTGTCACACCCCTAAGTGATAAGGGTTGTTCACCATTAACCTTTTTTTATTTATATGGCAATACAATGTTTACCGGGTCAGCTAGTTTAAGTATATATTTCGAAGGTGGTAGAACCCTTTGCGGTTTGACTCCTATTTCTGTTATAACAACAGTGTTAAGCGCTGCTGTGTTCTGGTTTGAAGGGTGTGGTAAGAGACATACTATTCCGAGGCGTTCCAGCTTAGTCCTCAGGGGTAGCGGCGCATCTGTGGCCGACCTCATGTAGGAATATCTGATCCTGTCTGAGGTTGATTACATTTATCCACGGCCAGCAGTTACGATCAGGTGGACCGCACGCTCGTCTGCTACTCCTATATTATAAAAAAATCACTCTGCCTCCCACTTAGATTTTTTGAGTGTCATCTTAAAAATCTATTTTCAATTTTAAGTAGGATAATTTAATCAGGTTATAAAACAGTTGTAATCGTACAAAATTGCTAGAATCGTAAATGAGGCCATAAAACTAAAGATTTACGTACATTTTTCGATTTAAAAATAGTTTGAGCGTCATTGCTTATAGCTGTTTATGATCTAGTCTGTGACTACTTAAAGTCTGTTATAAAGTAGCGGACGAGCATGCAGTCCACCTGATGGTATGTCCCTGCCGTGTACATCTGTAATCAACCCCAGATAAGATGACCCCCGACCATCAGGGCACAGTATCCTTACTCCTTACTAATATTATAAATCCGAAAGTAACTCTGTCTGTCTGTCTGGTTGTCTCTTCTTCACGACTAAACCACTCAACCGATTTTAATTAAATTTTGTACAAAGATAGTCTGAGACCCGAGAAAGGACATCGGATAGTTTTTATCCCGGAAATCCCACGGGAAGTAGGGATGGCGATCTAAGATCGATTAATCAGAGAATCGATCTTTTGGACCAAAACAATCGATTATTTTAATCGATATTAGTAAGGATTGAATCGTAAACTATGCATTTCATCAAGTGATGATCTTTAGCAAAGTTGTTGTCCATGAGCCCACGAAGGTTCCAGAGTTGGTACGACCAATTTTCGCCAGATGGTGCCACTGTCGTTCCAATGAAGGTACGAATTGTCAGTTTTATGTATGTTAGTATGTCATATTATTTTCTTTTAAACGCGGGCGAAGCCGCGGGCAAAAACTAGTAAATCCATAGTTCTACTGTGATCAGGGGGCCGACGCGACAAGTACCGAATCACCCACTTTACAGTGGGGTTGGTCTATTTTTGATACTTGTTCATTATATTATAATGTTTTAAAAACCTTTATATTATTATGAATAAATATAAATCCAGGGGGCATTCGACCACCTGAGAATCTGCCCGGGCAAAGAGGGTATCCTCGAGACCCGAATTTCCTGCCCACCGCCCTTATGTTGACACGAGTTTTTGCCCGCGGCTTCGCTCGCGTTACGATGTAATATTATTAACTAAGAAGATTTATACAAACTTCCATCCCCTATTTTATCCCCTTGGGGGTAGAATTGATCAAAATCCTTTCTTAGCGGATGCCTACGTCATAACATCTACCTGTAGGACTACCATGAGTTTACAAAAGTATTACTCGCTAGCGACTGCGTAAAATAAAAAATTGTACAGCGCCTCTGGTGGTTACTCGTAGAACTAAAATCCGTAGTGACGTAACTCGATACGTAAAAAACCTATCGAAATCAAATCGCTAGCGAATGTCATTATGATCTATTGCCATACAAATTCGGTCCCATGAGTCATTAATTTGACAGACGTTGTCAAGAAATACCGTAACGATAGTAGTTATGTTATTCACTAGCAAAATGACAATAGTTTTCTATTTACCATTTCTATAGTGGCGTTTCTATGCCAACTCATGGTAATGCTACTGTATGCCAAATTTCAGCCCGATCCGTCCAGTGGTTTGGGCTGTGCGTTGATAGATCACTATGTCAGTCAGTCACCTTTGAGTTATATATATTTTGTTTGCCGGAATATATGTATGTGCGCCCGGAGGGTAAGACGTCCCAGATATAGATATAGATAGATACGATTCCTACCACAGGTTGGCGTTGGTGTTGGTAACGCTTTTTGTTGTCGAGGGGGAAACCTTCAAAAGGTACCCGACAACGTGGGAGCGACGTCGGGTTATGTGGGATTTTTACCGCACTAAAACCCCCGCGGTGGCCGTCCTCTGCGCTGCGTACAGGGCCCCGGGATCTCCAAAGGAACGCAACCGGAGTCCTCTTAGCGCGTTGCCCCGGGCTCCGCTCAGGTGAGCTTGGCGCTCGCCACACCGTCTGGTGTGTACGACGATATGCGACCACACATACAGCCGTCCATCCCGAGGTCGCTGACGGGCGGTTCGAGCTCCCACTCTTGCCGCCCGCAACCCCGGAAGCCCCCTTTTAGTCGCCTCTTACGACAGGCAGGGGATAGGGGGCATAGCCCTATTCTGGTCCCGGTACTACAGGGACAATGGTGTTAGTACCTGAGGACTAAACTGGAACGCCTCGGTTAAGTTTGCCCTTACCACAAATAGCTTAAATATTTGTTCTTTACAGATTAAGAATCTATTTTCATTCTATTAGTGTAAGCATTTAAGTTTTATAGATTACGAGCTTTTGCCCGCGGCTTCGCTCGCGTTACGAAGTAATATTTTCATCCCCTATTTTATCCCCTTGGGGGTAGAATTGATCAAAATCCTTTCTTAGCGGATGCCTACGTCATAACATCTACCTGCGTGCCAAATTTCAGCCCGATCCGTCCAGTGGTTTGGGCTGTGCGTTGATAGATCACTATGTCAGTCAGTCCTTTGAGTTATATATATTTAGATACCTATAAAAACACACACGCACACCCTCACACACACACTAACACACATACACATAATACAAATGCAGCATTAAGTCCCTACATGGCCAGAGATCGAACCCAAAACCATCCGCTTCAGTATCATAACCTCACCATAGCTTAAATATTTGTTCTATATGTGGGAGAATGCTTCATTTCATATATAAATATTCCGTTTTTAAAATCACATGATATTAATTTCGAACTACCGCTCCGTATTAACAATTGGATACCTGTATGATGGTATAAAAAAGGGGCGCGCAACTGTCAACAGATCAGAAGTTGTCCAATAGTGGGCACGGCACGGTGGTGCTCTGAACTGTTTGGTGTTTTGCTTGGGTGTTATTGTTACTATGGTGGCATTAACGCTTATTCATTTAATTATTTTAACTATATTTTTATAAATATTGGTTAAATTAGTTGAATCGCAATACCATTGTAGATCTACCTACCGGCGCGCCCACATATAGGTATAGATTAAGAACTATTTTCATTCTATTTTCGTTCTACACAGGTTATGTTTACTACCTTATCGTGTTTACAGAATGACTCACTACTTAGTGAGCACTTTATAAGGACAGTCTTATCGGTATATTAAGTGTGAAAGGACGTTCGAACATGGAGGCTTTATTGTGAGTTAAATTTAAGATATTTTGATTGTAATATGTATATGTAAGTATTTTATGGTGATGAAACTTTAAAGTAGGAGAATTTGGAAGAAAACTTAGTTTTTTTTACTTAGTCGATATAATCCAAAATTTTTAACGTGAATATAAACATCTCTTACAAAAATCTTTATAAAATTCTCGTGTCACAATGTTAGTTACCGTACTCCTCCGAAACGGCTTTACCGATTTTCACCAAATTTTATATGCATATTCAGTAGGTCTGAGAATCGGCTACTGTCTATTTTTCATACCCCTAAGTGATAAGGGTTATTCACCCTTCATTTTTTTATTTACATGACAACACAACGTTTGCCGGGTCAGCTAGTTAAGTATATAAAATAGTCTCGGAATAATTTAGTTGTACGAATTCTGTAACAAATATTTTATAACACTTTTTGAAAACAACATTAAGATCTAAATATAAATCAAGGACATGTTTAATGGTTTCGCTTCGCATTAAATTCTTGACCTTGGCGAAACCGGTTTAAACCAGACACGGAGAGAATACAGCCGCCCTTACCCATAGATTAGTAAAGATACTTTGCCGCCTTGAAATTGAATGAAGTCGCAAACGGCTTATTTTAGTAAGTTCTTTTTTTGAATTCTTGACAAATAAAAACATTTTTAGAGAAAATTTACGAATAAATAACTAATACTGCGTAATTTACGTAATAAATAAATAATAATTATTTCAAATAATTTAGGGACATTTTAGCACGGAGACGTGGCAAAAATTTTTTTACGCAACTATTTCAATTCTCAAAACTGGGTACATTTTCTTGTCAGGAGTAAGTAATCTTTACTAATCTATGCCTTTACAATGAATAATTCACAGATATTATTAATGGTCGTTTTTTTAGCACGAGCATGCAGTTTGCATGCAGTTTTAAAGGTAAAACACCATGTGGTTCGACTCCGGCGGCACCGCCACACCTACTTCTACCTAATAACAGCAGTGTTAGGCGCTGCTGTGTTCCGGTTTGAAGGGTGTGGTAAGGGAGACAGACTTTTCCGAGGCGTTCCAACTTAATCCTCAAGGGTAGAGGCGCATCTGTTGTGGGACTGGTGGGAATCGGGTGGTCGAGCGTGGAGGGGTGCGAAGCCTCTCAGATGGGCATGTGGCCCATTGTCAGCGCGTGCGTACATACGACGCGCCAGCATGGCCAGGCCTTGTCTGGATTTGATTGCAGATGTCCATACGACAGTAGCCACTTACCATCAGGTGGAGTGCATGCTCGTCTAATTCTTTATTATATAAAAATACAATCGACAAACATTACTCTCCGCAAAAAATTGACAGACCAGACCAGATCTCTGTTAGTTTTTAATTGGACATATAAATATGTAAACATTACGACTTCTACATCCTTTAAGACATAATATGAATCAATTAACATTTCTAAGTAATACTGACTTATAATCACTAATGACTAGCGACTTCCTCATATAAGTCAATGAATCATTTTTTACGCGATTGCAAGGACGGCTTATATTTTTTATACTTATCTTTCTATTTTTGTATTATTCTGTAGGAGCTGTATCCTGGGGGCCTACCACTATCTTTTAAAAACCATCATAGTTCAAAAAAGTTTTATTTCCTCCTTAAAACAGTAAAATATTCCGTCATACACAGTTGAACAAACTTAAACCCTTATTAATTTTTCGCTTATCCATTGTATAAAACCAACTGAAATTGCCATAATTTGCTTAAAAAGTAAAATTTCCTGCAAAAAAAGTAAAATATGATTAAAATAATATTGTTTTAAGAAATGGTAGCAACCCCCTTGTGGTTTTAGCCGCGTTTAAAAGTGCAAAAACTCGTAATATTTGAAAGGGTTTTAAGTTTGTGCGCGGTACCCTAATCCTTCCTTAGACATTTTTCTGAAAAAAGATATTTTATATAATATAGGAAAAGCAGACGCTGTGTTCTGGTTTGAAGTGTGGTAAGAGAGACAGACTTTTCCGAGGCGTTCCAGCTTAGTCCTCAGGGGTAACGCATCTGTGGCCGACCTGTGTAGGAATATCTAATCCTATCTGGGGTTGATTACAGATGTCCATAGGCGGCAGTAACCACTTACCATCAGGCGGACTGCATGCTCGTCTGCTACTCTTATATTATATAAAAAAAAGTCATACAATTTGCTATGACGACGCGATTCATTTCTATATTCAGAGCGGACTAGCAGTTTTACGCGGACTATACCTCCGTTGAATCATACTCGTTCTAAAATTTAATTAAATTTATCAATATTAATCTTGTTAATTTACCTAACTTGTATTTATTTAATATTATCCTAATTTAAATTATATATTTAAACTTAATTAACTATTGAGTTTAAAAAATACAGAATACATTGATAACACATTTTAATTAATTAAATATTTGTTTTGGGTTTTCACAACTCCATAATAATTTAATTTAATTAATTGTGACTTGTAATTTATGAAATAATTGATCAAATGCGAGTCGAGCGCTCACAGAGGATTCCGTACCAAAATTACATTTAATTTTTAGATGTCAATGTATTGTAAAAATTTGAACTGTTTCTGTTCAAAATATGAAACGTTTTGGCGGTTTTCACGGAAAAATAGCGGTTTCTTGTATGGCGACTTCCATTTATTAGGGTTCCGTACTCAAAGGATAAAAACGGAACCCTATTACTAAGCCTCCGCTCTCTGCCCGTCTGTCACAGGAGTAGAAACCGTAATAAAAAAAACACCTTCTACACTCAAAGCCTCACACTAGGATTCCCTGTATCGTGAATATGGACACACACGGAGACAAATACACTAACACCCAGACCCAGAAACAGAAACCTACATTCATCATTTAGAAATCTGTCTGGCCGGGAATCGAACCCGGGACCCTATGCGCGTCTGACCGGTATGATAACCGCTCCGCCACGCGAGTCGTCAAATAGATACACTAGAAATTTTCACAAAATATATATAGAAAACATAATTTTACATTTGAAGATGGTTGAACCCTTGTGGTTCTACACCGGCGGTACCACCGCCACACCTTTAAAAAAACAACATTGAACAAAAAATACTATTAAAATTTTCGACCTCATTTTTTACTTTATACATATAACAAATTACTGTTCTAAATTTCTAACAATGAAACAACACCTGAGAAAATTATTTTCTTTAAATGTCATCATTATGTTAAATTCTGTAATGAAGTCGATAAATAAAATAAAGAAGTAGAACTATGGCCGCTTTAACAACAAATACTAAAACTTGAAAATACAACGGGGTCGCCATACAAAAAACCGTTTTTCGCTTATCTATCGAACCATAATTAATAGACAGGCAGTTAGAATTTTCACTATACCTGCTATAATAACAAATACGAAAAATAAAATCATCTTGAAAATAGAAAAAATGGTGGTACGGAACCCTTCGTGTGAGAAATGGACTCGCTATTGGCCAATTCATAAAATAATTATTTATAACTTTCAGTTTTTTTAGTCAATCCGATTGATTATTTTTATGATAAATTATTCTTTTATTTTATTAAATAGTTATAACTCACAATTGATCTACATAAAGTTATTAGGTAATATTTATCTAGAACAGGTACAGAATGACTAAGATGTGCTTCGACCTTGATTCTTGGCAGATCTTTTTCCTACCACAAAGATAATTAGGTTGCAGCAAGTAAGTCGTTTCTGATTTTTTACGTAATGACTAGGCGGAAGATTAAAACAATCATATTTAAACAATTATTTTAATATTTTTGTATTTTTCGTAATTTAGTTTAAGTACATTTATCCTATGATAACTTGAGGATGGAAGAACCCTCTGTGGAGGGTTCGACTCCGGAGATATCGCCGTCATACCTATTTCTGCTTAATAACAGCAGTTTTAAGCGCTGCTGTGTTCTGGTTTGAAGGGTGCAGTAAGACAGACAGTTATCCGAGGTGTTCCAGCTTAGTCTTCAGGGGTAGTAACGCTAGAGACGCGATGCGACCCTTGAAGACCCTAAAAAAATTACATATTTGTTTGCTAATCATAGCCAAATTAAGAATTTCGCTGTCATCCCTAGCTCCCAAGGGAGAGGCCCTTAATTAGTCATTTAATAAATAAGAACACTAAGTACGTTTTTTTATAATATAGGAGTAGCAGACGAGCATGCAGTCCACCTGATGGTAAGTCACTACCGTATGGACATCTGTAATCAACCCCAGATAGGATTAGATATTCCTACCTGAGGTCGGCCACAGATGCGCCGCTACCCCTGAGGTCTAAACTAAAACGCCTCGCATAAGTCTGTCTCCCTTACCACACCCTTCAAAACGGAACACAGCAGCGCCTAACACTGCTGTTGTTAGGTAGATATAGGTGTGGCGGTGGTGCTGACGGAGTCGTCAAATTGAATGTGTAATTATGTCTTTCATTGGTGTGTATGATACAATACTTACAATGCAGAACGCAAAGTACAAATGAAGGTCATTTTACTTTACGGTTCATTGCACCTTTGGAGATGAATTTTTCGTGTTGTAACAGACCTTAAAAATAGACTATCCAACTTAGTTCCCATTGGTTTTCGAAAACTTTTTGAAATATACTGACTATTTGTACTAATACATTTTAGACCTTTTAGCTAAAAATAAAACAATAAACAGATAAAAAAATCAACGGGTTACACGGGCAGAAGTGGAAACTTTCGAAACCTATCCTAACCTATGTAAATAATAAAATCAAAAGAAAAAAGAAACTTTTTAAAAACAAGTGTTTATTAATTGTTAATAAAGACCTAAAACGTTAAAAATAATTTAAACCCGATTTATTAAATACTTGCGTTTTTATATCAGACAGTTTTTTTTATAAATAAAAGCGTGTTACATTACCACATTTAGAAATATAGTATTAAATAAATCGACCAAACATTAATTGGAGTTTACTCCTTAAGAAACGATTTGAGTTATAAGGCCCGGTACGGAAATTTTATGAGGAGTAAAATCAAGTGTAACACGAAAAGTTGAGGCGTTACGTAGAAAGAGACAAACATATATATCCACACTGTTCGAATTCGGAGAGAGGTGAGGGGGCTGAGGGGTTGTTACTAACCACACTTGAATTTTTGCATACAACCATTACACATACACCACGACAGTAAAATTAAATAAAAGTTTAAGTATAATGTTAAAATAGACTTAATAGAAGCGTCTTACAACACCCTAATTAATATTCACGCTGTAACACACACTGTACACTGTGTCACTATTATTTGTATTCAGTGTTGAACAGACAGTGACGCGCGCGGACGTATTTTATTATTACTTATTGTAAGTATGTTTATTTATTAACTTGTTTGTTCATTGTGTGCTTTGTAAGCAACGTACTTTTCACTGCGGACTGTATAAGATAACTAGCTGACCCGGCAAACTTTGTACCTCAAAATCTATTTATCAAATATATTTCATATAAAATATAGCCTATGTTACTCGTGGATAATGTAGCTTTCGAATGGTGAAAGAATTTGTAAAATCGGTCCAGTAGTTTTTGAGCCTATTCATTACAAACAAACATACAAACAAATTTCCTCTTTATAATATTAGTGTAGATGAAGTTTCGTTTGTAACGAAAATAGTCTATTTATACTTTCACCTAATTTTGGGATAGTGTCATTGTGAGATGTTTCAAGTTTTACTATATTTAACGCTATAAATACACCATTGTTAGTAGTATTTAGCATTGAATCCGCCTTTTGTACCACATTTTTTAATATGGTCAATAAAATATTTAGGTTTAAAGATCTTTATTTCTCATAGAAGACATTTGTCACTTACATGAGAACAATAACTTATAATTAAGTACAATACTTAAATTAATAATTTAATAATCTAATAATAAAATATTAATAAATGAATCCATTTAAAGTGACAAATTGTCCTGGTAATGAAGTTTATTTTTCTTTCAATGTCATTTTGGAATACTTTTCCGTTTTGTGTATGTCGTTAGTATCGTAATGAAGTCGGTTAAAAACGTACAAATAGTACATTACGATACGAGGACGAAAAATTTTTTTCTGACAAGTGTGAGTTTGCAGGCCGAGCCGCAGGCGAGGACTGCAATCACACGAGTCAGAAAAACATTTTTCGTCCGCGTGTTGTATAAAATTTTATATTACGGGGTCGGAAATGGGGGTTTTGCGCACGCGAAGCGTGCGTAAAACGTCAATTTACGCACGCCGTGATATAAAATAATTATTTATTTATAAAAATCAACTACCTTAAAAAAATTATGATAAACCTATTTATTTCCTCATTTTTTACAATTCGGGGATGATGTGTACAAAAGTAACGGAATTATCTTACTTTTACTATATCTGTGTACTACATCCTTGCAATAAATAAATGTCATTTAATTTAAATTCGTTAGGCTTGCCTGATTATTAAAAAAAGCATATGAGCACCAAATTTTAAGTGATTTGGTCCAGTAGTTGCAAAATGTGACGGACGGACTGACAAACGCACTAGTAATCCTATAACGGTTTAGTTGTATCGTACGGAACCCTACAAAGACAAAGCTAGACACTTATTTATAGATAATTAATACAAAAGGCATATGTAAAAAAAATAGAAAAAGCAATTAATGATTTAACCGTAGATTAGTAAAGATTACTCACTCCTAACAAGAAAATGTACCCAGTTTTGAGAATTGAAATAGTTGCGTAAAAAAGTTTTGCCACGTCTCCGTGCTAAAATGTCCCTAAAATATTTGAAATAAGTATTTATTTATTATGTAAATTACGCAATCTTAGTTATTTATTAGTAAATTTTCTCTAAAAATGTTTTTATTTGTCAAGAATTCAAAAAAAGAACTTACTAATAAGCCGTTTGTGGCTTCATTCAATTTCAAGGCGGAGAAGTATCTTTACTAATCCATGGATTTTTAAATAAAATTTCTTAAACCATCTTAAAATACCGTAACTAACATGCGGGCGGTGACACGCCGAATTCACTATAGCGTAAGAGCGTTTTCACATTATCCGATCCGATATCGGTATCGGACGCCGATACGATATCGGGGTAAGTAAAATGTATGAAACATGTACCTGCCTTTCACATTGTCCGTTCCGATATCGGATATCGGAGCCGACAGCGATATGCTGGCGACACCATCGGACGCCCGTGAGCCGTCGGGCGATAATGTTTGTATGTGTGCTCTACGTGTATCTAAATTGTCTCTGTGTGCGTAGAGCCCGATGCGACTTTTGTGAGATGAATTAGCAAATAATTGAATGTGGATTCACTCATACGAAAGTAATTAAAAAACTTTCTAGGTGCGTGTTGTAGCTTGCTAAAAAGAGTGTAAAATGCTCCCTCTGAATATCTAGCTTCCACAATAGGATGTATCCAATACCGTCTGTGAACAGATCTTTTTTTGCGTCTCAAATATAAGAGATACAGCAAATAAAGTTTTCTATTATAGTCTGCCATGATGACCTGTCCGCACTAAGCTATCGAGCAAATGGCCGTATCGGAACGATTTTGTCGGAAATATGTGAAAATAGCACATGGTGTCGGCTATCGGATGTCGGCTATCGTCGTCCGACACCGATATCGGATCGGATAATCTGAAAACGCTCTAACAGTGCCTGTATCTATGTTCAGTGTCGCTCGACGACTCCGACAGGATACACGCGAGATATATCTGTAATTGTGAGTATTTTATATACGTAGTCTTTTTTTTCGGTGTTCTTTTTTATATTGTTTATATTAACCTAACGATTAAGACGTGCTACTGGAAAGTAGTCAACGCCGCCTATGGACATTTGCAACACCAGAGTCGCTAATGCGTCGGCTTTGAAGGAGAGCTCTTTTGCACCTTTTTAAAGAGCCCCATGTCATAGCTCTCTGGGAATGTACTCTTGTTCTTACGTAGGGCCAGATTTAGGGGAGAACTTCCACAAAATCCCACGATAGAGATAAATATACGCTACGAATAGATAACTTCTTTGGGACCTTAACCTTCTTTGGGAGGTTAAAAATACATTGTTTTAGGAAGAAAAATAAACAAATTTTACTTGGTAACTTATAAGTTTTTTTCCAAAAAGTTAAGTGTGTGTTTTTGTAAGCAGTGTTGAAATAAATGTATTTATTTGTTGGCAAAGTTTTTGAAATCTTGACGGAAAAATTGTTTCTTTTTTCGGCAAATAATTAAGTGCCTCCACTACTTCATTGCCACAGAGCCTCTAGATTTCTAAATCTGGCCCTGCTTACACGATGACCTGCGAATATCTTCTTTTTTTTTATAATATAAGAGTAGCAGACGAGCATGCAGTCCACCTGATGGTAAGTGGCTACTACCGCCCATGGACATCTGTAATCAACCCCAGATAGGATTAAGTATTCCTACCTGAGGTCGGCCACAGATGCGCCGCTACTCCTGAGGACTAAACTGGAACGCCTCGGAAAAGTCTGTCTCCCTTACCACACCCTTCAAACCGGAACACAGCAGCGCCTAACACTGCTGTTATTAGGTAGAAATAGGTGTGGCGGTGGTGCCGCCGGAGTCGAACCACAAAGGGTTCTACCACCTTCAAATATCTATCTGTATGTGTGTTGTTTTTTAAATATAGAAAGCAAATAAGATATCGATGTTTTGGGTCCAAAAGATCGATTCTCCGATTAGTCGATCTTAGATCGCCATCCCTAGTTCCCGTGGAATTTCCGGGATAAAAACTATCCTATGTCCTTTCTCGGGTCTCAGACTATCTTTGTACAAAATTACATTAAAATCGGTTCAGTGGTTTAGGCGTGAAGAAGAGACAACCAGACAGACAGAGTTACTTTCGGATTTATAATAGTAAGGATAAGGATTTTCTATTGTATATTTTTGGATTATTCAGTCTTGCTTTGAGTTATGAAATGTCAACTAATTTTTGCAATGTCTTTTATAAAGGAAGTGTGATAAATTAGTGAATAAAGAGTAGATTAGTAAAGATTACTCACTCCTAACAAGAAAATGTAACCCGTCTTGATTGTCACCGTCATCTATTTTCTTGTTCGAAAAATATTTAAAAAATGTAATTTTTAGATCATTTACGCATGTAACGTATCAATATTTCTCCGCACTTTTTCTTCGATTTCGTGTTTTTGCACCACTTCACTGCACATGTCGGCATTGTTCCGCGTAAATTACACACAATCCGGTAGTAGTTTAAGAAAAAAATTGTACCTGACAATTTGTAAGTGCCGTCGTTGGCCTATACAAAAATAAATATATTTCATTCATTCATTCATTTCATTCATTCAATTATCTATGGGATAAAGATGTACTCGTATTATTGTAATGTTAATTATTATGGAATAATTTATTGTTTTTTTGGGAATGCTTTCTGAGCGTTTGAATAGTAGATATTGTTTAGTCTGTCAATGTTATGTCTCTCTTTGATCTCTACAATATTGTTTATTTATTTATTCGTTAAATCAACATGTATTAGAACCGTATGATTATAAACAGGCAACATTATGATTCTAGGCTTACACAGTTTTATTTGTAACGAGCTTTTGCCCGCAGCGTCGCTCGCGTTACGAAGTAATATTTTCATCCCCTATTTTATCCCCATGGGGGTAGAATTGATCAAAATCCTTTCTTAGCGGATGCCTACGTCATAACATCTACCTGCATGCGAAATTTCAGCCCGATCCGTCCAGTGGTTTGGGCTGTGCGTTGATAGATCACTATGTCAGTCAGTCACCTTTGAGTTTTATATATTTAGAGATACGTATTGTTTATTTTATGCTTACAAAATCAAATTTTAATTCGAGCTGTTTGTTGGTGGCTTATAAAATTTTTATTTACTTAAAATGATTTGTGATTGATACAAATCTCTCGTGGACAGCCCAAGTCAGCGAAGTGAGTCGAAAAGTTCATCATGCTTTCCATTCGTTGAGGTGCCTGCAATGTTTCTTACCCTTAAAAACTAGGATCACTCTCGCCCAAACTTTAATTCTACCCATTATCGACTATGCTGACGCCTGTTATTTGGATGCCACAGAGGAGCTCCTCAATAAACTTGAGCGCTTACAAAATTTATGTATTCGTTTTATTTTCGGTGTCCGCAAATACGATCACGTTTCTCAACTTCGTAAGGATCTCAAGTGGCTCCCAATCCGTCTTCGCAGAAATACAAGGATACTATGTTTATTATTTAATATACTCCGTAACCCCAACTATCCCACTTACCTGCGAGAACGTTTCTCTTTCGCTCGATCTTCTTACGCCCCTTGCAGAACACATATTAAGACCCTACTCAAATTTCCCCCCCATAAAACTTCTTCCTACTCCTATTCCTTCTCCGTGCATGCTGTTAGATTATGGAATGCGCTTCCACCAAAGATTCGTGAATCTAACACTATTTCTGTATTTAAAAAGCGAGTTAGGCTGAGACCGCACTGCGATTAAACGCACGCGTTTAACCGCAAGACTGAAACCGCTAAAATATAAAACATATTGCTTTCTATACAAGTGCACGCACTAGTGACTTTTTCAGTCGACTGATTTATTGTTACATTTTGACCGCGGCTTGTTTAAAGCGCGGTTTTTTGTCTCCCATAGTAATTGTATGGTGGGGCATTGATATAAACTAAAGATATGTTACTAGTGGGTAAAACATGAAATATACAAAATACACCAATTGGAGTGAATCGACTCCAGCCGCTCTCGCGGCGGCGTAGTAACTGACACGTATGTATGTCACTGTATACGTTTAACGTCATTATTTTTGTCTTCTAAGCCTCAAAATGCCTTCTTGGGCAATGCTTAAATGTACAAATTATGCAAAAAAATACCCAAGATTCATGGAATCACATTTCACAAGTAAATGAGGAGAAATCATTATATCTTGATTGTTTTTCGTGCTTGGTCCGCTATAATTACGTAACTGACAAAATAGAGATAACGTATTCCTTCCACAAGTAGTAATAGAGAAGCAAAATTTACGTACATATTTACGTATGAATGAATGAGTTACTTTCGGGTAAGCAAAAAGAAAAACGTGTATTTGTGTGTTTAGTGTAACACTTATTTGTGTTGTTTTGTGGGCAGGTAACATATCTATAGTTTTAAATATCATTGGTTTTTTATTCAGTCTCTAACCCCACAACACGTGCTGTTCGCCTGAAATCTATGATGAGACTGAAATAAAATTAAGCCAAAAGAAAACCGCAGTGCGTGTTCGTATGCGTTTTGGCGTTTTCAGCTTTTTTTATTCAGTCTGCGTTTAATCGCAGTGCGGTCTCAGCCTTAAAGAGTATTATAGTTCCTTATCTAAGTAGTTCATATATATAATTTATATATTGTATTATATATAGTATATATTTATATATAGTATATATATATATGAAGCAGCAGCGATAGCCTAGTGGTTAAGAAACGCGGCCTTTCGATCGAGGGGTCCGAGGTTCAAATCCCAGGCACGCACCTCTGATTTTTTCAAAATTATGTGCGTATTATAAATTAATTATCACTTGCTTAAACGGTGAAGGAAAACATCGTGAGGAAACCTGCATACCTGAGAGATTTATAAAAAAAAAATCTCAAAGGTATGTGAAGTCTACCAATACGCACTTGGCCAGCGCGGTGGACTATGGCCTAATCCTTCTGACAGTAATGGGTTGATGATGATGATATATATATATATATATATATATATATATATATATATATATATATATATATATATATATATATATATATATATATATAAGTATTTATTTATATATGTATGTATTGTATAATATGTAATGTTATTTTTACATCTTTATATAAGTACACACAGATTCTACCATTCTGCACCCCCTATGCACTCACAGGTCTGCTGGAAGAAATTTCTTACAGAAATAAGCAGTGCCTTTGTACATACGATTTCATTATATGTGTTTTTTTTTTCTTCCTGTATCTATTTTGTGTGTACATAAATAATAAATAAATAAATAAATAAATGATTTTAGTGTTATGCGCTGCTGTGTTCTGGTTTAAAGGGTGTGGTAAGGGAGACATACTTTTCTGAGGCGTTCCAGCTTTGTCCGCAGGGGTAGCGGCGCATCGGTTGCTTTCTGATAGGAATCTTATCTTAACTGGGGTTGATTATAGATGTCCATACGTGGCTGTAGCCACATACTATTATACCATCTCCACCGAAGAATTAGGCCATAGTCCACCACGCTGGCCAAGTGCGTATTAGTAGACTTCACATACCTTTGAATGTTTTTTTATAAATCTCTCAGGTATGCAGGTTTCCTCACGCTGTTTTCCTTCACCGTTTAGCAAGTGATAATTAATCTTATCTGGGGTTGATTACAGTCATACATGGGTAGATTGGGTAGCTATAGCTTACCATCAGGTGGACTGCATTCTCGTCTGCTACTCTTATAATATAAAAAAAAAAACTCATATTGTTATCCTGACAAATGAATAAATGATTATGATTATTTTAATGTATGCACATAAGCTTATTATAAACATCTAGAAGTCATCTTATATATAAAATTCTCGTGTCACAATGTTAGTTACCGTACTCCTCCGAAACGGCTTTACCGATTTTCAACAAATTTTATATGCATATTCAGTTGGCCTGAGAATCGGCTACTATTTATTTTTCATGCCCCTAAGTGATAAGGTTGTTCACCCTTAACATTTTTTTATTTATATGGCAACACGTTTGCCGGGTCAGCTAGTAATATATAAGAAAATGTGTTTCAATAAAATTTTATTCATATTCAAATGTCAATTCTATTTTAAATTGTATTTTACATAAATGGCAGACTACTTTTATTGTCTTTGTAAAAAATAGATATTGACTTGATTTCAATGTTATTTTATTATATATATACTACCTAAATTTCCTACAATTGTTAAGGAAAAAATAAAGGTTCTGTATCCATTCCCGTAAGAATTTCGAGATAAAAAGTATATAAAAAGTTGAGATGCGTCGAATAGTGGTTTCACCGTTTTCAAATATTATATTTGTTTAACCAGGATTACATGAGGAAAAAGAGACAGGAAAACTTTGTTAGAAAACATTGGGATTTATTTTTTAAGATAACAATTTTGACAAATTTAAATTTTTGGATAACCGCCAGCATTTCGTAGGAGTGACAAAAAATCACAATGTTTTTATTGACTCACTTTCTTCTTAGTAACCATCATCGACTGTAATCTTAAATGAGGATAAAAATTGTATTCTGTAAATATTTTGAAAGGTAAAATTAGCTTCTATAGTAGCAGACGAGCATGCAGTCCACCTGATGGTAAGCTACTGCCGCCCATGGACATATGTATTCAATCATAGATAAGATTAGATTCCTACCTGAGGTTGCCAACAAGCTACTACTGAGGATTAAGTTGGTACCCCTTGGGTAAATATGTCTCCCGTACCACACCCTTCAAACCAGAACACAGCTGTTATTAGGCAGAAATAGGTGTGACGGTGGTGCCGCTGGAGTCGAACCACAGCGTTTTCTACCACCTTTAAAATTAGTATACTTCGGCCGGGGAGGTATCTGACCACACCCACCCACTACCCAAAGAATAAGACATACATAGGCAGTGATAGCCTAGTGGTTAAGAAACTCGGCCTCTCGATTGAGGGGTCCGAGGTTCAAATCCCAGGCACGCACCTCTGATCTTTCAAAGTATGTGGGTATTAGAAATTAATTATCACTTGCTAAACGGTGAAGGAAAACATCGTGAGGAAACCTGCATACCTGAGAGATTTATAAAAAAATCACAAAGGTATGTAAAGTCTACCAATACGCACCTGGCCAGCGCGGTGGACTATGGCCTAATCCTCATTCTGAGAGTAGACCCGTGCCGTGGAGGTGGGATGATGACATACATATATACGTTCTATAAACATTACCTTCCTTAGTCGTAAAATAGCAGTCTATTGTTATTCGTTGTCTACGAAACCATTATTCATTAATCCACCATTTCGACACAAATTTGACACATAATACGTTGTAATAAAGTTAACAATCCCTTAACTAGGGCAGTCCCTCGATGATGTCATAAGGGCGTAGGGACATCTAGGATGACGTCATGAGGGTGTGGCACCCTAAACGACCTTTGAGTATCGATTTTGGCAGACACAAGTTATACATGAACTAGTAACGCTGCTGTGTTCTGGTTTGAAGTGTGCTGAGGAAATACTTTTCCGAGGCGTTCCAGCTTAGTCAGGGGTAGCGGCGCATCTGTGGCCGATCTAAGATAGGAGTCTAATGTTATCTTAGATTGATAACAGATGCCCATACGGCAGTAGCCACTTACCATCAGGTGGGTTGCATGCTCGTCTGCTGCTACTAAATTATAAAAAAATAACTATAATGTAAGTGACATATGGACATTTGTAATCAATCCAAGATAGAATTGAAGTCCTATCTAAGGTAAGGTAAGGCTAAGGTTGCTGCCATTGAGAACTAAGTTGGAACGTGTCGGGTAAGTAAATCTCCCTTACCACACTTCAAACCAGAACACAGCAGCGCTACACTGCTGTTATAACAGAAATAGGTGTGACGGTGGTGCCGCCGGAGTCGAACCACAAATAATTCTTATAATAATATTATTATTAAATTTGGATCAATAGTTTATTATTATCGATTACTTACTAATAAACCTCTCCTCTTCATAATATTACAGTATAGAATATAGATTATGTAAAAAAAATTATGAGCTTGTAAATGATATATGAATCACTCTTTATAAGAATCTACATTACTCAAGTGTATCCTTAGACTAAAAAAGATAGACAAGTATTTTAAATAAACATTGATACGATCGAAATTCTGCTTATTTATAATAATACTAGTGGTGCCCACGGCTTTGCCCGCATTTTAAAAAAATAATATGACGTACATAAAACTGAAAATTTGTACCTGCATTGGAATGACAGTGGTGCCATCTGTCGAAAATTGGTCTTACCAACTCCCAAATCCTCGTGGGCTCTCGGACAACAACTTTACTAAAGATCATCACTTGATGAAATGCATAGTTTCCGATTCTATAACTACTTACGAATTAAAAATTAATTTAAAAAAACCTGTTCCCACGGACTAAATTGTGATTCTAAACCATTCTCAAGTCCCCTTGAACACACACAACAAATTTCATCAAAATCAGTGCAGTCGTGTAGGAGGAGTTCAGTGACATACACACGCACATAAGAAATATATATATAAAGATAGCGGTTATGTATGGCGATCCCCATTTCTTTTCATTTTTTTTATTTTTAATATTGTTATGGCGGCCACCATTGTAAAAAATCAAGTGTTTATCTATTACGGTTCAAGAGATAGAGCCCTGTGACAGACGAACAGATGGAGGCTTAGTAAAAGGGTTCCGTTTACCCTCTGGGTACGGAATCCTGAAGCCAGGGCCGGATTTAGAGGTCTAGAGGCCTTGGGGTAATAAAGGAGTGGAGGCCCCCTGGCCCCAAATTATTTTCCGAATAAAATGAACAATTTTATCAGTTGAGTTTTGCAATAAATATTTTGTTGTGAAACGCGGGTAGATTCTTCTAGTATTAATGTTTGTAAAGTACTGTAGATAAAGGTAAAACAGCGAAAAAAAATATCAAAGGAAAATATATTTTCATTTTACTAGTGTTTACTAGGTGGAATCAAAAAAAACAATTCCGACGTCTCTATTGTGGGGGCCCCTCTTTTGTGGAGGCCCCGGGGCTGCCGCCCTGGTTGCCCTCCCTTAAATCCGGCTCTGCCTGAAGCTTTGCAAATCCCTACTAATATTATAAATCCGAAAGTAACTCTGTCTGTCTGTCTGTCTGTCTGGTTGTCACTTCTTCACGCCCAAACCACTGAACGGGAAATCCCACGGGAACTAGGGATGGCGATCTAAGATCGATTAATCGGAGAATCGATCTTTTGGATCAAACAGTCGATTATATTAATCGATATTAGTAAGGATTGAATCGTAAACTATGCATTTGATCAAGTGATGATCTTTAGCAAAGTCGTCCTTGAGCCCACGAAGGTTTCAAAGTTGGTACGACCAATTTTCGCCAGATGGCGCCACTTTCATTCCAATGAAGGTACGAATTTTCAGTTTTATGTATGTTAGTATGTCATATTATTTTCTTTAAAACGCGGACGAAGCCGCGGGCAATAACTAGTGTTTATTTAAAGTACAGTACCGTACTAAGTCGAGCAAAAACGACTCCAATATCTGCAATGCGATGTCTATTTTTTTAAATCTGAGTGTACATAACATTATTATCTTGTTTTATCTTCGTGTTGGATGGATGCCAGCTTATTCAGAAAGATACGTAGGTGAGATATCAGTCTCAGACCTAGAATTATTAGGTATTTCGTTTTTTCGAAAAAATTCGAGAACTATCTTAGTGATACTAATTTTAGGTATCGTGTGTTGGCATGATTTTGTGACTTAGCACATTATTTTTAACTTTTTGTAATATTGAATTAGCACACAAGCTTGCATTCCACCTGAACTGTCCATGGACATCTGTAATAAACCCCAGATAGGATTAGATATCAAAGGTGGTAGAACCCTCTGTGGTTCGACTCCGGCGGCACCACCGCCACACCTATTTCTGCCTAATAACATCAGTGTTAAGCGCTGCTGTGTTCCGTTTTGAAGGGTGTGGTAAGGGAGACATACTTTTCCGAGGCATTCCAGCTTAGTCCTCAGGGGTAGCAGCGCATCTGTGGCCGACCTCAGATAGGTATATCTAATCCTATCTGGGGTTGATTACAGATGTCCATGGGCGGCAGTAGCCACTTACCATCAGGTGGACTGCATGCTCGTCTGCTACTCCTATATTATATAAAACAAAAAAAAACCTTAGGTCGACCACAGATGCACCGCTATTTCTGTGGACTAAGCTGGAAAGCGGAAAAGTATATAAGCGTTTAACACTGCTGTTATAAAAGAAATAGGTGTGACAGTGGTTCTCCCTGTAGCTCCGGGACCAGAATAGGGCTACGGTATCCCCTGCCTGTCGTCAGAGACGACTAATTGGGGGCTCCGGGGTTGCGGGCGGCGAGAGTGGGAGATCGAACCGTCTAGCAAGCGACCCCTGGAAGGACGGTATGTGTGGTCGCATAGCGTCGTAAACCGACGATGTGGCGAGCCCTGAAGCTCATCTGGACGGAGCCCGAAGGGGCAACGCGTTGAGAGGACTCCGGTTGCGATCCGTTCTAGATCCCGGAGTCCTCTTAGTAACGCTGAGGACGGCCACCGGGGGGGTTTTAGTGTGGTAAGAATCCCACATAACCCTGCGTCGCTCCCACGGCACCGGGTAGCTTTTGAAGGTTTCCCCCTCGTCAATAAAAAAAAAGGTGTGACGGTGATGCCGGAGTCGTACCACAGAGGAACCTTCAAATGTTTTAAAGGGATAATTAATGGACATCCGTTAGTTTCAGTTAAGGTTTTAATTGCTTGTTTTACAACCTTGGCGTTGTTCCAACATAAACATTTAGACCCCTATAATGTATCTTAGATTGTAACCACCATAACCTTGAAATATCGATTTTAGGTCGGTTTATGAGCGAGTAATCCGTTTGCAAAAGTTCCCATGGATATCTTTTTTTTATAATATAGGAGTAGCAGACGAGCATGCAGTCCACCTGATGGTAAGTGGTTACTGCCGCCCATGGACATCTGTAATCAACCCCAGATAGGATTAGATATTCCTACCTGAGGTCGGCCACAAATGCGCCCCTACTCCTGAGGTCTAAGCTGGAACGCCTCGGAAAAGTATGTCTCCCTTACCACACCCTTCAACACGGAACACAGCAGCGCTACACTGCTGTTATAACAGAAATAGGTGTGGCGGTGGTGCCGCCGGAGTCGAACTACAAAGAGTTCTATCATCTTCAAAATAACTATAAGGTGGTATCTCTGTTATGACAGCAGTGTTAAGCGCTACTGTGTTCTGGTTTGAAGTGTGGTAGAGACATACTCATCCGAGGTGTATCAGCTTAGTCAGGGAAAGTAACGCATCTGAAGCCGACCTCAGGTAGGAATCTGATCTTATCTGGGGTTGGTTACAAATGTTCATGGGAGGCAGTAGTTTACCATCAGGTGGATTGCATGCTCGTCTGCTACTCCTATATTATATAATCACAGTTTAAAACCATGCTAAAATCACAAAGGAGATCGTTAATCCTGGCGATCCTGATGATGAGAATGGGATAAAATTATTAAAATCGTGTAAAGTCATCGGTTCGTGATAAGTGTTCAAAATTTTAAATTAATCGGGCTGTTCAAAATGAGTAAAAATCGTGTTCAAAAATTCCGTTACATACATACATACAGGTCAAGCTAATAACGCATACAGTCGTAAACACCAGATGGTGTGGCGAGTGCTGAAGCTCACTTAGGCGGAGCTAGAAGGGGCAACGCGTTCAGAGGACTCCGGTTGCGTTCCGTTCTAGATCCCGGAGTCCTCATAGCAACGCCGAGGACGGCCACGATGGGGTTTTAGTGCGGTAAGAATCCCACATAACCCTGTGTCGCTCCCACGGCACCAGGTACCTTTTGAAGGTTTCCCCCTCGTTAACAAAAAAGGGGCCGGTGCCAAGACGTGGTCTTTCAGTGTGAGCCTTATAGGAAGACTCAAAGTCGCTCAGCGAGCTATGGAGAGAGCTATGCTCGGTATTTCCCTGCGCGACAGAATTCGTTACGAGGAAATCCGTAGGCGAACGAAAGTTACCGACATAGCTCTCAAAATAAGCAAGCTGAAGTGGCAATGGGCTGGCCACATAGTTCGTAGGACCGATAACCGGTGGGGTAGGAAGGTCCTCGAATGGAGACCACGTCTCGGCAAAAGGAGTACAGGACGCCCCCCGACCAGGTGGACTGACGACCTGAAGCGGACGGCGGGTAACCGCTGGATGCAGACGGCCCAAGACCGGTCGGAGTGGCGCAGACTAGGGGAGGCCTATGTCCAGCAGTGGACTAGTAAAGGCTGATGGATGGATAACAAAATACCTCAACCTAATAAAAGCGTTGTAAAAACTATACGGTATAGTACTGAAATGATTCACAAACTATATTTATTTTTGCAACGAATATAGTCTTCTTGACGTCGTAAAAAGAAACGAAAATAGTTTTATGATTTGTTATATCATCACTACATTCGTGTACCATTGAGTATGTAACAAAATAGACTCCGCATATATGCTTATAGATAGACGTATGATCTCAGATTTATATTCTTACTAGCTGACGGCAAACGTTGTGTTGCCATATAAATAAAAAAATGTTAAGGGTGAACAACCTTCATTTAGGGGTATGAAAAATAGATAGTAGCCGATTCTCAGACCTACTGAATATGCGTATAAAATTTGGTGAAAATCGGTGAAGCCGTTTCGGAGGAATACGGTGACTAACATTGTGACACGAGAATTTAATATATATGATCTAGTAGCAAACGCGCATGCAGTCCATCTAATAGTAAGTGGCTTCTGCCGCCCATGGACATCTGTAATCAACTCCAGATAATATTAGACTCCTACTCGAGGTCGGCCACAGATGCGCCGCTACCCCTGAGGACTGAAAAGCAGCGTTAAGCGCTGCTGTGTTCTGGTTTGAAGTGTGGTAAGGGAGACATACTTATCCGAGGCATTCCAGCTTAGTCCTCAGGGGTAGCGGCGCATCTGCCGGTCAGGTAGGACTTGGTCTTGTCTCGTATTGATTGCAGTCCATGGGTAGTAGCTACTTATCAGGTGGACTGCATGCTCGTCTGCTACTTCTGTATTATATCTTTTTGCTTGTTCCAGAAATATGCCTGAAGTCCACCCAGCCTTCGCTAATTCCGGGAAGACTCAGGGAATCGAGATATGGCGAGTTGAGGTAAGGGACAAAGTGGTATAGTTCGCAAAACTGCTGGTCCGCTCCGAATATAGAAACGAATCGCGTCGCAACAGCAAATTGTAGATATTAGCGGGACGAAAGCGCGGCCCCCGGCACCCTCCGCTGCCCGCTCTCGCCCGCGGGTACATAGCTGCATGTGTGCCCTTACGTTGCTACGGAGTATGTGCTTGTAGTTGTGTTCGATCGCATTGGCTCTCTGACTTTTTTTTATAATATAGGAGTAGCAGACGAGCATGCAGTCCACCTGATGGTAAGCTACTGCCGCCCATGGACATCTGTAATCAACCTAGATAGGATATTCCTACCTGAGGTCGGCCACAGATGCGCCGCTACTCCAGAGGACTGAGCTGGAACGCCTCGGAAAAGTCTGTCTCCCTTACCACACCCTTCAAACCGGAACACAGCAGCGCCTAAAACTGCTGTTATTAGGTAGAAATAGGTGTGGCGGTGGTGCCGCCGGAGTCGAACCACATAGGGTTCTACCACCTTAAAACTGACTGAGTGACACATGCGCGCTTTAACTTCTGAGCGGACTTGTAGTTTGACGCGGACTATACCACCGCCACACCTATTTCTGATGACCATGGACCATATGTAACCATCACTAGTCACTAGTGAAGGTGGTAGACCCTTTGTGGTTCGATTTCGGCACCACCACCGCCACACCTATTTCTGTTATAACAGCAGTGTAGCGCTGCTGTGTTCTGGTTTGATGTGTGGTTAAAGAGACATACTTCCGAGGCGTTCCAGCTTAGTCCTCAGGGGTAGCGGCGCATCTGTATCCAATTTGAGTAGGAATCTAATCCTATCTGGGGTTGATTACAGATGTCCATGGCAGTAGCCACTTACCATTAAGTGGACTGCATGCTCGTCTACTACTCCTATATTATCTATACCAATATTATAAAGAGGAAAACTTTGTTTGTTTGTTTGATTGTAATGAATAGGCTCAAAAACTACTGGACCGATTTTAAAAATTCTTTTACCATTCGAAAGCTACATTATTCACGAGTAACATAGGCTATATTTTATATAATATATATTTGATAAATAGATTTTGAGGCGGTACAAAGTTTGACAGGTCAGCTAGTAAAAAATATAATAAAAACACATAATGTTTTTATCTAAGTATGTAGTTAATTATGTCATAAGCGGGCATGGTAACACATGGCTATGAGGCAAAAATGCTAATAGTGTTAATAACACCATAGATAAGGTGACCTTGTCCTTATCAGGACAAATTTGAACTGTATAAAGAATAATTACACTGGCGAGCGAGGCTATACGATAGTACAGATTTCGGTCAAAATTGCATTTACAAAAAAAATATAAAAGTAATCCACCCCAGATTGGATTAGATTCCTACCTGAGGTCGGCCACAGATGCGCCGCTACCCCTGAGCACTAAGCTGGAATGCGTCGGAAAAATATGTCTCTAGTACCACTACTTAATAACATCAATGTTGGGCGCTGCTGTGTTTGAAGGGTGTGGTAAGGGAGACAGACTTTTCCGAGGCGTTCAGGCTTAGTCCTCAGGGGTAGCGGCGCATCTGTGGCCGACCTCAGGTAGGAATATCTAATCCTATCTAGAGTTGATTACAGATGTCCATGGGCGGCAGTAGCCACTTACCATCAGGTGGACTGCATGCTCGTCTGCTACTCCTATATTATAAAAAAAATACTTCAAACCAGAACACAGCAGCGCTACACTGCTGTTATAACAGAAATAGGTGTGGCGGTGTCGCCGGAGTTAGACCACAAAGGGTTCCACCACCATCAAAATTTCGGCCAAATACTGAACAACTATTATTGATACAAGGAAAATGTGAATTTTCTGAAAATATTTTTGGCACCATTATCTGCTTCGCGCCTAAAATAATTAATGCATGATGATTGCATGCTGATATTATTATTATACGATTATTATTCGCAAAAACAGTTAAGTATGATTCAATGTATCTGCTGCCAAATGAATCAATAGATCAAATATAAATGCAGTATTTCTGAGAATATTGCAACATTATTTGTACAGGTTTCGAAAACTAATAACCTCAAGCTTCGACGCGTCAGAATTCTGAAGGTGGTGAAACCCTTTGTGCTTCGACTCCGGCACCACCGCCACACCTATTTCTGTAAAGGAAATTATAATAATAATAATAATAATCATTTATTTCAGACAATATAAACAAAGATACAAAAGTATAATTGAGTACAGAGGTCCATATCATATATACCTTACAGACTAACATACATATTAATATATACTTATAACTAAATCACGTATTTGCGGCGACGTGAGACGCGGGTCTGGTGACTGGGGGGGGGTCCTCTCCGTCCACGGAATTTCCGGAACACAACTCCCTTCGGCCATAGCTCCTCCTTCAGGAAGGTCGACAATTGTTCGGTTGGGACGCGTACAACAAATGAACTAAAGTTCACTGCGTTACGCGCCTCCAACTTCTCGACCACCAGTCGGGTATTGGTGTTGATCGCCAACAACAATTATAAAACGGTCGAATAAAAAAAAACTTAGCGACTGATAATGACATACTGTTTTAATAACTTGTGCGACTACATTACTAAGTGAGCGACTACATTACTAAGTGAGCGACTACATTACTAAGTGAGCGACTGGAAATATAGAGAGGCAACTTTAGTATTAAGATAGATTAGGTTTTTCTAATTGAATTGGTTAGGTTAGGTTGGAACATATAAGACAATATAAAACTAAGCGAGCAGCGAGCGGGTGGGCCCAATCTGTATGAATTCAGACCTTACCTTCATTCATGATCAATGACATGAGCACACAATATTCTACTTATTATAGTATTTTTCAAAGTGGTTTTTGTATTCGAAACACTTCATTTAAAATAAAATGCTGCTCAGTATTAAGAAAAAAGCATTTGCTATATATTGAATAAAACGCAGGACGTAATGTTTACACTTAGACAAATATTAGGTCGCTCAAAAATAAATGAAGCTTCTCATTTCGTATTTTAAGTAACTCACATTAATGTTTGTAAGTCGCTGTTCTGTTGATTTCTCGTCACTCGCAGCCAGTCGCTCACTTAGTAATACTATAACTACAATTCATTATTTTTGTCACTCAAAACTTTTATTTGCAGTCACTCGTTTAAATACTACCCTTTCTGTAACAGCAGTCAAACCAGAAGACAGCAGCTACTGCTGTGTTCTGGTTTGAAGTGTGCTGAGGTACATACTTTTCCGAGGCGTTCCAGCTTATTCCTCATTTGCAGTCACTCGTTTAAATACTACCCTGTCTGTAACAACAGTGTAGCTGCTGTCTTCCGGTTTGAAGTGTGGTGAGGTACTTTTCCGAGGCGTTCCAGCTTATTCCTCAACGCATCTGTGGTTAACCTCATAATCTTTTCTAGGTTGATTACATGTTCACAAGCGGCAGTAGCCACCAGAGCCGGATTAACCTTAAGGCAGAGTAGGCAACTGCCTAGGGGCCCAGGATCGACAGGGGCCCACTGCAGACTCCGTACTAACACGCAGCCAACCCGCGTTGAGCATGCATAGAGCCTGCGTATGTCTGAACCCGCCCTTAGGACGTCATCCATGCCTATATCGGGAATTGTATTCAGGAATGTGGGTAGAAGGCAAAAAAAACTTTATTTAGTCAGTCAGAGTAGGTAAAGAAAAGGGGCCCGAAAATTGTATTGCCTACAGGCCCATACAGGGTTAATCCAGCTCTGGTAGCCACTTACCACCAGATCCACTGCTCGTCTGGCAGTGTAGGCAGTGATAGCCTAGTGGTTAAGAAACTCGGCCTCTCGATCGAGAGGTCCGAGGTTCAAATCCCAGGCACGCACCTCCGATTTTTCAAAGTTATGTGCGTATTACAAATAAATTATCACTTGCTAAACGGTGAAGGAAAACATCGTGAGGAAACCTGCAAATGTAATGGGTTGATGATGACACTGCTCATCTGCTACTCCTATATAATAAAAATCACTTGGCCGGCGCGGTGGCCTGTGGACTAATACTTCCCATTCTAAGAGGAGACCCGTGCCCAGCAGTGGAACAGTAATGGATTGATGATGATTTTTTTTTTTATAATATAAGAGTAGCAGACGAGCATGCAGTCACTGATGGTAAGTGGCTACTGCCGCCCATGGACATCTGTAATCAACCCTAAAAAGGATTAGATATTCCTACCTGAGGTCGGCCACAGATGCGCCGCTACCCCTGAGGACTAAGCTGGAACGCCTCGGAAAAGTCTGTCTTACCACACCCTTCAAACCGAAACACAGCAGCGGCTAACACTGCTGTTATTAGGTAGAAATAGGTGTGGCGGTGGTGCCCCCGGAGTCGAACCACAAAGGGTTCTACCACCTTCTACGATGATGATAACTATTACTTTTGTTACAGGATTTTGAACCGGTACCCGTCCCAAAACACCAATATGGTAACTTCTATTCCGGAGATTCCTACATAGTACTTAAGGTAAGCTTTTTAATAACGATGTGACTATTTGTACAGGTACTGGACTAATAAATTATATTTATTCGTACATTTAAATATTCAATTTTTTTTTAAATATATTTATTCGTACATTTATTCAATTTTTTTTTTCTTTAAACAATGTGACAAATTCAATTTTTTTTTTAATATATTTATTCGTACATTTATTCAATTGGTTAGGTTAGGTTAGGTTAGGTTTTCTTTTTTTTTTTATTTATTATTATTTTTTTTATTTTATTTTTTTTTTACTTTAAACCTCCGGCATATAGGGGTTAGGTTAGGTTAGGTTAGGTTAGGTTTCAAAAAAAATTTTTTTTCTTTTGGAGTTTTTTTTTTTTTTGAGATTTCTCAAAATCTACCGGTTCGAATCGGATAATAATAAATTGTTTGTCCAGTACCCGTATTAATAATTATAAATTATTCGTACGGTAACCGTATTAATAATTATAAATTGTTCGTACAGTACCTGTATTAATAGACTCAGCCTTTTAATAATGATGTGCCGAGTCGGCCATTTTTGGTATTCGAGTACTTTAGTACTCATATAAAAAAGAATCGAGTCAGTACTCGAGTCCAAAGTATTCACAAAGTACTCGAGTACTTTGCACAACATACAGTCCAATAGCACGGAAGAGCAAACAAAAAAAAACGCCACTCACTACACAAAATTAAACAAGTTTTTACTTGTACGAGTAGTAGTTGTAGTGTACGAGTATCGTCAGTATTCGAGTATTACTGGTACTCGAGTATCACTATTGGTACTCGAGTATGCGAGTTTATGTAAGTACTCGAGTACTGACTCCAGTAGACTAGTAGCATTACCATGAGTTGGCATAGAAACGCCACTATAGAAATGGTAAATAGAAAACTATTGTCATTTTGCTAGTGAATAACATAACTACTATCGTTACGGTATTTCTTGAAGTCTGTCAAATTAATGACTCATGGGACCGAATTTGTATGGCAATAGATCATAATGACATTCGCTAGCGATTTGATTTCGATAGGTTTTTTACGTGTCGAGTTACGTCACTACGGATTTTAGTTCTACGAGTAACCACCAGAGGCGCTGTACAATTTTTCATACATTTATTTTACGCAGTCGCTAGCGAGTAATACTTTTGTAAACTCATGGTAGTCCTACTGACTCGGCACATCTCTACTTTTTAAGTGGTAGCTTTTAAATATTGAAAAAATAAGCAAGAATAGTTTATTGTTTTGTTTTTGCGCACTGAATTTGTTTTCGTACGAGATTTTCAATCTCAGGGCTGCTGGAAGAAATTTCATTGTGAAACTACGTCACCCGGCAAACGTTGTGTTGCCATATAAATAAAAAAAATGTTAAGGGTGAACAACCCTTATCACTTACGGGTTTGAAAAATAGATAGAATATTTGAAACTGCGATGGTAGCGAAGTCTGTCGATTCCAATGTGAAACATTCCAAAATCGACAACTACTTACGAATTAAAAATTAATTAAAAAAAAACCTTTTCCCACGGACTAAATTGTGAATCTAAACCACTCTCAAGTCCCCTTGAACACACACAACAAATTTCATCAAAATCAGTCCAGTCGTTTAGGAGGAATTCAATGACATACACACGCACATAAGAAATATATATATAAAGATAAGCAGTCCTTTGTACTTTATTTCTATTATGTTCAATATTTATTACTTTCTTTGTGTACAAAAACTTATAAAATATATAAATAAATAATTAAGAATTCTTTTGACAATCATTTTTTTTTTATTAATCAATACGACATCAGTTCTTATATTTCTTTTTTTACATTTGGACAATTTATAAACAATAAATAAGACATATAGCTGAGCAGTGATAGCCTAGTGGTTAAGAAACGCGGCCTCTCGATCGAGGGGTCCGAGGTTCAAATCCCAGGCACGCACCTCTGATTTTCAAATTTATGTGCGTATTAGAAATTAATTATCACTTCCTTAAACGGTGAAGGAAAACATCGTAAGGAAACCTGCATACCTGACCGATTTAAAAAAAAATATCTTAAAGGTATGTGAAGTCTACCAATACGCACTTGGCCAGCGTGGTGGACTATGGCCTAATCCTTCTCATTCTAAGAGGAGACCCGTGCCCAGCAGTGGGACAGTAATGGGTTGATGATGAAATAAGACATAGTAGCAGCATACAGCAGGTCGACTGCATGCTTGTCTGCTACTCCTATATTATAAAAAATGGGCAAGGAGAGGTGGGGTGAGGTGAGGGGAGAGAGACTTTTGGCTGGCTGTTATTAGTTTTTAAATATTGTAGGAAATATTTTTAGATAAATATTTATTAAAGACTATTAGTGCGGCTTCCCCTTGTTATAGAATAACATGACCTACATATAACTGAAAATTTGTATCTTCATTGGAATGACAGTGGCGCCATCTGTCGAAAATTGGTCGTACCACAGAAACCTTCGTGGGCTCATGCACAAACTTTGCTAAAGATCATCACATGGTCAAATGCATAGTTTACGATTCTACAAAGGACATACAGACAAACATTCATATCTCTAGATCTTATATAGGAAGATATATCTTTGAAGGTGGTAGAACCCTTTGAGGTTTGACTCCGGCGGCACCACCGCCACACCTATTTGTGCCTTATAGCAGCAGTAAGCGCTGCTGTGTTCCGTTTTAAAAGGTGTGGTAAGGGAGACATACTTTTCCGATGCGTTCCAGTTTAGTCCTCAGGGGTAGCGGCGCATCTGTGGCCGACCTCAGGTAGTAATATCTAATCCTATCTGGGATTGATTACAGATGTCCATGGGCGGCAGTAGCTTACCATCAGGTGAACTGCATGCTCGTCTGCTACTCCTATATTATAAAATAAAATAAAATACATTCCTATTCAAAACAATTTTGTTACTCATGTTACTATAAATTTGTTTTGATCTACAACATGTGTTTAACATCACGCATCTTGAGTGCATTAAACACTCAATAAAAGTAATGGAAAACATCTGTCGAATGATCTAGATCCATCGATATACTACGTCTAGATCTATATAAATAAAAGTCAGTTGAAACAAAGTACATCGATTAGTCTTGATTTATAATTCGACGAGCTTTTGCCCGCGGCTTCGCTCGCGTTACGAAGTAATAATTTCATCCCCTATTTTATCCCCTTGGGGGTAGAATTGATCAAAATCCTTTCTTAGCGGATGCCTACGTCATAACATCTACCTGCATGCCAAATTTCAGCCCGATCCGTCCAGTGGCTTGGGCTGTGCGTTGATAGATCACTATGTCAGTCTGTCACCTTTGTGTTATATATATTTAAATTTCTGCTCAGGAAGTTTGATAAGTAACGAATTATTGGATAATATTTCATCCTCTCTTACGGATAATACTGCCCATAAACATCTGTAATCAACCATAAATAAGACTAGATTATTATCTGAGGTTGACCACAAACGCGCGGCTACACCGGAGGACTAAGCTGGAACGCTCCGGAAAAGTATGTCTCCCGTGCCACACCCTTCAAACCAGAACACAGCAGCGTTTAACACTACTGTTATGAGACAGAAATAGGTGTGGTTAACGAATTAATGAATAAGATTTCATCAGCTGTTACGGTAACTGCCCGTCCATGGACATCTGTAATCAACCTCAGATAAGACTAGATTACTTTCAGAGGTTTGCCACAGATATGTATCCCTGAGGACTAAGCTGGAACGCCTCGGAAAAAGTATGTCACCCTTACCACACTACAAACCAACTACATACTAGAATATAGCAGCGCTTAACACTGCTGTTATAACAGAAATAGGTGTGGCGGTGGTGCCGCCGGAGTCAAAACACAGAGAGTTCTACCACCTTCAAAATCATAGGTGATCATGCCCGGGGAGCAACCGTGCTTCAACATGAAACTAAACTAAACTAAACTAAACTAAACTAAATTAAATATATTTATTTTGTATAGGCCAACGGCAGCACTTACAAATTGTCAGTTACAATATTTTCTTAAACTAATACTATATAGTCTCTTCAGAGCTTGTATAAATGCAAGATGTTGAGAAAACTTCGATAGCGTGATTCAGAATACATGTGGCGCCATCTCTTGACGAGTAGCGGGAAGTCGCCACAACTGAATCTACTTATCTTACTGAAGTTTTTTTTTTAGATAAATGTAAAGCAAGATTTGGAGCTAGTGCTTCATTAATTTTATGTTAAAAAGTTATAGCTTTGAAAAAAAAATAGTAATAATTATTGTGAAAAAAACGAGAAACCCACTGAGTTTCTTACCGGATCTTTTCAGTTGGAGTGGCTTTCCGCACCTGTAATAGTTTAAGGAAAACTATTGTAACTGACAATTTGTAAGTGCGTCCGAAGGCCTATACAAAAAATATATTTCATTTAATTTCATTTATTCTATTTCAGACCACTGGCACCTCAACAGTGAGCTGGGATATCCACTTCTGGCTGGGTTCCAAGACTAGCCAGGACGAAGCTGGTGCTGTTGCTATCCTCAGCGTCAACCTTGATGATGAGCAGTTCAATGGAGATGCTGTACAGCATAGGGAGACTCAAGGTTACGAGTCGAAGCAGTTCTTGGGATATTTTGAACCAGGTATGGTTTTGGCAACTAAGTTCCCGCCGTTTTTTGAGGTTTATTTTTCAATGAATTTAACAAGTGTGTTTTTATAATATAGCTGAGATAATATACGAGCTTGATGTTAAGTAGCCATTGCCGTATGGACATCTGTAATCAACCCCAGATATGATTACATTCCTACAAAAAGATGCATTGCTACCTACGTCTCGTAAACGTATGTTTCTTACCACACCCTTCAAACAGAATACAGCAGCACTTAACACTGCTGTAATGAGAAATAGGTGTGGCGGTGGTGCTGCCGGAGTCGAATCACAGAGGGTACTATCACCTTTGAGAGATAATACATCATATTAAGTGTACAAATGTCCCCGGGCGTGCGGGCCAATCCTGCTCATTCTAAGAGGAGACCGGTGCCCAACAGTGAGACAGTAATGGATTGATGATGAAGATGAAGCACCGTACCAGCAGCCAGGACTGAATCTACTGGATCTACCATATTTTTAGCTACATTTTACTGTTTTCTAGCTATCCGCTACCTTGAAGGTGGTCATGCGTCTGGCTTCAACCATGTGACCATCAACGCTGGGGCGGAGAAGCGACTCTTCCAAATTAAGGGCAAGAGGAACGTTAGAGTTAGACAGGTATAACTATTACATATTTTTATATTTCCACCTACCTCTGAAAGAAAAGAATAGAAGGGACATTCGCTAATGATGTATTTTTTATTTTCTTTTATAATATAGGAGTAGCAGACGAGCATGCAGTCTACCTGATGGTAAGTGGCTACTGCCGCCCATGGACATCTGTAATCAACCCCAGATAGGATTAGATATTCCTACCTGAGGTCGGCCACAGATGCGCCGCTACCCCTGAGGACTAAGCTGGAAAGCCTCGGAAAAGTCTGTCTCCCTTACCACACCCTTCAAACCAGAACACAGCAGAACTTAACAGTGCTGTTATGAGTCAGCAATAGGTGTGGCGGTGGTGCCGCCGAAGTCGAACCACAAAGTGTTAATCCTATCTGAGGTTGATAACAGATTTCCATGGGCAGTAGCCACCATCAGGTGGACTGCATGCTCGTCTGTTACATCAATATTATAAGAAAAGAATCGATAACAACGCAAGATTTGAATTCTGTCCCATTCTCCTTAGCAAGATCATCAGGATTAAAGATTTTAGCGTGTTTTTTTAGTTTTTTAAACTATAATATTTTTTAGGTAGAAGCCAACGTCACCTCAATGAACAAGGGAGACTGCTTCATCCTGGACGTTGACCACGAGATCTTCCTGTACGTTGGGGAGAAAGCCAAGAGTGTGGAGAGACTGAAGGCCATCACAGTGGCCAATCAGATCAGGGATCAAGATCATAGTGGCAGAGGCAATATTGATATCATTGGTAAGTTCAAGTAATTATATATGTTTTCAAAAACAGTAAAATCTAATCACACCTAATATGTATATACAGGGTGAATTTTTCAAATGGGCCTTCAGGGCCAAATCCGAAACTATAAGGATTAGCGAAAAACACTGAAAAGATTCATGAGACCGATTGTGATAGAAACTAAAAGTGTATCATAAGGTTTTTAAAACATATTTTCCCTATCCGAAAATAAAACGTGTTAATTTTGAAAAAAAAACACACACTATATTATTTCACTATCGGATAGTGTCGCTTATAAGATCATTAGCAAGATATTAGCTCCTGTAAGACTGATTTTTGGTATAATATAATGTAATAATAATATAATGTAATAATTCTTCAAAAATGTCAGATCCGTACTCTGGAGAAGGTGATGTGGTGAAGTTCTTCACCGCGCTAGGATCCGGTGATCAGGACTCCGTGGCTGATGCTGAAGACGGTGGTGATGATGAAGTAAGTTCGAAACTAGAAATAAACAAAATTGATAGTATTTAAACAATTTTGTATGAAATAGAAGTAGCAGACGAGCGTGCATTTCACCTAAAGGTGGTTCGACTCCGGCGGCACCACCGCCACACCTATTTCTACCTAATAACAGCATTGTTAGGCGCTGCTGTTTGAAGGTTGTGGTAAGGGAGACAGACTTTTCCGAGGCGTTCCAGTTTAGTCCTCAAGGGTAGCGGCGTATCTGTGGCCGACCTCAGGTAGGAATATCTAATCCTATCTGGCGTTGTACAGATGCCCATGGGCGGCAGTAGCCACTTACCATCAGGTGGACTGCATGCTCGTCTGCTACTCCTATATTATAAAAAAAAGTGACTACCGCCATGGATATCTGTAACAAACTGCTTTTCAAACAGGTGTTCTAACTGAATTCGATAACAGATGCGTTGACACTTTTGAGAACTAAGATGGTCGCCTCTATAATAAACTCCAGATAAAACTAAAATCCGACTTAACTCCAGATAGCATTAGATATTCCTACCTGACGTCAGCCATAGATGCGCCGCTACCCCTGAGGACTAAACTGGAATGTCTCGTAAAAGAAAAGTATCTCGATGAAAAGTACGATGGTAAGGGTACCGCACCTTTTAAATTAGAACACAGCAACGCTTAACACCGCTGTTGATGACAGAAATAGCTGTGGCGGTGGTGCCGCCGGAATCAAACCACAAAGGGTTCTACCACCTTCAAAACAGTATACCTACAAAGTGGGCCACTTTATATAGTAGTGTTTGTTTTTATGTTTTTATATGTTGCGTCTGTCTGTGTCGTTGATTGTTTTCTTGCTTAAGTTCGTGAAGTAAATTATCCATCTGTCTCAATCTATCTTTTACAATTTTACAGGACTTCGAGAGAGGTGCCTCTAAGCAAGTGATCTTGAACGAGATATCCGATGCCACTGGCAGTATGCAGATTAAGAAGCTTCCCGCGCCGTACACCAAAGAACAGCTTGATTCGAAGGTAACAAGCGTAGATGGCGCCACTGTGTATTGAAACTACCCACTAGTGCCCGTTCTTGATAATCGGTTAATTGTTTTACCTAGGAATCTATGGAATGTATACAATACAATAGAATAATATACAATACAATAATTCTTTATTGCACACCAAAGACACAATAAAATAAGCAACAATAATAAATAATTAAGGGTACAACCGGCGGTCTTATCACTAAAATAGTGATCTCTTCCAGACAACCATGAAACAGGGTAGGGTGTACAAAATGTATATACCAACTTTAATATGTCAGCAGCTTGTATCTAACATCAAAATAGCAAAAGAAGAAAAACACAGAATCTATCTTTGGAAGGCAATAATTAAAGAGATTAATACTCGTAATTAATAGCGGACTTAATATCAAACTGTTTGGATATTTCTCTTAGAGTAAGCTAAACCACTGCAACTCGTCAACAGATGGCGCTACTAGTCTGAATCACGCTATTGAAGTTTTCTAAGTATTTAGTGTGTATATCCAATGTATAATTACGAAGTTTTAATTAAAATTTGTGGTGAATACCTCCCAAATCAACCTTGTTAGGTGGGATATGGCATTCTCTGCCAGTCCCTGGAAGGAGAGAATAGCGGCAGGTGTTAATTATATTATAAATATTATATTATTATATGATACGAGCTTTTGCCCGCGGCTTCGCTCGCGTTACGAAGTAATATTTTCATGCCCTATTTTATCCCCTTGGGGATAGAATTGATCAAAATCCTCTCTTAGCCGATACCTACGTCATAACATCTACCTGCATGCCAAATGTCAGCCCGATCCGTCCAGTGGTTTGGGCTGTGCGTTGATAGATCACTATGTCACTCAGTCACCTTTGAGTTATATATATTTAGATTATTAATAATTATTATGATGAGAATAATTATTTGTTTTGATGTATTAATTTGAAACATAATTATACTATTATACCTTTTAACTACTTAATTATAAATATTAATGTTTTATTTTACAGGAGTGCTATATTTTGGATACTGGCAGCAGCATTTACGTTTGGGTTGGCCGACAGTCCAATGGCAAGGTGATATATTTTATATTGATTCTTTATAATATAGGAACGCTTAAAACACTTAAACGCTTTCTACAGTCACAGCCCCACTAGGATTCCCTGTGTCGTGGGTGCCATGGACACACAGAGACAAATACACAAACACCCAGACCCAGAAACAGAAATCTAAATTCGGACACACTCATAGACGAATATACAAACACCCTGACCCAGAAACAGAAATCTAAATTCATCATTTAGATATCTGTCTGGCCGGGAATCGAACCCGGGACCCTTTGCGTGTCAGACCGGTGGCCGCTCCGCCACACGGGTCGTCGTAGGAGTGGCAGACGAGCATGCAGTCCACCTGGTGGTATGCAACTGGTGCCCATGGATATTTGTAATCAACCCCAGATAAGGTTAGAAACCTACGTAAGGTCGGCCACAGTCGCCGCTACTTCTGAGGACTAAGCTGGAACGTCTCGGAAAAGAGTATCTCCTTTGCCACTTTTCAAACCAGAACACAGCAGCGCTACACTGCTGTTATAACAGAAATAGGTGTGACGGTGGTGCCGGAGTCGAACCACGAAGAGTTCTACCACCTTCGCAATCAATGTATTTCAATTCATGTGAATTATTTGGATGGTAGTCAGAAATTAAAAAAAATATTTCTATATATAAGTAATATTTGTGTTTGCAGGAGAAGCAAGCAGCCATGACGAAAGCAAAACAATATTTAGAGGCTAACAACTATCCTGATTGGGTGAGTATAACTATTTTTAATTTTTCATAAAGTTTCTTTATAAATACAATAATTATTTTGTATAACATTTAGATTTAGGCCAAATTTTGCATTATATTATTGGTGATTGTTTCCGTTGAAATTAAGCAGAAATTATTTTACAAGAGGTTAACATAATGTACACTGTACATTAGGCATAGTTCGCGCCAAACTGCTAGTCCGCTCTGAAGTTGTTGCGAGCAGGTGTAGTTATACAATTCGCTATGGCGACGCGATTCATTTCTATATTCAGAGCGGACTAGCAGTTTTACGCGGACTATTGTACGCAATATAGTAACAACGCCATCTTGTATCGAGTAGTCGCAACAATTACAATCGGCGTATTTTAATATACTTGTGGAAAACAACGCCATCTAGTGTTGAGTAGCTGACATATACAAACTAATATGGATAATTATGTATATTAAATACGTTTTTTTCTATTTTCAGGTACATATTTCGAAAATGACTGAAGGATCGGAACCCACTGCATTTAAACAGCACTTCCAAGACTGGAATTAATTTTTATATCGTCTGTAATTGCTTTAAATTAACATATTCGCTCGCACAGTAATATATTGGCACATCTAAAATAATTGGCCAAGTGTGGGGGCGCTTTTCGAAAACTGATAAATGGAGCATCCTTTTTTCACAATTATACCACTTATTTACTGTTCCTTAATTGATTCCTAGATTGAAAATTATTTTCTACTTTTTAGTTGATTTTATCATAAAAGCGTGTTTGTTTAGTTTTTTTAACTATATTTCTATTTTTAATATTTTTTGTTATAGTAACCACCGTTATACTACTTTTTACAAATTTCAAGTGTCTAAGAGAGAGAGAGAGAGAGCGGTTTAAGAGATAGAGCCCTGTGACAGACGGACAGACAGCGGAGGCTTAGTAATAGGGTTCCGTTTTTACTCTTTGAGTACGGAACCCTAAAACATAGATGTTCCTTTATATTACTGAATGAGTGAATTATTTTATTGTACTTATTTAAGACAGCAGCATTTTGTACTTCAGTATTGTACGTCTCTCTCGCTAATATGTTTTATTTATAATAAATGTTTTCTATTTTACCTATCTTTTATTAAAACGTAACTTTCTCTCGCAAATTTTCGTTAAGGGCTCATCAACGCATAGTAACTTACCGATAATGTACTTTTTAACCGACTTCAAAAAGGAGGTGGTTATCAATTCTTTTTTATGTATGTACACGAATTACTCCGCCGTTAGTGGACCGATTTTAATAATTCTTTTTTTATTGTATAGAGACGAGCTGGAAGTTGGTCCCATTTAAATATGGTTAGGATCCATCCATGGGTTCTGGAGAAAATAAGGGGAACTCCACCCATGTATTAATGTACCCAGGGCGCGGCAGCGCCCTGCGAGCGAGCGGTTCCAATCAATGTAAACTCGGACCTTACCTTTCGTCCTATTCGTCATTCATGGTCACGTTTATACAATTTTATATTGTATTAATATAAATGTTAGTATGTCATCACTAAAAGGGTGAAAAAAATGTTTAAAAAAAATACAACCGACTTCTACCTACAAATTAAAAAATAATTGAAATAAATTTTCGTTGGATAACGATGTAAACACGCTGTTTACATCCTTATCCAACGAAATATATTGAGCGCCGACTTCAGAAATATGTTTAGTACATATTTCTGAAGTCGGCGACAACATTTATTTTAAATATTTTTTACTTTGTAGTGACATAGAAGTCGGTTGTATTTTTTTGTTAAAATTTTTTTATAGTCCACAGTCCACCTAATGGTGACTGCCACCCATGGATATCTGTAATCAACCCTAGATAGGATTAGATTCACACCTGAGGTCGGCCACAGATGCGCTGCTACCCCTGAGGACAAAGCTGAAAGGCCTCGAAAAAGTATGTCTCTTACCACACTTCAAACCAGAACACAGCAGCGCTACTGTTATTACAGAAATAAGTGTGACAGTGCCGCCGGAGTCGAACCACAGAGGGTTCTACCTTCAACAATATTTATGTATTATATAATTGTTATCTCTTAAAACGTAAAAACATTAAGACGAAAGTCCAATCATTAATTTTAAATAGCTACATAATAGCATAATTCTTGAAACAATATTATTTAATCTTAAATGCTAAGAATTCATTTAAGATCAATAATAATATTATCGTTCATGTTGTAAATAAAGGGGGTTATTCTGAACTATTATAATACTGAATAACAGATAACTGTTCGACCATGTCTCCTCTTTTCGGTCTCAGTTACAGTGGCCTCCTATTCGCAAACGAAGACAAATAAGGATACTTTCAACGCTCTTTTCTATCTTATACGATGATCTTTCTCCAGAATATCTGAAGTGTAAATTTCAGTACCTATGTGATAACCACGAACGTCACCTACGTTCTTCCGAGACGCTGACTCTCTCAATCCCTTCTCACCATTCTGGTTTCATGTCCTATTCGTTTGCTGTTCAGGCCGCTCGATTTTGGAATGCGCTCCCTGAAGATCTTAGAAAACCACTCAGCAAATCAGTCTACAAGAAGAAACTTCGTGCATATTTTATAAATCTAGACGTATGACGAACCAAAAATAGTATTATTTTTCTTTATTTATGGATATATTATCTGTATGTATTTATATAATAAATATTTATTGTAGTATATATTTATATATATATATGTATATATTATTTTCTTTATGCCGCCATCGTTGTCTTTCTCACTACCCGAAGGTTGACTGGCAGAGAATGCTATATAGCATTAAGTCCGCCTTTGTGCCTTTACATTTCTGTAAGGTTCATAAAGATTAAATAAATAAAAAAAAAATCAATAAATAACTGAAACTCATTTGAAGCAAAACGATATATACATTACCTTCAGTGCCTCATCAACAACCCATTACTGTCCCACAGCTGGGCACGAGTCTCCTCTCATAATGAGAAGGATTAGGCCATAGTCCACCGCGCTGGACAAGTGCGTATTGGTAGACTTCACAGACCTTTGACATTTTTTTTTAAATCTCTTTGGTATGCAGGTTTCCTCACAATGTTTTCCTTCGCCGTTTAGCAAGTGATAATTAATTTCTAATACGCACATAACTTTGAAAAATCAGAGGTGCGTGCCTGGGATTGAACCTCGGACCCCTAAAACGAGTTGCCGAGTTTCTTACCCACTAGGATATCAGTGCCTACCTGGCACATTTCGGCCCCCCTCGATGGTAACGGCAGGTGACGATGTACAAAATAGCCTTCCCCACAGTGTCGGGCTAAGGTCGTCGGGGCCTCGGGGCGGAAAGTTAAATGGAGGCCCCCAGTGTGAAAAGTTGATTTGATTTCACAAAATTAAAAAATGTGTCATATACTTATTCGCCTGATTCGATGACCTTTTTTTTTGCTGATACACATTTCATAGATTGTTTGGTTCTGACGACCTTTTTTAGCAACTTTGTTTGGAGGCCCCCCAGAATAAGAGGCCTGGGGCGCCCCTTCCGCCCCCCCTTTAGCCGCTAGAGCTTCCCGCTGTCACGGCACGATTATTTATGAAAAGCGATAGGTATTTTGCACTTTCTTTGATTTATTTCTCATTTTCTGTTTGAAGATCCAGGTGGGATGAGGGTAAAGAAATTCAGAAGGTTTCAAAGTCATTTTAACATTGTAAAAAAAGTGTCGGGGGGCCGATTTCGGCCCTCCCGCACTGGTGGAAAAGTCATTGGAGGCACCTTTAGACCCACCGCGGAGAAAGTTAATGATTTTATTTGTCGCAACGAACGTGTTAACAAAAGCTTAAAATAATGTTATTTCTACAGTCATCACAATTTAATAGGCCCATTTTGACACATGCCATCCTAATGTCATTAATGTTTTAAACTAACTTTTTAGTAGGGAGTTTATGACCACGTGACGGCTAGAGCTTGCGGCTTCAAACCATTCGGAAGAAACCTTAATCGCACCAATAATTAATTATTTATCCCTTTTTCATCATAACAACAATAAAATTATCAAGACTTTGTTTCTTAGTGAATGATAAAACGAAAAAAAAAACAGCTTACGAGCGATGCTTTATTTAATCTTCTAAATATGATTAAATGTTTAAGTAACACTAGAATTTATTTTCTTTTCTTCTTTTTATTAAATTTTTAGATGATTTAGAAAAATATTGTGTTTTCAAAATATTAAGTAATCTATACAATACGTTGTGGGGTTGTAATCGATTTGTCGTAGAAATTGGTTTCTTTGGTTATCGATTTGTATATCACATGCTTAGAGCCTAGCGGTGGCATGTGCCAAAATGGGCCTGTTAAATTGTGACGCCTATAGTAGCAGAATCACCCAGTTATCTTAACATAAACATGAGAGATAACCGTTTGAACTATTTTACTCAGATTCTATGCTTCCAATTATTTCTCTTAAGTGATTATTCTGTATTTACTTCTTCTGGAAAAAAATAACACATATACAATAATAGATATTATGTTTTAGGAATACAAATGTATAGTGACTAATTTTAGCTTATTGCACTACTTTTTCATATAAAGACATGAATATACGAAGTGGTAGAACCCTTTGTGGTTCGACTCCGGCGGCACCACCGCCACACCTATTTCTATCTAATAACAGCAGTGTTAGGCGCTGCTGTGTTCCATTTTGAAGGGTGTGATAAGGGAGACAGACTTTTCCGAGGCGTTCCAGCTTAGTCCTCAGGGGTAGCGGCGCATCTGTGGCCGACCTCAGGTGGGAATATCTAATTCTATCTGGGGTTGATGTACGTCTGCTACTCCTATATTATAGAAAAAAATCTTGAAAATAAATAGAAGTCGCCATACAAGAAACCGCTATTTTAGATGTTTTTCGCTTTATCTATTAAACCGTAATAGGTAGACATCTTAAATTTTCAAAATGCATTTGCTTCTATGGCTGCTACAATAACAAATACTAAAAATAAAAATTATTAAAAATTTATTTTATACACAATAAAAATTTATTTTATACATACCTATTTATACAGAACCCTCCGTACACGATCCGTTCGCACTTGACCAATTTCAATGTTTATACATAAGCTGACCCGGCAAACGTTGTACCGCCTCAAAATCTATTTATCAAATATATTTCATATAAAATATAACCTATGTTACTCGTGGATAATAGCTTTCGAATGGTGAAAGAATTTTTAAAATCGGTCCAGTAGTTTTTGAGCCTATTCATTACAATCAAACAAAAGTTTTCCTGTTTATAATATTAGTGTAGATTAGTGAATTATTAGTAATAGTATAGATGATAATTCCATAATAGTTTAAATTCTCGGGAAAATAGCGGTAAATAACTATAATTAGTTAGAACTTTAATAACAAAACTGATAGTACATGACATATGACCGCGCGTTTAAAACTCGACCAAAGCCATTATTCACTCAGTAAGCATTCGTGCTTTGTCGTGCAAACACGTTTATGTTAAACAAGTGTATCCACGAGCTTAAATGTAAGTGTATCATTATTATATTACGTTTACAGTACAAAGAAGTGTATAATTTTGAGAATATTAGCATAAATGATCAGTTATTTTCATGTTTGTTACGTTATTACGTTTGTCAAGTATGGTGTGGCGTTTTACAAAAGATCTCGGCTACGCTTTGCTATTCAATCCGATGTAGGAAGTAAATAATTCTGTCCTGGTCCTGTAGGGACGATATAAAGTATATTTACATTCCTAAATACAAATGGAACGTGTAAGACGTGCAGACATTCTACTACGTTCGAGTTATAAATATTCAGATTTTATCTTTAAGTAAAAACTCGTCATTACTGTGCTCTTGTACGCATCTCTGCATTTGATTTTATATATTTTTTTAAGTGAACTTATTAAGGCGCATAGCACTTACCGTTACCGACAGCTTTAAGATTGAGCAGTTAACTTAAAATTGGTCATTATAATTTCTTTACAAATCAAAAATAATTCGGCATAATATATCGGCAGTCCCCAAAGACTGTTCTTTTTTATTTATTAGCGGCGGCTACAGCTGCTGAAAGCACCAAACGTCGTAAATATATTAGTTTATGCAATAACTATATATTTGTGGCGTTTGGTGTTGAAACTTTGGGTCCATGGGGTCCGGATGCTTGGCAGCTATTTAAACAGCTGTCAACTCGTTTGGTCGACGTCTCTGGGGACCCGAGAGCTGGCATACATTTCGCTCAAAGGATTGGTATAGCAATTCAGAGAGGAAATGCTGCCAGCGTCTTGGGAACCTTGCCCAAAGACAGTGATGGTGACAATTTTTTATGATAGTGTTTTTGTTTTTATATTTTTGTTTTTCATTTTTGTATATATGTAAATTTTGTAAATAAATTGTTTTATATTTATTCACATTAAAAAATAAATGACATCACTGTTTGAAAAAAAAAAGAAAAAAAAAATTATTTACTATTTATCTTTTTTATGGGTATGACTATTCAATCGACTTTCGATTTTTTTCTTTCTTTCGATCTTCATTATTTGTCCTTTATTTTTTTAAGGAGTGAAATTGAAGCGTGAATGAAACGTCATTTACTATTTTTTAGTTCATTAGAAATTAGAAAGTTTTTGTCTAGCTGTAATATGGCTGTCTCTTTATGATTTAATATCAGTAGTTTTGGAGATATGGAGAGGGAAAGGTCAATTTTAGTCTTCTTTCTTGAATAACCCTAAACTATCTATTGTAGAACTATAACGAATATATATTTGTGACCCTCACAACAATCCTTTTCACATTTTTTTTTATAATAAAGGAGTAGCAGACGAGCATGCAGTCCACCTGATGGTAAGTAGCTACTGCCGCCCATGGACGTCTGTAATCAACCCCAGATAGGATTAGATATTCCTACCTGAGGTCGGCCACAGATGCGCCGCTACCCCTGAGGACTAAGCTGTGTCGCCTCGGAAAAGTCTGTCTCCCTTACCACACCCTTCAAAACGGAACACAGCAGCGTCTTACACTGTTGTTATTAGGTAGAAATAGGTGTGGCGGTGGTGCCGCCGAAGTCGAACCACAAAGGGTTCTACCACCTTCATGTTACCCGATACATAATGTTTTCTTTAAATTGTCTACTTCGCCCCCCAATTAAAAATTAAATTGCTTATATTATACCTTCGTCTAGGTCCCGATAAATATGTGAGTATTAAATTTTAACTCATTTGGTCCAGTAGTTTCGACAAATTGCCTTTACAGACGGACGGATGGTTCCGCGAGCATATAATCCTCTAAGGGTTCCGTTTTTTTTTACGGGACCCTAAAACACTCGAAAAACGTCGGTGTAAGCAAAGTTGGTAACACTTAAAGTAGTTAAATAAATAAGCTGATAACCTTAAGGTTATTTTGTTTATAATTAGATCATACATGATTTTGATTATTTGTATACGTATTTGTGTAGATACTGTAACATTTTATATAACTTTACATAACTATATGAAAGATTTCTTGTGAAATGAGATGATTGTCTTGAGATTATAAAAAGCATTTTTTTATGTAATTATTATCTTTTCCTTTGTCCTAAAAAGGTTTTACTATTCGAGCGTAGGTCTATTCATGTATGTTTTTGAAGGTAACCTTTGTGGTACCTTCAAAATTTAAAAAGGTAACCTTCAAAGGTAACCTTTTGTGGTTGGACTCCGGCGGCACCACCGTCACACCTATTTCTGTTATAACAGCAGTGTAGCGTTGTGTTCTGGTTTGAAGTGCGGTAAGACATACTTATCCGAGGCGTTCCAACTTAGTCAGGGGTAGCGGCGCATCTGTAGCCGACCTCAGATAGAAATCTAATCCTATCTGGGGTTGATTACAGATGTCTATACGCGGCAGTAGCTCACCATCAGGTGGACTGCATGCTCGGCTGCTACTCCTATATTATAAAAGTAAAAGATGTTAGTAATGTACACCTGTTAGTAAACCTTAATAATACAATAAATATAGTTAAAAAACTATAGTACACGCTTTTATAGAAATCAAACTAAAAAATATAAAATAAACTTAGAAAATGTTTAATGAAAAATTGTATTAGCAACAAAAAAGATATATTTGTCGGAGGAAGAGTCAGAGTTATTTAATATAGCCTTAGCTATACCGTTACTTTAGTATTTTAGTAATCTTATTGGTACTTGATCAATCGAAGGGTTAATTGCTTTAAATTATAATCAACAGTCATTGTATAGCTTTCGTATTAGAATCAGAGCAGAGATTTTAAGAGGTCTCTAGTGGAGTCGAGGTATGTGGTGGCGCGGTGGGGAAACATTGATAAGAACTGATGTGAGTGATCGAGGTGGATCATTATTTCGTTGTGCTTTGGAGCGTGTAGTCACTACCTTGAACCTGCTGCTCAAATCCTTTGTTTGTAAAGTAATAGTAGTAGTATAGTATAGTTATTTTGTAAATCCGAAGTTATAATGTTAAGAACAATAAATACTGTGATAACTGTATTTGTGCCTGCATCTACCCTATGACAACGCCCACAAAACCCATAGATTTTATCAATGATGTCGATGAGAGCCGTCCTTCTCCGACATATTTAATTGTAAAAAAGCGTGGGGTGCACACTCTCGGTTGTTATAAATATTTTACTGACAGACATGAGCAGAAGGACCAACACTTTGATATTTTCAAAAGCACCCCACGCTTCGTTTACAATTAAATATACCTTTTTTTATGTTAATACAATTTTTCATTAAAAATTTTCGAAGTTTATTTTATATTTTTTAGTTTGATTTTTATAAAAGCGTGTACTTTAGTTATTTTAAACTATATTTATTTTTATTTTTTAATTAAATTTCTTATAAAAGCAAGTTCTTTAGTTTCTTTAATTATTATCTATTGTTTTATTTATACTGCTGTTCACATTAAGCATCCACAAAGCGTCATAATTATAAGGATGTATGTTGATTTCTTTCTACTGAAAAACGGAGTTACTCACTGACAAACATACAAGTGAAGCTAATATAAAGCGTGTAAAACAATATAATATAAAGTAAGATGCATGTCTCCGACTTTTAACTATATAATAAAGATACTTTACTGAATGTTTGTACGTGTCGAATTGCAAAAATAAGTTTATTTTAACTACCATAAACAAACAAGGTCATAGATATCATTGCTTATAGACCCGTGCCAGATAGCACAAATATTTGAACAAATGTTTGAACACAGTGAAGCACAGGTATTTGAGAATTTGTTCAAATATTTGTACTATGACATTTGGCGTCGGCTTTTCGAGCGCACGTCAAAGCGTTCAAAATTCAAATATGTGCAGATGCTGCTACACATGCCTAGTCTAGTTTAGGGATGTGAAAATATAATCGATTACTTAGAAAATCGATTTTATTAATCGATTTCTTGACCAGGAATAATCGATTTTTGATGTGAAACATCTATAGCCGCACGTAAAACCGATTTCTGGCGTGGCGACGCATGCCGTGGCGATGGTATATATATACAGTCTATATGCAGTAGTGTGTACGGTGTGGCGACGCGTCGCCATGCGCAATCGAATTCAATAAATAGTCATCGTTATCTGGAAAAAAATCGTAATATTTTATTTTATCATTATGACATATTTAGTTCCTATCACAATATGTTCTTTTCTGCATATTACTTTTACAAAATAATGTCGATGTTTCACATCTGCCAGGCGTCCCGTGACGGCTCACATTTTTTTATTAATAGATTTTTCATTTCGCTATTTCACACCATACTTTCGATTTTCAATAGTAGTATTACTTGCAACGCCATCTAGTGTCTAACAAACATAACGTATTTTTTTATTATGGCAGCAATCGAAAAGTCGGTTGGTAAAACAGTACAGTCATTAGATATTTTCCATAGACGGTGGATTTAGAAGTTTCTTCCCCGTTTAACTTCAAACTTTGTTTTTAATAAATTTTACAATATAGCCTGTTGATTAAGTGTGCAAGTGAGTTTGCGGTTTATTACTTGAGGTGTTTTGCATAAAAATGTCAACTAAACAACCAAAAATTGATTGGAGGGCTTACTTTATAATAAAAAACAATGGTACAACTACTACAACTGCGAAGTGTAAATATTGCTCAAAATAACTTAAAACGTACAGCAATACGACAAAATGAAAGCAGCATATTGAAAGTCGTGAAAAAAAATCGATTTTTTTAAATCGATTATTTTTAGTAAAAAAATCGTTTTATTTGGTAAAAAAATCGATTAATATAAAAATCGATTTCTCCCCAGCCAAGTCACATCCCTAGTCTAGTTGCTAGCAGACCATGACATGAGGAACAGGAATCTTAAACAATTAACTGTTCAAATGTATGAGCAAAGTCTGTGTTCATATATTTGTTTATGTCTGCCACGGGCCATAGAAAAAACTTGTGAGATATTTTAGTTGTCTCTGAGTCATCTTACGTAGAATTGAAAGGTCAAGAAATTGTAGACATTTGATTTATTTGTGAAAAGCATAGATTAGTAAAGATTACTCACTCCTAACAAGAAATTGTAACCCGTTTTGACAATTGATATTGTCACTGTCATCTATTTTCGTGTTTGAAAACTATTAAAAAATGTAGTTTTTAGAGCATTTACGAATGAAACGATATTTCTCCGCACTTTTTCTTCGATGTTGTGTTTTTGCACCACATAACTGCACATGTCGACATTGTTCCGCGTATATTACACCATGATAGTCGGAGATGTAATACATAGGCTGACACATAGTCAGCCATTCATGACATGATGATGCTGTCATGGTGTAATTTACGCGGAACAATGCCGGCATGTGCAGGTAAGACGTGCAAAAACACAATCGAAGAAAAAGTGCGAAGAAATATCGTTTCATTCGTCAATGATCTAACTACATCTCACTCACTACATTTATTTAATATTTTTCAAACACGAAAATAGATGACAGTGACAATTTCAATTGTCAAAACTGGTTACATTTTCTTGTTAGGAGTGAGTAATCTTTACTAATCTATGTTCAGAAATAAAAACGCACTAAAGAATGAGACATACATACGAATCAAGAGCAAAAAAATACGAATATTCGATTAACATTACCTTCCGTAGCTGGATAAAAATGATACGTCATCATCATCCCATTACTGTCCCACTGCTGGGCACGGGTCTCCTCTCATAATGAGAAGGATTAGGCCATAGTCCACCGCGCTGGACAAGTGCGTATTGGTAGACTTCACATACCTTTGAAAACTTTTTTTTAAGATCTCTCAGATATGCTAGTTTCCTTACGATGCTACTTCACTGTTAAAGCAGGTGATAATTATTTTCTAAAAAGAATTATTAAAATCGGATTTTAATTTAAGTAATTCGTGTACATACATAAAATAAAGATACCGGCCGAATTTATAACCACCTCCTTTTTGAAGTCGGTTAAAAACGTGTGAGTGCCTGGGACTCGAACCTGGGTACTCTCGATCGAGAGGCTGAGTATCCACTAGACTATCACTGCTTTTGAAAAAAATGATACTATTACATTAAAACCAAACCGCAAATCGAAACAAACATTTGATGACTCACGATCATTTAGTTAAATTGATAAATAATACCTATAGTTAGTCAATTAATTCAATTGAAAAATAATAGAGTTAGTCATCAAACCACAAAATAACAAACATTGATTAGTCAGTTTGTTATATACAGGATGAATTTTTAAAACGGGTCTTCAGGGCCAAATCCGAAACTATAAGGATTAGCGAAAAATGCTGAAAGGAGTTACGAGGCCGATTTTGATAAAAACTAAAACTGCATCATTACTTTTTTAAAATATTTTTTTCCTTAGCCGGAATCGAACGAGTTCATTTTGAAAAAAAAATACACCTTCTATATTATTCCACTATCTGATAGTGTTGCTTATAAGGATAAAAATCTGGGAAGTAATGATAAATGACAAATTAAAGGAAAAGTAAAATTTTGAAGAAAAACCATATTTTTTCATATTAATTTAGCAGTTAAGTTCCCGCCATTCATCAATTTAAACATTTCGCGTATTAACAAATTTTTTTGGCTCAATGTTTCAAATCATTCGAAATGGACGTTTTGTTCTTCAAGAATTTATATTTTTATGTCCGACTTAGTTAAGGTGACAATACACGATTTTAATAATTTTATCCCATTCTCCTCATAAGGATCATCAGGAATCAGGATTAACGACATTCCTTATGTGATTTTAGGTTGCTTTTTAGTTTTTAAACTACTTATATTTTATTTTTCAGAATGAAACTCATCTTCATTTGGGCGGTAATCGCCCTAGCTGCGTACGCGCAAGCAAGAACGCCTGCTAAACAGCAACCCATCTCTCCTCTCATCACCTCTTTGAATGATAAGGTGAGAAAAACCTTTTTAGGGGTCCATACCCAAAGCGCAAAAACGTAACCCTACTAAGTCTCCGCTGTCCGTCTGTCACAAGGCTATCTCCTGAATCGTAATAGATAGACAGTTGTTTTTTTTACAGAGTGTGTGTTTTTTTTATATAATATAGGAGTAGCACAGGAGCATGCAGTCCACCTAATGGTAAGTGGCTACTGCCGCTTATGGACATCAGTAATCAACCCCAGATACGACTAGATATTCCGACCTGAGGTCGGCCACAGATGCGCCGCTACCCCTGAGGACTAAGCTAGAACGCCACGGAAAAGTCTGTCTCCCTTACCACACCCTTCAAACCGGAACACAGCAGCCTAACACTGCTGTTATTAGGTAGAAATAGGTGTGGCGGTGGTGCCGCCGGAGTCGAACCACAGAGGGTTCTACCACCTTCACCTTCTGTAAAACGTGGCGACTATAACAGCAGATATTTAAAATAAGAAAATAAAAAATGGGCGTTGCCGTAAAACGTTAGTTAGTGAACCGTTATTATTCAGCTGATTTTTGAAACTTGTGCGTGTTTGTTCTAGAATTTTATAGTCGGTTGCTTATTTATTTCATTATTTGTACATTTTCAATTCATCAAAATAATATGAAATAATTTACTTTAATTATTTATTTACTAAATCCACAGCTTAATTTATTTATAATATGTAATACTTAACATTAAAGTACAGTGGAATCCGTTTATAATGACATCGAAGGGAATTGACAAACATAATAAGCGGACGTCATACAAAGCGTTTCGATAAAAAAAAAACTTTTTTTATATAAATATGTCCTTATGTATTTTAATACAGAAACATAGCTTAATAAATCAAAATAAAAATTGCACGTTAATCATTTTCAATATTGCTATTAAAATCGTAATAATTCTGCAGCCTTTAATGCCTCTTCTGCGGTAGGTAATGGTTCTTCCTCGACTTCCTCTTCCTCATCACTTTTGAGTTGTTCCTTAACATTCATGTTCTGTACGAGATCTTCATCGGTTGGTGCTTCGGATGTGAGGAGAGCGCTATCAATGTCAACATAATCTTTCCACATTTCCGATGCTAAAGAATCTGAGTCTAGGTTTCGTGACCACAAAGATCAACGAACATTACCGAAGATGTAAAAAATCATCATGTCGGTCATTAAAACCGGACATAATTTATCGACAATGGGTCATAATAAGCGACATGTCACTGTAAAGGAAGTCATTATATCCGATTTTTTTACAAAGAATTTTATATGAAAACCAAACTTCGCTGTGCAATTACGTCATAATAAGCGGTTGGTCAATATATGATATATACAGGGTGAATTTTTAAAACGGGCCTTCAGGGCCAAATCCGAAACTATAAGGATTAGCGAAAAATGCTGAGAAGAGTTACGAGGCCGATTTTGATAAAAACTAAAACTGCATCATTACTTTTTTAAAATAACTTTTTCCCTAGCCGGGAATCGAACGAGTTCATTTTGAAAAAAAAATACACCCTCTATATTATCCCACTATCTGATAGTGTTGCTTATAAGGATCAAAATCTGGGAAGTAATGATAAATGACAAACTAAAGGAAAAGCCTCAATTTTAAGAAAATACATATTTTTTATATTAATTTGGCAGTTAAGTTCCCGCCATTCATCAATTTAAACATTTCGCGTATTAACAATTTTTTGGCTCAATTTTTCAAATCATTCTAAATGGACGTTTTGTTCTTCAAGAATTTATATTTTTATGTCCGAATTAGTTAAGGTTACTTTTAGGACCATTATAATAGATTTAACTTGCTATGGGCCGAGTTTCATTTAATACAGATGTAAAATGGACAATTTGCGAGAATGTCTTTTTCGAGTCAAATCCGAGTGATAACTAAACAAAGAGATATAGAAAATTATATTTACTGTTGATACGTAGTTATAAACAACAAACAATAACAATTTACTATTTAATCACTTATCAATTTTTATTAAAAAATAAATCCTAAAAACGGCGGTAATTTACTTGCCAAACTATTACTTACTCATACTAATCCGTATGTCACGGTTATAACATCGAATAATTAGTTGATTAACCAACAAATTCTTCAATGGTATGACTTACGTATGTTTCTAAAGAATTACACATAAATCATTTGTTATGTATAATCCTTAAGGATTAGTATGGCAATGTATGGAAAAATATGTATTTTCTTCAAAATTTTCCTTTTCCTTTAATTTGTCACATAACATTGCTTCCCAGAATTTGATCCTTATAAGCGACTATCAGATGGTGGAATAATATAGAGGTGTATTTTTTTAAAAAATGAACTCGTTCGATTCCCGGCTAGGGAAAAAGATATTTTAAAAAACTAATGATGCAGTTTTAGTTTTTATCAAAATCGGCCTCGTAACTCCTTTCAGCATTTTTCGCTAATCCTTATAGTTTCGGATTTGGCCCTGAAGGCCCGTTTTAAAAATTCACCCTGTATATATATAGGAAGGTGGTAGAACCCTTTGTGGTTCGCCTCCGGCGGCACCACCGCCACACCTAATTCTACCTAATAACAGCAGTGTTAGGCGCTGCTGTGTTCCTGTTTGAAGGGTGTGGTAAGGGAGACAAACTTTTCCGAGGCGTTCCATCTTAGTTCTCAGGGGTAGCGACGCATCTGTGGCCGACCTCAGGTAGGAATATCTAATCCTATCTGGGTTGATTACAGATGTCCATGGGCGGCAGTAGCCACTTACCATCAGGTGGACTGCATGCTCGTCTGCTACTCCTATATTATAAAAAAAAAGTCACTCAATATGTTTGTGTGTGTATGTGAGTGTGTGCATGTGAGTATATTTCTTTGCAGCTTCGTATAAAATCTTAATATTTTTATTCAGTCCGAAAAATATTTAATGTTAAGATCATCAACATTTCTGAGTCATTTAGCGAAGGCTATTTCCTCACTCGATTAAGGAAATACAACAAGACCTCATTCATTGTGTAAGTTCACATGGAATACAATTATGTGAATTGAATGTATTTAATACACAAGTGTCGCAAGGTTTAACGTCTCGCGTTATCTCTTCTCTATCTCTAATATTATAAAGAGGAAAACTTTGTTTGTTTGGTTGTAATGAATAGGCTCAAAAACTACTGGACCGATTTTAAAAATTCTTTCACCATTCGAAAGCTACATTATCTACGAGTAACATAGGCTATATTTTACGTGAAATATATTTTGAGGCGGTATAACGATTGCCGGGTCAGCTAGTTTATAATATAGGAGTAGCAGATCTTTAATGGGTAACTGTATTCGCTACTACAATAAAATACCCGACCACATCTTGAATCTCAAAGAAAGAAAGTTTAAACTTGTCGTTAAACATACGCTATGTAAAAAAGCGCACATGATTATTTGACTGACAAAACGGTGTGGTCTGAAGTAGCTCCAGCTCCACATGTATCATTAGGTTAAGTTTGCCATTGTAAATAACATTAGTTTTTAAAAGATGTGTTATGGAGTTTCTTCGCCGCTTCTTGTCGATAACGAAACACCTTGTGATGGGGTGGTACATGCATTCACAACAAAAAAAATGCTATGTAGAACCTATTTTGAATAAAAAAGAATGATTTTGATTTAATTTGATTTGCCGGACATCTGTAGTCAACAAATTGAATATTTAATCGAATTAGTGTAGATAAAACAGTTTATGTGAGGTGTTAACGTAACAAAGCATCTGTGGTCAATCTCAGGTAGGACTCGAATGCAATCTAAGATTGATTACTGATGTCTATGGGTGACATTGGCTACAGTGGCCAATTGGCGCCCAGGGATATCTGTAATCAACCCCAGATTAAATTCCCAGATTAGATTCCTGCCTGAGGCTACAGATGCGCTACTAGTGCTGAGAAGTAAGTTGGAACGTTTCCTATAAGTATGTCTTCCTTATCACACTTCAAACCAGAACACAGCAGCGCTACACTGCTGGTATAACAGGAACAGGTGTGGTGGTGCCGCCGGAGTCGAACCACAGAGAGTTCTACCACCTTCTATACTAGAAGGAATCAAAGTTTTACTGCTTTATTAACAGATGTTTTATATATTTCATATATTTAAAACCCTTTGTGGTTCGACTCCGGCGGCACCACCGCCACACCTATGTCTACCTTATAATAGCAGTGTTGGGAACTGCTGTATTCTGATTTGGAGGGTGTAGTAAGGGAAACATACTTTTCCGAGACGTTCCAGCTTAGTCCTCAGGGGTAGCGGCGCATTTGTGGCTGACCTCAGGTAGGAATATCAAATTCTATCTGGGGTTGATTACAGATGTCCATACGACAGTAGCTTACCATCAGGTGGACTGCATGCTCGTCTGCTACTCCTATATTATAAAAAAATGTATATACACGTGTTTAAAATTATTAGCAAACAAGGTAGGTCTAGCCAATTAACATGATTATAAGAGGAAAAAATTGCCTATTCTGTTTATGTGTTGATGATCTAAGTGTGTGAATCATGTTTGATTGTGTTGTGTAATCTTTTGTTTACACTGGGAGTAATAGATTTTTTATGAAGTAGAAAAAGAGAATGTCCACCTGTGAATAACCTGCGAATTAAAGGTGGTAGAACCCTTTGTGGTTCGACTCCGGCGGCACCACCGCCACACCTATTTCTGTTATAACAGCAGTGTTAGGCGCTGCTGTGCTCTGGTTTGAAGGGTGTGGTAAGGGAGAGATTTTTCTGAGGCGTTCCAGCTAAGTCCTCAGGGGTAGCGGCGCATCTGTGACCGACCTCAGGTAGGAATATTTTATCCTATCTGGGGTTGATTACAGATGTCCATGGGCGGTAGTAGCCACTTACCATCAGGTGGACTGCATGCTCGTCTGCTACTCCTATATTATAAAAAGAAACAACTTTTGGTAGAACTGCAATCCTATCTGGGATTGATTACAGATTTATAAATCTAAACCATAAGTACCCTTAGTATGATTTTTTACGTGTTTACAAAAATGACTGTTTTTATATTTGTTTACGTATTTCCCATACATTTCCAATCAGTTCTGATACAGTCCGCTAGGGGCGCTGATTGGAAATGTATGGGCAAATACGTAAACAAATACCAAAACAGTCATTTTTGTAAAAACGTCAAACTTCATACTATAAGTACTGATGGTTAAGATTTATAAATCTGCAATCAACCCCAGATAGGATATCTATCTAAGGTAGGTTATTTGGTGCTGTCACTAAGGATTTAGTTCGAATACCTTGTATATAAGTGTCTGTCTTACCCTTCAAACAAAAAATGGCAGCTTAAAACTGCTGTTATAACAAAAATAGGTGTGACAGTGCCGCCAGAGACGAAGTACGAAAAATTTCACCTTCAAAGCACCTTCAATAGCAAACATTATGGTTATAATTATACTGTGTACTAGCTGAACCGGCAAACGTTGTGTTGCCATATAAATAAAAAAATGGTAAGGGTGAACAACCCTTATCACTAAGGGGTATGAAAAATAGATAGTAGCCGATTCTCAGACCTACTGAATATGCGTATAAAATTTGGTGAAAATCGGTAAAGCCGTTTCGGAGGATTACGATAACTAACATTGTGACTCGAGAACTTTATGTATAAGATATATACTTACATATTGTTACTTCACAACTTATGTTATCTGTGCTAGCAGCGTTTCACACAGCGACATACAAGTTAGTGTACAAAATAATAAACAAAAAATGTCTACAAATGATATATACAAAGTGTGGCGCCATCTCTTATCGAGTAGCAAAAGTTCTTACATTTTACTTTGTTTTCTAATTAATTTTACTTCTAATTACAGGATGCAAGAGAGAAAGCAAGAGTGCATCCCGCGTTCTCCAATGCTGGCAGACAAGCTGGCGTCGAAATTTGGAGGATTGAGGTAAAAATAATAAAAAAAATATGTATAATTAGGAAAAGTTAGTTGAAATAAAACAGAATAATTTTATTATGGATGGACTATGTTAATCCGTGATTTATTGACAAAACTTGATTGACAAGACTTGCTACTAGGCATAGTTTTACTTTTATACTTTTAAAATTAGATATTAAGATTTACAATAATAGGATAGAGAATAGCGCCATCTAGTGTCAAGTAGCGAGAAGTTACCATTGTTAAAATGGCTTACATAATTCATACTTTCAAATTATAATGAAATTGTGTTATTTATTCTTGAGAAAAATGCTTTTAAATCATGCGTGTTACCTTCAACATAATATTAATCTATACTTTCAACTCTCGCAATCCGACTGCGACACTACTGCTATCTAGCGGAATTTATGGTAACTACTCGAAAGTCATTGTTGCAATGATTTGCCACCTATTTTAAACTTTTTGTTGATAAATAATTTGATGTGAAAATATTTGACGACCCGCGTGGCGGAGTGGTCACCATACCGGTCTGACGCGCAGAGGGACCCGGGTTCGATCCCTGGCCAGACAGATTTGTTTGTTTGATATCTGTTTCTGGGTCTGGGTGTTTGTGTATTTGTCTGTGTGTTTCCACAGCACCCATGATACAGGGAATCCTAGTGTGGGGCTGCGAGTGTAGAAATATGTCTTTTTAATTCTCGAAATGAAAATTATTTATCATTTATTATACAGCAGACCTAGATATATTATAAAATATGTAAGAATAAAAAAAATGATCGTAATTTTAATTCCTAATGAATTGTATCACTGATCACAATATAACAAATATAATAATCAATAATAAGTACGATGTCAGACAGTGTCAAGGTTTCAAATAAAATTGATAAGAAACAGATTTACAGTAAAGTCATGTGTAATGTTAGTTTAAACGTTTTGTGCGTCATAATATGAAATTATCGTCGTAATAACATCTTAATATTATGTATAAAATTCTCGTGTTAAACTAAATCAAATTTAAATACGCTCAAAGGCAGAGCTGGATTAACCCTGTATGGGCCTGTAGGCAATACAATTTTCGGGCCCTTTTCTTTACCTACTCTGACCGACTAAAAATGTTTTTTTTTGCCTTCTACCCACATTCCTGAATACAATTCCCGATATAGGCATGGATGACGTTCTAAGGGCGGGTTCAGACATACGCAGGCTCTATGCGTGCTCAACGCGGGTTGGCTGCGTGTTAGTACGGAGTCTGCAGTGGGCCCCTGTCGATCCTGGGCCCCTAGGCAGTTGCCTACTCTGCCTTAAGGTTAATCCGGCTCTGCTCAAAGGATACATTACAACTGTTCTTACTATTACGGACAATCACATCATGCATTATAATATAAGTTACACATTTTTGAAATATTACATTTAATACAAAAAAAAATGTCTAAAGCTATGAATAATTAATAAGTCGAGTTCAATGGAATTAGCTTGGATAAATTAAATTAAATTTTAATTTTAATTATGTCTATAAAACATTAAAACATTATAATTTTTAAACATTAGAATTTACTTCTCACTTACTCGAGAATTTAAGTCTTCATTTGGCAATCGCAGACACTTAAATGCTTATTACTTAACTATTTACTCACTACTTAGTAACTAACTAAATACTTACTAAACTAATTAGTTAGTTACTTAGTAACTTCTTTTTTAGTTAGTTACTGACTTAGCCAAATCTATTTACTTACTACCTTGTAACTTACTAGATACTTACTAAACTATTTAGTTAGTTATTTAGTAACTTAGTTAGGTGTAAATTATTTATTTATTATTCATTTTAATTAAGTAACATAATTATATATAATATATCTATCTATTTACAAACTTAAAATCTATATACAATATACACAAAAAATATAATTTAAACAAAAAAAGAAATATTAAAACTTAAATAATTAAATATAAAATAATGAGTCCAAATCACTGCCTCCCGGTAGAGTCCCAAGAATGCTGGCTGCGTTGCCGCGTTGTATGGCCAAACTTATTCTTTGGCCAAAGTACGCACCAGCTCTTGCGTCTCCAGAAACGTCAACCAGACGCGACGACATTTCTTTGAAGAACCGTCGTGCTTCTGGCCCCCACGGACCCAGAGTCTCTACCGCAAACGGCACAAATATGTAGCCATCCCCCAAGGCTGCATATTTGCGCCGCTTCACAGATTCAGCCGCCTCTGCCGCACCTCCTGCATGCGTCGAGGTCACTGAAATATGGGATGGAGCCAGCGTATCCACGCAAGTCGCATCCCATACAAGTGACTTCCCGTGTTTCCAGGGAACGAGAGTCATACCGTCGGGCCGCTTGCCATCATCACGTGCAATACCATTCGGCTCAAGGCAAGCCGGCACGTTGATGGTAACAAGGGCCCTTCGGATGATATCGTTGACACACGCATGACGCGACAAGCGACCAGCACTAAGGCGGCAAGACAGTCCGTGGTGGCCAAACTGGCTGACATTTTCACCACAAAGACAGCGATGTGGCTCATTTGTTTTCATACCTAAACGCAGGCAGACACAAATTGAAAATGATATATTATCAAAAAACGTGAATTCTAAATTGTATGATGGTAAAGCCTGCAGCCAAAAACCTGACTCTTTTTCAGAGACTGCTAAAAGACGAGCCCGCTCTGAAAGATTTTGTGAATTGTCTAAAAGTCTAACTGTCTAACTTAGTTATTTAGTTAGTTATTAACTTATGTGTCTTTTCAGAACTTCAACCCTGTTGCAGTGGCGCAAAATGACTTTGGAAAGTTTTACAAAGGCGACTCTTACATAATTCTTAAGGTAAGTTCATTATTCATTTTTATGTTTCTTTTGTTCTTTCTATCGGTTCGGTATAAGGTGGATACCGAGTGACTTACATATGTCCATCTTATGATCATCTTAGTCCATACGTGGCTCATATGAGGTCGGCTTCGCTAGAACGTATATGGTGTTGGTTACAGATGCCCCTATCAATGTTCCCGTTGAAGGTGGTACAATCCTTTGTTCGTCCGGCATCACCGTCACACCTATTTCTGTTATAACAGCAGTGTAGCGCTGCTGTGTTCTGGTTTGAAGTGTGGTAAGGGAGACACTTGGCCGAGGCGTTTCAACTTAGTCCTTAGTTAGCAATGCATCTTTGGCCAATCTGAGATAGAAATGTAATCATATCTGGGATTAATTATAGAGGTCCGTACGCCATCAAATGCATGTATACTTGTTTTGTTGTCTAGTCTCTTCTCATGTTAATGACAGATGTCCATACAATAACGATTTCCTATCATACGTAATTCATATTTTATAAAAACATATGTTATAAAAACATTGTTATCCACAGACAACAGCAGACAAGCGCAATAATCTATCCTGGGACATTCACTACTGGATTGGAAGCGAAACTTCCCAAGATGAGGCTGGAGCGGCAGCCATCTTGACGGTGGGTTTGGATGACAAATTCGACGGGAAAGCGGTACAGCACAGGGAAACCATGGGTTACGAGAGCCCACAGTTTTCTGGATACTTTCCACGAGGTATGATCAAGCAAACTTTTATAACGCACTTTTGAGATTTCCGATCTTTACACATAAGCAGTGATAGCCTAGTTAAGAAACTCGGCCTCTCGATCGAGGTCCGAGGTTCAAATCCCAGGCACGCACTCTGATTTTTCAAAGTTATGTGCGTATTAGAAATTAATTATCACTTGCTAACGGTGACGGAAAACATCGTGAGGAAACCTGCATACCAGAGAGATTTAAAATAAATCTCAAAGGTATGTGAAATCTACCAATACGCACTTGGCCAGCGCGGTGGACTATGGCCTAATCCTTCTCAATCTCAGGAGACCCGTGCCCAGCAGTGGGACAATAATGGGTTGATGATGATGACACATAAATAACTTTACACTCGTAAAACTTCCCCACTTATATATTCTGGAGTCCCACCTATATATTATGGATTCTGAATTCTGGAATGCGAAGTGTTATCGGCGGAAATCTTAAGGAAAGATTGGAAAATATGATAAAACGGCGCAAATGTGTGTCAACACTGGTGGCTTACACTTGAATAGTGTCATATTTTCAAATAAACTATAATTACTTTATTTAAATTAAAAATGTCACATCTTAACCTGTATTCTCAATGTTGATGTTATTTAATTTGTAATCATGTTGTGAGTTATGTTATCATTAATGTATAGCTTTTTGAATATTGTTATTTTTTTACATTTTTTTCCTAATAGCATTTTATAATATAAAATATTGTTTAGTATGTAGTTGCTCAAGCTGTTCACACCTGTAATTGAGGTGGCACTTAAAAAATCTCTCAATGTTTTATCAAAATAATTTGTATGGATCAGTGTTCACCTTGTTGGTGCGACTTTTCAATAAATAAATAAATAAACAAAAAAATACAGGTTACTTAAACCTGTATTTTTTTGTTTATTTTCTTACGCAAAATCACTTTTTTTTTATTTAATCATCATCATCAACCCATTACTGTCCCACTGCTGGGCACGGGTCTCCTCTCAGAATGAGAAGGATTAGGCCATAGTCCACCGCGCTGGCCAAGTGCGTATTGGTAGACTTCACATACCTTTAAGATTTTGTATAAATCTCTCAGGTATGCAGGTTTCCTCACGATGTTTTCCTTCACCGTTTAAGCAAGTGATAATTAATTTCTATTTAATACAAAAGTTATTCTACAACAAAATTGGATGATTTATTTTGCGCCACCTTTTACTATATAAAACCTTTTAAATTCGAGAGGTCAGTGCCTAAGTGAAACATTTTTTTAATACTTGAGCCTAACTATAAAGCTGACGTGCTAGCAGATGGAAAGTAGTTAACGTCGCCTATGGACTTGCAACACCAGAGGAGTCGCCAATCTTTGAAGGAGAGCTCTTTTTGTGCCTTTTTTGCCCGTGTCATAGCGCTCCGGGAATACCTCAGGAGGACGCTCATACTATATTTTGCAAGTCCATTGCAATGTGTTGTTGATGACGAAATGATTCCAGGGGTGAGATACCTGGACGGCGGCGTGGCGTCAGGCTTCAACCACGTGACCACCAACCCTGGGGCGGAGAAACGGCTCTTCCAGGTGAAAGGCAAGAAGAACATACGCGTGCGACAGGTAATGTACCCAAACATCCAGAAGTGCTGGAATTTTAAACTAATGGTCAGTTTGGTGGCTTGGTAGATCATGATGGTTATTCGATGAGCTCAATCAGTTGAAATGAAGTTGTTCATAATATAAAATGACTAAATGCTTTGTTTTTGGACCTCACAGCGCAAACAGTGCTTTTCAAGTCATAGGATAAGCCACGAGAACAGATAAAGTGGAATATACAAATACCCAGGCCAAGGCAATCTGTAATCTATAATCAGACATCTGCCTCGCCGGGTATCGAACTCCATACCCCTGGGTGTCAAAAGGGTATAGTGACCACTACTTGGATCCTCAGATGGTTTTGCGACAAACAGATTTTTTTGTATTTGCTACCACATAATTATGCGTAACCTCAATGTCACAGTCTAACAACACCTATTACACCAACTAAACCAGAAAACAACAGCAACGACTCCATAGCTCTCAAACTCCGAGGAGTTCCCTCAACCAAATCTTTTTCATACTTACAGGTGGATCCTCTCATCTCGTCCATGAACAAAGGCGACTGCTTCATTCTAGACGTGAATCAGGATATTTTGGTCTACGTGGGTGACAGAGCGAAGAATGTGGAGAAGTTGAAAGCCATCTCCATGGCGAACCAGATAAGAGATCAGGATCATAATGGAAGAGGAAAAGTTGAAATTATTGGTGAGTTTATCTTTAGTTAAGGGAGATTACCTGCTAGATAATCTTTGAAGAACCTTTTGTGATTCGACTCCGGAGGCACCACCACCACACCTATTTCTATTTAATAACAGCAGTGTTCTGTTCTGCTGTACATGCACAATATGCACACCACAGTCCACCATACAGTAAGTGGCTACTGCCATGCATGGACATCTGTAATCCACCCCAGATAGTATTAGAGTACTACGTGAGGTCGGCAACAGATGCATTGCTACCCGTAAGGACTAAGTTGGATCGCCATGGGTTACTGTCTCCACACCCTTCAAACCAGAACACAGCACTTGACACTTGTTATTAGACAGAAATAGAGGCGGTGGTGCCTCCGAAGTCGAGCCACAAAGTGGTCTTTTGTTAAAAATTATCAATATTTCCTTAGCCAGTAATTCAGTTTCATACATAAATTACATGTTAAGGGAAATTAAGGGGATCGAAGTATGACATTGTGTTACAAGGGGTGGTGAGGATTCCTACATTTCGTGACGTCACATTCATAACAATTCACTTTACTATATGTATAGATAATTGAAATGGAAATAAAACTTATATGGGAACTGTTATTATAATTTATAATATAAATTGCAAAATATGTGACATCACACTAGATACGGGAATCTCACAACATGACCAACTGTGACGAAACTGTGACTGTGTGTTTGTGTGCGTGTGTGTGTGTGTGTGCGTAAACGTGTGACGTAATATATGGATGGGCCCTTCTCTGAAACTGCAAATTTAATATTACAGACCAATACTCGAGTGAAGTGGATATCCAGAAGTTCTTCACGGCTTTGGGATCAGGTAGCAAGGATCTTGTACCAGAAGATAGTGCTGGTGGTGATGACCAGGTAAGCCAGTTCCATACTCTTGTACTATTGATTTTTAGGGTGCCGTACCCAAAGGGTAAAAACGGAACCCTAAACTAAAGTAAACTAAAAACGGCAATAAAATTAAATAGTTCTGTGAAGTATCTAGAAATATATCTGTTTTATTTTTTCAGACCTTCGAAAGAAAAGAGGAGCAAGATGTGACCTTATCTGAGATCTCCGATAGCTCTGGGTCGTTGAAGGTCACAGCGCTGACGAAACCATTCAGACAGGAGCAATTGAAACCCCAGGTAAGAAGACATTATTATTATATAGTCGCTCATATGACCAAGATAGACTTTACGTACCTTTGAGAACAGCAAAGGTATTACGAGCCAGAGACAAATTGGTAGACGAATACAACGTGCCGCTCACGTTTTCGTCATCAATCCACTACTGTCCTACTGCTGGGCACGGGTCTCCTCTCAGAATGAGAAGGATTACGCCATAGTCCACCGCGTTGGACAAGTGCGTATTGGTAGACTTCACATACCTTAGAATTTTTTTCTAAATCTCTCACGTATACAGGTTTTGTTACGATGTTTTCCTTCGCCGTTTTTAGGAAGTGATAATTAATTTCTATTACATAATTTCGGAAAATCAGAGGTGCGTGCCTGGGATTTGAACCTCGGATCCCTCGATCGAGAGGCGGAGTTTCTTAACCACTAGGCTATCACTGCCTAGTACTTTCATGTTTTGGGAGGACCAAATTCAGCTTTTTTGGAATACATAACGTGTATTTGATATAAGGAGGGCCTTGATATTTAATTTGCCCCAGGCGGCACTTTTGGGGCGGCAAAATTACAGATTGGGAGATCTCTTCCATTTTCGCCGAAAAATTTTATTCTTAGTCCAATTTTTACTACTGACATTATTCTAATTTCAATGTATTAAATTTAGATTTAATTTTAATTTCAATATATTTAATTTATCTAAATTCTTATCAATTGTATAAAATTGTATAATATATTCTTATCTTATATTTAATGTAAATTGTTATCTTAATTTCATTATATTTTAATTAATTAGAGCGTCAATTCTGTAAATGCCGTGTTCACCTATAATTGTGGGTACACGACTTATTTATCTAACTTTTGCAATATACTTTATATAAGTGTATACTACGTTGATGAATCTTTAATAAATAAATAAAATAAATATAAGTTTGAATAATAGTCTTGACAACATAGACTAACTATAAAAGTAGATATAAAAGTTGTGACACAAGTATAATATTTTAATTACATATATTTCTTTAAATTTAAATTTTTAAATTCATCTGCTAACCTAAGAAGTTCCTGCGATACATAAATCTCTTCTAGAACCGGTTTTACTTCGTCATCGCCTACATCCAAGAGAATAGTACATAGTGCTAATAGTATGGCGAATATTGTTCATATTATTTTTCATATTTTTTCAGGAATGCTACATTCTGGACACTGTAAGCGGGAGCATTTACGTGTGGGTTGGGAAACAGGCTTCGAAGAGGGTAAGTTATAAATTAGCAAAATAAATCTATAATTCTAGTTATTTACACACGAGTTTCCCGCTACTCGGCAACAGATGGCGCCTCATGGTCCTGAATCACGATATCGCAGTTTTTTAAACTTCCTGCATATATACAAGTTCCAAACTAAAACTACCGAAGGAGGGAGGAAGAGAGGAAGAAGTGCTCTCCAAACGCTAGGAGCTATTAGGAGATGCCCTTTGTCATATTTTATTTTGAATATGACTAATTTTGTTTTAAATCCAATCTCGTCATGACCATTACATAAACAATAATATTACCTTAACCTGAGTTCTAACGTTACTTTTGTGATATATTTTAATCCTAACCTGAATGCTAATGTTACAATTTTTGATATTTCCAGGAGAAATCCGAAGCCATGTCGAAAGCACAGCAGTACTTGAGTGCTAAGAAGTATCCATCATGGGTTAGTATCTAGATTATTTTCTATAGTCTGATTCATAATTAGGTGTCCAAAATGTAAACAAAGAAATGTCATTGTCAAAATTCGATTACAGGTATTGCAAACCTTAACAAATTAACAAGAAACGAAAAATTTAACAAAATTCAACATAAAACAAAAACTTAATAACTGCACTCAATTAAAAAAGACGCGCTAAGAAAACTAGAAAAAATTCGAGTTCGATCACGATCACAAAAATGAATAATATCAACTACGAAACTTAAAAATGGCGGCACAAAAAATGTGTTGGATGCCGATTGTGTGACACAATTTAATTTTCTCTCATAAATCCTGTTTTTTATTATTATTAATGTATGAAATGAAATTGAGTTAATATAAATATTGGAAAATGTGAATTGATTTTAATTTATTTAGATTATTATTTTATTACCGATGTATTAATTTAATGTTGTCAAAAATAAGAAACTGCCATTTGACACATATTTTCTTGATAGGTCAACACCTTTGTTTACATTTTGGACACCTAATTATGAATCGGACTATACTAGCTTGTACTTTTTTCGGCTTAAAATGTACCCTTTGTCTTTATTTGAAATCCTGACAACGTGTATACATTTTTATGCAAATGGATTACGTAGATAAGGAGTTAAAGTGTATACAAATATACAAACAAACTCACATACGCATTTATATTATTTAGGATAGGATTGGAATTAACCTTTTTTAGGAATTGCTTCTGGGCACAAGACTCTTCTTACGAATAGAAGAGGTCAGGAGTGTAGGGGAAGGTACCTGTAATTAGCCAACCTAAGTAAATAACACTTTCTACCCTCAATTCCTTATATTTTCCCTGAGTCGTGTTTGCTATGAACAAACATAGACGAAAACACAAACACCCAAATCTAGAACATAAATAAAAATTATGATCGTTTAGTTATTTGTGCCCTTGGATTGAACTCTGGACTGAAATAAAAAAAAAATTGTAAGAATAAAATTTTATTTATGGTTTTGCTTAGCACACCCTACAAATACATAACGGTATTACATTGTAACAATTATTCTCCATTTATTCAATAAATATTTTATACTCCAGGTCCACATCGCACGTATTCCTCAGGGCACAGAACCAGCGGTCTTCAAACAATACTTCAGTACTTGGAGGGACGTTGGCATGTCCCACAACCGTTTAGTCAGATCTGCTAGTGGTCTGTAAATTAAATATAGTGCATGGAGAAGGCGAATAAATGCATCGTGGAGAATATAAATAAATTAAGCAAATTAAATGGAATCACTGCAAATGGACTGTGAATTATAATTAAATATAGTGCATGTAGAAGCCGAATAAATTGGTGCATTACTGACAATATGAATGAATTAAGCAAAATACACAATAAATGTGGGATTACCGCTAATTGAATGTGAATTATAATGCATGGAGGAAGCGCATAAATAATTTACTTTAGTGGAGAATATGAATAAAGATTGTTTTTATTGTCACACCAAATACTGAATACTCATATTACTCTTTTTTATTTTATATATTTATATTTAACTTAACAACAATAAATATGTACAAAAACGTATTTTTTCTACTATCGTGTAACTTATTTAAGTATGAATAAAAGTTTAACAATGCATAATTGTTACTTACTTCGCTTTGGGTTGTCATTACTGCATGGATTTTATACACATTTTAATACATTTGCAATAAGTCACAAACATCGGGAATATGTGATACTTGATATGAGACTTGGTTGAAACACACCTACTCGTATAACTGCATGCATGCAATAAAAGACTGAAATAAATTCAATAAATTTTAATAAAAATGTGGAGAATATGAATAAAATACAAATCATTAATGAAACATAGAAATATAGGGATTTTGTTATCAGCAGCATAAAATTAACATTTTATTTTTAATGTAATAAAGAATATTGAAATTATGAATCTTGTTTTATTTATTTATTTATTATTTATGCACACACCATACAGATACAAGAAAAAAAACAAAAAAACACATATAAAAAATAGTATGTACAAATTATCTTAAGCATGAAATATATCATCAACCGATTTCTGTCTCACTGCTAGGCATGGCATGGTATGAAATCCTCTCATAATGACAAGTAAATGTTGCATGAAATTGGATTGACTCACTCATGTGGAAAATATCAATAAGTTTAATATGGGAACAGTATCCTGCGTAGATAAATATTCATACTGTTTTGAAGTTACTGATCCGTACTCTAAACTTGTTTTATTTAAATGTTACTATATATTCCTATTATTTATTTATAATCTATATCATTAAAATACATTGTAGCTTTAACATAACAAATAAATCAGCAAATATTTAATATATTTCAAATATTTACTTATTATTAAGTAAATATTAATGGAGAACTTGAATAAACTTTTCTTCATACTTTTACAAAGCTCTATAAAGTCATGAAGAATGCAAATAAATATATATTTATTTTTAATAACATTTAAAAGTGAAAGGATAGAAATTGATTAAGAACCCTCTGTGGTTCAACTCCGGCGGCACCACCGCCACACCTATTTCTGATATAACAGCAGTGTTAAGCGCTGCTGTGTTCTGGTTTGAAGGGTGTGGTAAGGGAGACATACTTATCCGAGGCATTCCAGCTTAGTCCTCAGCGGTAGCGTCGAATAAGCAACCTCTGAGGTAGATTCCTCTTATGTGGGGTTGATTACAGATGTCCATGGGCGGCAGTAGCCACTTACCATCAGATGGACTTCGTGCTCGTCTGCTACTCTTATATTAAAAAAAAATATGTTTTAATAATTTTTTATTTCTATATTTCTAGCCTCGTCTTCTAGCGAAAGTTCATCAGAAGAAACCCACACGAAGATGTATAAAGTTGTGCAGATAACTGATGTCAAATATCATTTTGAAAAAATGGATTTGAAACAGACGGTAAGTTCTTTTTATTTAGTATCGAAGTTAGGTAATCTAGTAAGTTAAATTAGTTAGATTAAAACTACTACGCAACAATCCGCTACAAATATATGTGATGGTATATATTTTTGTCTGTCAAGATATTAATTTTATGCCCCTGATAAGTATATTTTTTCCCTTGGTCATTGATTTAAAACTCATGGGGTACGATTTTTGTGCTCCTGGTAAAATATAAATTCTGTGCTCCTGATAAGAAATTAATTTTGTGCCCCTGGTAAAGTATGAATTCTGTCTCCTGATAGGAAATGAATTTTGTACCCTCTGTGTAAAAAAATAATTTTGTGCCCCTGGCAAAATATACATTTTACGCCCTGGTAAATATTTCAAAGTAAAATAAAATGTTTTTTTTTTTACAGCAACTAACTAAAAATGAGGTATTCTTACTGGAAGATGGCGCATACATCTACATCTGGTTCGGAAAGATAGTACCAAATGATTTGTACAAATCTCTTTTCATTATTGGAGATGTGAGTATCTTATTTTATCTTAAATATTTTATAGAAGGTGGAAAAACCCTTTGTAGTTTTGACTTCGGCCGCGCCACCGCCAGACAGCAAGTGTGATAATACTGCCCAATAACAGCAGTGTTAGTATTCCAGCATAGTCCTCAAGGTTAGCGGCGCATCTGTGGCCGACTTCAGAGAAATCAAATCTTTTTTGGAGTGGACTACAGATGTGACCTCAGGTAAAAATATAATCTTATCTGGGGTTGATCACAGTCGTCCATGGTTAGTAGCCAGTTACCACCAGGTGGACTGCATGCTCGCCTGCTATTCCTATAATATAAAAATTGTGTTTGTATGGTTGATTCCAACAGTAAAGATATGACTTTGAAACCTGATAGGCGCTGTTGACGAGATTAGTTTTTTATGGCAGAACGTTTGCCAGGATCCACTAGTATCCAAAAGAAATATGATTAGAGACACAGCTACATAAAAGAAATATGATTAGACAGACAAACAGCTCCATCTTCTGTCAAATTAACGAAACAAGTTTAATGTCAGCGCCCCATTGAACCGATGAAACTAAAATTATATGAATTTTCAGGCTTACAAAGGAAATTTCGGAAAACATTCACAAAAATTGCCTGTACTTGGCTTAAAACAAGGATTTGAGCCCAAACAATTCAAATCCCTATTTCCCCAATGGGATGACAGTATATCTCCAGTAAGTATTATTAAGTTAAAAATTATTAAGGTAATTTTTAAAATTTTCTGATCTCTAGATCACACTACTTTTTCTATATCGTGGGTGCCATGGACACACACAAAGACAAATACACAAACACCCAGACCCAGAACCGTAATCATAATTCATCGTTTAGATATCTGTCTGGCCGAGGATCGAACCCGGAATCCACTGCGTGTCAGATCGGTATGATAACCACCGCGCGGGTCGTAAAATCTAATCATTGGCACCCCTTTTTATGTCTACCACTATTTTCCACTAGTAGGAAAAGGTTTATATAGGGTGACCTGACCCGAATAAACCTAAAAAGCGTTACGGGGACGATTTTTGTTTAAAAAAAAATGCATTACTACTTTAAACAAAAAAATGTGAGCCGTCACGGGACGCCTGGCAGATGTGAAACATCGACATTATTTTGTAAAAGTAGGTAATATGCAGAAAAAAACATATTAATTTTTTAATGTTCATATTTATAACAAATAAGAAAAAACTTTCGTGCGCTGCACGCCATCAGCTGATTTTGAAATACAATTCTGTCAGTCTTAATAAATTTATTCTCTGAGAAGAATGACATTAAAATTAATTAATAATTTAAAAACATTGTATGCAATGATTTTTATGTGAATTTTAATCTACCAAGATAGTAGATTTTACATTTGCTGGCGCTCAAAACACACCAAATATACGCGTGCTTAATGCACAGATAAATGCATACTTTAATTATAAAAAAATAATTAACTTACTGATGACTTGATGGTGTGTCATAGTGTGATTTTGCTTTCTTTGCAGAAGGCTGATCACTTTCACTCTCTAAATTATCACGGTCAGATATTTTATTATCAGAAAAATAAGCGGGCAATACTTAAAACATACAAAATACGTCAAGTGGTGTAAAACGAGTTAAAACGACTCCAGTCGCTCTCGCGCGGCGTAGTAATACACACGAATGTCACTGAACACGTTAAACGTCATTATTTTGAATTTTAAGCCTCAAAATGCCTTCTTGTGCAATGCATAAATGCAAAAATTATGCTCGAAAAAGAAACAAGATTCATGGAATCACCTATCACACGTAAATGAAGAGAAATTATTAAATTTTGTTTATTTTTCGTGTTCGATCCGCCATGATTACATGAGTAACCAGAAAGAGACAAAGTATGTTTTTGTCAATGAAAGTGATAAAGACGCAAAATGCATGACCATGCATTTTACGTCTTTTTCACTTTCATTGACAAAAACTTTCATTGATTGAATTGAACTGTCATAGATCAATGAAAAAATCAAAATCAAAATCAACAGAACAGAAGTGAAATTTAATTGAAGCTCACGATGTTCATACGTGTATGTTATAGTTTAAGATCCCACTGCTTAATTTTTATATTAGTGTGTTTTAGTCAAAATATAACTTTTTATAGTTTATTTTAATAAAATAAAATCGATATATGGGAAATTCTGTATCCTAATCTCTAAATTTTCTTCGATATCTGTGGTAAATAATAAAAAATATTACCATAAAATTTATATAGGATAGTATACGGTATTTTAAAATTTCTTTAATTGAATAAATTAACCTAAACATAATTTAATAAACAATCTTTGTATAGCCAGAAATTAATCCTCAAAAAGACCACGGTAAGATTATATAAAATTCGCATGTCACGATGTTAGTTACTGTACTCCTGCAAAACGCTCTTACTGATTTTCATCAAAATTTATATGCATATTCAGTAAGTCTGAGAATTGGCTACTATCTATCTATTTTTCATATCTCTTAAGTGATAAGGGTTGTTCACCCTTAACATTTTTTTTATTTATATGGCAACACAATGTTTGCTGGGTCAGCTAGTACATTTATAAAATGTACACAACTTTGCAATTAATGGTCGTGTGTAAAATAAAACTGAAAATAATAAACATAAATTAGTAAAGATACTTCGCCGCCTTGAAATTGAATGAAGCCACAAACGGCTTATTAGTAAGTTTTTTTTGAATTCTTGACAAATAAAAACATTTTTAGAGAAAATTTACAAATAAATAACTAATACTGCGTAATTTACATAATAGATAAATAATTATTTCAAATATTTTAGGGATATTTTAGCACGGAGACGTGGCAAAACTTTTTTACGCAACTATTTCAATTCTCAAAACTGGGTACATTTTCTTGTTAGGAGTGAGTAATCTTTACTAATATACGATAATAAATATAAACAATTTTTAAATCGTATATTTTAAACCAGTCGATACATCTGTATAGATACATTCTTTCATCAAATTATATATTTATATAATAATAATTTATTTAGTTAAACTGTACTATAACATTTCTACGTAAACGATGTACTAAAACTATTATCGACAGTTCTGGACATTTTTTACTTCTGTTCCATTATTTCATTGTCTTTGACAAGCATGAGTATCAATGAGAAATATACGTCCATACGTCCCGTTTTTAACGGGACAGTCCCTTTTTTCGATGCTTCGTGCCGTTGTCTCCGAAATGAACCGTTGCCATTGTCAATTAAGTAACAGTAAATATTATAATTGTGAAAAAAACATGGGGTGCTCCATTTATCAGTTTTCATAAAGCGCCCCACATTTTTTGCACAATTATACTATTTACTTTTCCTTAAATGATTCCTAGATTGAAAATTATTTTCTACTTTTTAGTTAATTTTATCATAAAAGCGTGTTTTTTATTATTTCTAACTATATTTTTTCAAGTAAAAAGTATTTGACATAAAAAATCGATGTCCCGTTTTGACTGAAGTAATCATTGGTCACTATATTCCATGGTCAATATTTACGTTTGCGTACACTTGAAACGCAAGGTCAAACACTAGTTGTCTTTTTTTATCACATTGTTCTAATAGCTCTGTCCCTTATAGAACATTTGTCTATGTAGTTAAAGGTAATCGTCGCCACGCCAGAAATCTTTTTTACGTGCGGCTATAGATGTTTCACATCAAAAATCCTGTCCCCTAGCCGGAAATCGAAGGAGTTCATTTTGAAAAAAACATACATCCTACATTATTCCACCATTCGATAGTGTCGCTTAAAATGACCAAATACTGGGAAGTAATGACAAATGTAAACTGAAGGAAGATCTCATAACTTCTTAAGCACATTTGAAAAATCACATGACTGGGAACCGAACCTCCGACTTCTTGATCGAGACACCGAGTTTAGGCTACTAGGTTATCACTGACCAGACTAGTTATGTACATTTTTTTTTTCTTTTTTTTACTTTTTTATATTTGAGCCTAACGATAAAGCAGACGTGTTACGTAATAGACATCAGTCAACGTCGCCAATGAACATTTGCAACACCAGAGTCGCCAATGCATCGCCGGCAACCTGATTACGTCATTTTAAAATATTAACCTCTTTCTTTCAGGTTGAATCAACGGATGATATGCTTAAAGACAATGAATTGATCTGAAGAAATGTCTTTGAATAATGTTACGAAACATGTTACGTAAAAAAATATAGTATCCTATAAATATTTTTTAAATAAAATGTCAATAGAACTACAGTTATTTTATTTTTATTAAGATCATACAATTTTCAGTTGATTTTGAAGAAATTTAATTTTAGGCCCCTTAGGGCATAATTTGCAGTTGATGTTGAAGTATTTTAATTTTATGCCCCTTAGGTGACAGATTTATATCCGTTTTTATACCCATCTACGTTTCCTGCAAAATTTTTCGCTACTTGCCCCCAAAACGGTATATCATCTGTTAATCTGTTAAATAACATATACAACAGTGTTGTTGCACCACCAAAATCGGCAACGCCGCTCCTCGCAATAGCCGTGACAAGGATTCTAAAGACATAGCGCACTAAGGAGGAGGTGGAAGGGGCGGTCCCGGGCCCTCGGGGGCCCCAAACACAATTATTAACTAGCTAAGAAACTCACCAGAATCATACGTATTTGTCGGCGAATAAGTGACACATTTGTAATTTTGTAAAATCCAAACTTTTTAGACTGGGGGCCTCCATTCAGCTTTCCACCCCGGGCCTCCGATGACCTTACTCCATCACTGGCTGGTGCCTCGGAAAAGTATGTCTCCCTTACCACACCCTTCAAACCGGAACACAGCAGCGCCTAACACTGCTGTTATGAGGCAGAAATAGGTGTGGTAGTGGTGCAGCCGAAGTCGAACCGCAAAGGGTTCTACCACCTTCTGTGTTTGGAGACTCAAGATCGGGGGGCAAGACTAAGGCGGACCGCCCCTACCCCCCTTAAGCCGCTGGAATTGCTACCCCTGAGGATTAAGCTGGAATGCCTAGGAAAAAAAATCCCTTACCAAATCCTTTAAACCAGAACACAACAGTGAATAAATTGTTGTTATGAGGCAGCCATAACGTCTTAAACCATCTGTTAATTACTAAAATAAAACGTGTAATCTTAGATGAGTAAAATACAAAGATATATCACTCCTAACAACAAAATAAATTTTCTCTAAAATTTTGTTTTTATTTTTCAAGAAATCATAAAATAACTGACAAGGCAGCATTTTGTCACTTCATTCAATTTCAAGGCGAAATGAAGTATCTTTCTATTTTACTTTTCAAACTGTAATAACAACAAAAATATTTCAATGTACATTGCCATTACGTATTGTAATATTTAAACAAATGGTTTTATTTCACAACATGTTGTTATTAAAATGTCTCAACTTTGCATGTCCTTGGCAATATTTATTGACAGTAAAATCAATATTGTAGTTCAAAAACCGTTGCACGTTGCTAGAGCCGAAGATTACCAAAGAGAGGCGAATATTGCCGAAGAAAGCCGAAGGTTGCCGAAAGGAGCGCTGGAGATCGTTCCATTACGGTTGAAGACCATCTCTTACGCGCTCGCAAGAAACGTAATTTTCTATCTATTTTCTTTTTTTATTCGTAAAATCGCCGTCAACCATGCCTGTCCCACTGCTGGGCATGGGTCCATAAAGTAATTATTACTAATTATACATAACTTACATGACTTGAAAAGTCTGATATTTAAACACTGAATCCCTCGAATAAGAGGCCGAGTTTCTTAACAACTAGGCTACCATTGCTTACGGTATTCGTTAAGTAAACTGCATTTATTTGTATAAGCTTACACAAATAGAGAACTAAATTTGACATACACATTTAGAATGTAGCATTAGACAGGCTCCTCAAAAAAATGTGCAAAAGGAGCTCTCCTTCAAAACTGACGATACATTGGTGTTGCAAATGTCCATAGGCGACGGTGACTGCTTCCCATCAGGTCGGTCTGCCTTATCCTATGTATGAACGAGTTTATTTTGAAAACAAAATACATCCTCTATAGAATACTATTATTAAAACTATAAGATAGAGCATTTTTCAAATAGGCCATCAGGCCTATTTGAAAAATTCACCCTGTATGTAAAAAAAGAAAACAAACGCAAAAGCTATATTAATACTTTAATTTGTTCTCCATTAAGCACTTTCTCCACTTCCTCAAACGTGTCATTTTTGAAGTACAATTCGATTTCTTGCATCGTCCTTCCTTTAGTCTCTGGTAGACGCACCCACACATAGATAAGACATAACGTCATGATCCCCGCATTCAACAAAAACACCCCATGATACCCTAAGACCCTAAACAAATCATCCGCTAGCTTAATACTCAAAAATAGCAGAAAACTCAAAACTATTCCTGATAGGAAGAAAAAGTACCCCTTGAATTCTAAAGGAAATATTTCTCCTATAAATGCTTCTAAAACTGGGTATGGTCCTGCATTGACTACAATAAAGTATAATGCCAGAATCCCACAGTTAATCCAGGCGTAGTAGCCTCCTTTCTCTGGATGGAAGTACATACAACCACTTAGAAGCACTAACAATATATTCGCTGTAATCCCAGTCGAGAATAACAGAGTCCTCATCTTCATTTTCTTGATCAGGACCAGTGATAAAATTGTGCCCAAAATGACAAAGCCGTCTACAAGTAATGTAAACATTAATATGTTTTTACTCCCAGTTATTTCTTCTAACATTGTAATAGCTAACGTACTGTATAAAAGCTTCCCTGCTGCAGCAATATAGACATTGATAACGCAGCTGAGCAGAAGAATATTCCAGAAATACTTCTTCTTCCACGCCATCATAAGTTTCTTCAAAAAGTAAGCTGTTGAGTCATTTTCTTTTATCTTCTGCATCTTGCATCGTTCAACTTCTGTCAGGATTTGTAGTTCCATTTCAGCTGTCGCTCTGTTACCGTGTAACCTCTTGAATGCCTTATTACATTCTTCAAACCTTCCTTTCGAAGCTAACCAGGACGGACTTTCTTCCCAGAACATTGGTAAGATTGCTCCTAGCGCAGTCGGTACAATCCCAATTAACGCTACCGTTCTCCAATGGTATACAATCCCGAAAATATGTCCCAACGCTGTCCCAACTCCTGGTCCAACTGACGTCATCATGTTTAAGAAAACTCCTCTAATATTTGGGGAAGTGTACTCAGGTGTAGATATGATATACATGGACAGAACACCACCGAAACAAACTCCTACAAATATCCTTGAGATCATGAAGACAATCATTTCTTCCGCGTAATACAGCATGATCCAATTAATGATAATGGGTAGAGAGAAAACAGTGAAAGATTTCCTTCTGCCGATGCTTTCTGTGATGATGGCAGCGACAGCAAAACCACAGACACTGGTGATGTTCATCGAAGATGCTGAAAATACGATAAAAATATGGTTATCTGAGAACTCGTGTTTGTGTGTTCTGGTTTGAAAGGACTTTTTTATATATTTTAGGAGATGACAAGTATTTTTTTTTATAAAATAGGAGTAGCAGACGAATATTCAGTCCACCTGCTGATAAGTGGCTACTGCCGCCCATGAACGTCTGTGATCAACTCCAAATAAGATTGGATTCTTACCGGTTTTTGGCCACAGATACGCTATCCCTAAGCTGAGGACTAAGCTGGTACGTCTCGGAAAAGTATTACCATATCCTACAACCAGAAAACAGCGCTTAACACTGCTGTTATAACAGAAATAGGTGTGGCAGTGGTGCCGCCGGAGTCGTTAGATAGTTAGATATCTCAATGGCCTAGGATCGAACCCAGGACCCTGCGCAGACCGATATGGTGACGCCACGCGGGTAGTCAACGATATTTTCATCTTCTTTCATTTGGAGTACACTTTACATGTATGTATGGTTTATTATGGCTATGTAATATATATGTACTAGCTGACCCGGCAAACGTTGTGTTGCCATATAAATAAAAAAAAATTAAGGGTGAACAACCCTTATCATTTGAGGGTATGAAAAATAGATAGTAGCGGATTCTCAGACCTACTGAATATGCATATAAAATTTGGTGAAAATCGGTAAAGCCGTTTCGGAGGAGTACTATAACCAACACAGTGACAATAGAATTTTATATATAAGATTAACGAAAAACAATGACTTCTATGTCACTACAAAGTAAAAAATAGTTTTAGAATCGGCTACTATCTATTTTTCATAGCCCTGAGTGATAAAGGTTGTTCACCCTTAACATTTTTTTATTTATATGGCAACACAACGTTTGCCGGGTATGCTAGTTTTTTTATAATATTGAAGTAGAAGACGAACATGCAGTCTTGATGGTAAGTGGCTACTGTCGTCCATGAACATCTGTAATCAACCCCAGATTGGATTCCTCCCTGAGGTTTGCAACATTACGTTGCTACCCCTCAGAACATAGCTGGAACGCCTCGGAAAAGTATGTCTCTTACCACACTTCAAACCAGAACACAGCGTTCAACACTGCTGTTATGACAGAAATAGGTGTGGCGGTGCCGCCAGAGTCGAACCACAGAGAGTTCCTTTAATGTCTCAACTTACCAATCCAAGAGATATCATCATTGGTCAAGTTGATTCCATCATCATGTGCATGCAATGCTGCAAGCATCCCAGACATTTGTCCGAAAATATAGCCATTTGAGATGCTGCAGCAGAGTAGACCAAACAGCACGATAGCCTGAAACAAAGAACATCATCATCATCATCATCAACCCATTACTGTCCCACTGCTGGGCACGGGTCTCCTCTCAGAATGAGAAGGATTAGGCCATAGTCCACCGCGCTGGTCAAGTGCGTATTGGTAGACTTCACATACCTTTAAGATTTTTTATAAATCTCTCAGGTATGCAGGTTTCCTCACGATGTTTTCCTTCACCGTTTAAGCAAGTGATAATTAATTTCTAAACAAAGAACAGAGGATTTAAAGATGGTAGACTTTGTGGTTCGACTCCGGCGGCACCACCGCCACACGTATTTCTGTTATAACAGCAGTGTTAAGCGCTGCTGTGTTCTGGTTTGAAGCGTATGGACATGGACATCTGTAATCAACTCAACAGAAGATAAAAGTCATACGTGTGGTCACAGATGCGCTACCCCTGAGGACTAAATTAGAACTCCTAGGATGAGTGAGTGTCTTACCACACCCTTCAAATCAGAACAGCAGCGCTTAACACTGCTGTTATTAGACAGAAATAGGCGTGATTTTTCTCCATTCACTCCATTTTGATATTTTTATTTTTAGTATTTGTTATTTTGCAGCAATATGTATGTGGACTCTACCAATACGTACATGTCCAGCGCGGTGGACTATGGCCTAATCCTCATTCTGAGAGGAGACCCGTGCCCAGCAGTGGGACATAGCAGCCACCTTTATACATACTCTGTGAAAATTTCAAGTGTCTATCTATTACGGTTCAGAAGATAGAGCCCTGTGACAGACAGACAGACAGCGGAGGCTTAGTAATAGCTTTCCATTTTTACATTTTGGTACAGAACTCTATAAACCATGGTTCTAGGACTACTAGGCCTATTATTTGCTAAGTAAATATACCTTTTTTTCTCGAGGGGGGACCTTCAAAAGGTAACCGACGACGTAGGAACGACGCCGGGTTATGTGGGATTTTTACCGCACTAAAACCCCCCCGGTGGCCGTCCTCTGCGCTTGTTGGAGAACTCCGGGATCTCCGACGGAACACAACCGGAGCCCTCCAAGCGCGTTGCCCCGATCGAGCTCTACCCTGGGGGTTTGGGAGCAGTTTTTGCTCCTCCCACACCACGTGTTTACGACGGTATGCGACCGCACATACCGCCGTCCTTCCTGGAGTCGCTTGCTGGACGGTTCGAGCTCCCACTCTTGCCGCCCGCAACCCCGGAAGCCCCCTTTTAGTAGCCTCTTACGACAGACAGGGGATACCGTGGCCCAATTCTAGAAATAAATATACCTACAAAAGTGTTACATATTTATTTTACTATATGTAAATTAAATTCCTACGCCTGTCAAATATTAGGCTTAAATATTTGCAAACTGCAATTTTATCTCTTGCAACATTGTTGCAACGTTTGTTTAGTTGATATTGTTATCTTAATAACTCTAATTAACATTTTAATAGCGTCATTTTTAGTATAGAAGTAAGGAGAATGCAGTCCATCTGATGGTAAGCTACTGCCGTCCATCATCATCATCAACCCATTATTGTCCACTGCTGGGCACGGGTCTCCTCTCAGGATGAGAAGGATTCGGCCATAGTCCACCGCACTGGACAAATGCGTATTTGTAGACTTCATATACCTTTAAGATTTCTTTTTTAATATAAGTCTCTCAGGTTGCAGGTTTCCTCACGATGTTTTCCTTCACCGTTTAGCTAGTGATAATTAATTTCTAATACGCACATAACTTTGAAAAATTTGAGATGCGTGCCTGGGATTTGAACCTCGGACCCCTTGATCGAGAGGCTATGACATGGAGGTCTTAAAAAAGGTTTAAAAAGAGCACTCCTTCAAAATCGGCGACGAATTGGCGACTCCTCTGGTGTTGCAAATGACCATAGGTGTCGGTGACTGCTTTCCATCAGGTAGCCCGTCTGCCTCATCGTTTAGATATAAATATAAAAAAAAATCAACCCCAGAAGATTAGCGTCATACCTGTAGTTCCACAGATGCAATGCTACCCCTGAGGACTAAGGGCTCATACACAAAACTGCGACGTGACGCGATGCGAATTCGCAACGCTGAAAATTGCCACACGAATTGCTGCGATGCGATATCGTGCGGCATAGCGTCTCCCAGGGTGACCATTCTTTCGACAACCGTCAACCGTACGGAACGTATTTTGAAAATTAGGTCGTGACATGGATAGTAAAAAGAAGTGTGCACTTTTGTTATTGCTTAGGAGATACAGGAAAGAGTAACAAAGAAAATTTTGGGTTTATCCATTTATCATATATCATTTATTGGAGTTTATTGGAGTTTACTCCTTAAGAAACGATTTGAGTTATAAGGCCCGGTACGGAAATTTTATGAGGAGTAAAATCAAGTGTAACACGAAAAGTTGAGGCGTAACGGAAACCAAAATATGAATCAAGAGTGCTTTTATTAATTTAAAATACAGTAAGTTCAAATCCCATATGAAAGTAATTATTACAATAAAAATAATTAGCAATATATAAAACATTAAAACGTCATTAACTAATTTGTTTACATTTTTGCATAAATTAAGTTATAGGTTTGATCATTTATAAACACTGTGAAAAATATGAACATTGGCGCCATAATATGATTAACAATCTTTTATGAACGTTTTTAAAGAAGAGTAACATATAAAATCAGTAAGCAATTGAATAAGATATAATATTAGCAAAATAAGTTTTTAACATAAAGAGGCTTTTGTAAGTTACTGATATATTAATTTAACTTATAAAAATGGATGCATTATTGATCAGCACCATCTATCAACGATAAACGGGCAAAATCAAAACAGTATTATTTAATATTTATTACAGAATTATTGCTAATGAATTATGTTCAAAATAAGTTATATAAAATTAGCAATACGTTTTAAATGAATTCTAGAATTATAAAACATTCAGAAACAATCCAAATTACATATAATAACATGTTTATTGAGTCTCATATAAATTTCATCCGTAAATTGCAACAAGGATATTTTATAGATGGCAAAGAAATTATAATTATTAAGTTTTAAGTTATAAAACGTTTAACATTGTTTTAAATATAAATAATTATATTATATTAAAATTTACTTTAATATAAACAATTATATTAAGTTACCATTATAATATTTGGAACCAAAATACATAGATTGATAAACTTGCAAACTTACAATTTATAAAACTTGCCACTAGATGGCGCTATTTTATATTATTTTGTAACATACTTTATGTAATACGCATTATTGAAGTAATATAAATAATCCGAATAATTACAGATATATGTTTGTTTCTCTTATCATTTTAGCAGATGCGTTCATTTACCTACCCTTTTTTCTATTCGATATATATCATAATTATCATTCGTAAGGAGTAAACTCCAATCGTGCGTCGTAGCTGACACACACACCCTTTTTTTTTTTATATTTAGTTTCCCAAAGAACAGGGCGCTCCTCAACCAGTAATATAAAAAAGTCAACGGAGTACTTTGTCATTTTTTACATTAAAGTAAGCCTTCCCACCCAATAAATACAGGTCTGTACGTTTTTCCCACACGCTGTCTCAGAACGCACTAAAAATGGCGTCAACAAGTGTGACGAAACATCGCAGAAATGTGCGATGCGAATTAATTCGCAAGTTCTTGCGATACGTCGAGGGCGCTCGCAGATTTTTGCGATGCGACGTCGCATCGCAGTTTTGTGTACGAGCCCTAAGCTGAAAAGCATCGATTAAGTAAGTATGTCTCCCTCACCACACCCTTCAAACCAGAACACAGCAGCGCTTAACACTGCTGTTGTAACAGAAACAGGTCTGACGGTAGTGCAACCGGAGTCGAACCACAAAAAACTATATGAACCAATGAAACAATTTTTGTATAAATGAGATCTATATTTATAACAGAAACAGGTGTGACGGTAGTGCCGTACTTCATAGTAGAGTCAAACCACAAAAAACTATATGAACCAATGAAACAAATTTTGTATAAATAAATAAATGATATCTATATGAATCAATTTTGAATAAATGAGTTTGAATTCGAGTTTGAAAAAAACATTACAAAATCTACGTTGTTAACTAACTTTAATGATGTACAATTTCGTGACAGATAAGAATATAATTAACATTCTACATTAAAACATAGATATAGATAAAGAATACTGGATTATACACAATTAAATTGTCTTTTATATTTAAACTATGTAGTTCGAGTAGTACCGCGGCTTCGCCCGCGTTTTAAAAAAATAACATGACATACATATAACGGAATATTTGTACCTTCATTGGAATGACAGTGGCGCCATCTGTCGCAAATTGGTCGTACCACAGAAACCCTTGTAGGCTCATGCACAACTTTGCTAAAGATCATCACTAGATCTAATATAGCTTATGATTCTATAAAGGACATACAGACAAACGCTTATCTAAATATATATAACTCAAAGGTGACTGACTGACATAGTGATCTATCAACGCACAGCCCAAACCACTGGACGGATCGGGCTGAAATTTGGCATGCAGGTGGATGTAATGACGTAGACATCCGCTAAGAAAGGATTTTGATCAATTCTACCCCCAAGGGTATAAAATAGGGGATGAAATTATTACTTCGTAACGCGAGCGAAGCCGCGGGCAAAAGCTCGTTAGAAAATAATTGTCACTTGGTTTAACTGTGAAGGAACACATCATGAGGAAACCTGTATACCTGAGAGACTTAACAAATTGGCCAAGTGCAAGTCGAATGCTAAGAGTTACGCTGTTTGTCCACCAACCACCGACACCGAGCCGATACCGATAATTAATTAATGACGGCGCCGAAGTAGCGTACATACATTTGCTATAGCAGCTTGTCCACCGAACATCCGTCACCCGAGCACCGTCATCCAATAGTAAATGTATGTATGCTACTTCGGCAATTCTACACCCAAGGGTATAAAATAGGGGATGAAAATATTACTTCGTAACGCGAGCGAAGCCGCGGGCAAAAGCTCGTTTTATACATATAGATGTAGTAGAATCCTCTACTTTTTTTAAATATAATAGTACCTAAGGGGTTCGACTTTGAATACAACATCATTACACTTATTTCTGTTATAACAGCAGTTTAGCGATGTCTTCTGGTCTATGTGGTGTTATTCCTGAGAACTAAGTCACACCTCGGAAAAGTATGTCTCCCTTACCACACCCTTCAAACCAGAACACAGCAGCGCTACACTGCTGTTATAACAGAAATAGGTGTGGCTACGTTGTCCCTTTTTTTTAACGAAGGGTAAGCCTTCAAAAGGTACCCTATGACGTGAGAGCGGCTCGAGGTTATGTGGGATTCTTACCGCACTAAAACCCGGTGGCCGTCCTCTGAGCTGCGTAGAGGACTCCGATATCTCCAACGGAACGCAACCGGATCCACTTGGCGCATTGCCCCGTCGGGCTCCGCCCAGGTGAGCTTGAAACTCACCACACCATCTGGTGTTCACGACGGTATGCGACCACACATACCACCGTCCATCCCGGGGTTGTTTGTTACAGGGACTGTAGTTCCGGGACCAGAATAGGGCTACGATATCCCCTGCCTGTCGTGAGAGGCGACTAAAAGAGGCTTCCGGGGTTGCGGGCGGCAAGAATGGGAGCTCATACCGTCCAGCAAGCGAACCCGGGAAGGACAGCTGTTTGTGTAGTCGCATATCACTGTAATCACCAGGGGATGTGAGAGGAGCGTAAATGACTTTGCTCCCCCAGGACACAGCCCTATAAGGGCATCGCGTTAGGAGGACTCCGGTTGTGTTCCGTTAGAGATCCCGGAGTTCTCCACCAAACGCCGAGGACGGCCACCGGGGGGTTAGTGCGGTAAAATTCCCACATAACCCAGCAATGGTACCACAACCTCGGGTACTTTGAAGTTTGAAGTTTTTTGAAGTTTTCCCCCTCGTTAACAAAAAACAGGTGTGGCATACGAAGCGTTCTTATAAAAAAAGAAAACCATGTTAATTATAAGAGTTCTTCTTTGAAACTAAATTGAAAGAGGTCGTTTATAGACAAAGAGATTAATTTTGTAAACTATCCTTTTCTTCACTGCAATGTATGTACAGAAGACAAAGAAGTAATTAATTTGCACAAAGGACTCATTTGTTAGTTGAGGTGTGGCCCTGAGGCTTTGTAGAGAGTGATTTACACACACATATACAGACACACACACACACACACACACACAAACGCATCTGAGATCGATCGAGAAGAATCGATCTTTTGAACCAAAAAAATATCACCTATTTTAATCTGGAGGCACGGCAGTGCCTCCGCCAAGTCGAGCTAGATTTTTAGTACATTGGATTCAGTAAATCGATATTTCATCCTAGAAATGGATGAATATCTATATGAAAAATTTTCGAAAAAATAACGCTTGCTGGTATGGTGACCCCCCATTTATTTTTTTTAACTCTTTCTTATTTTTTTGTATTTGTTGTTATAGCGGCCACTATTCATACCTACTTTATAAAAGTTTCAAGTGTCTATCTATTACGGTTCAGGAGATAGTCCTGTGACAGACGGACAGACAGCGGAGGCTTGGTAATAGGGTTCCGTTTTTACACTTTTTATCCATCGGATGCGAAACCTTAAAAAGAGGATATATTATGATGCGAAAGATTATTTGATTTCATATTTACATAAAACACCTGTACATATAAAAAGTTGACAGCCTAGTAGTTAAGAAACTCGGCCTCTTGATCGAGGAGTCCGAGGTTCAAATCCCAGGCACGCATCTCTGATTTTTCAAAGTTATGTGCGTATTAGAAATTAATTGTCACTTGCTTAAACGGTGAAGGAAAACATCGTGAGGAAACCTGCAACTTAACAAATCTTAAAAAGGTTTTCAAAGGTATGTGAAGTCTACCAATAGTCCAACGCACTTGGCCAGCGCGGTGGACTATGGCCTAATCCTTCTCATTCTGAGAGGAGACCCGTGCCCAGCAGTGGGACAGTGATGGGTTGTTGATGATGATGACTGTGAATGTATTTTCAACGTATGATTTTTTAAATAATTACTACATTTTTATAATATAGGAGTAGCAGAAGAGCATGCAGTCCACCTGATGGTAAGTGGCTACTGCCGCCCATGGACATCTGTAATCAACCCCAGATAGGATTAGATATTCCTACCTGAGGTCGGCCACAGATGCGTCGCTACCCCTGAGGACTAAGCTGGAACGCCTCGGAAAATGTCCCCCTTGCCACACTTCAAACCAGAACACAGCAGCGCTTAACACTGCTGTTATGGCAGAAATAGGTGTGGCGGTGGTGCTGTTGAATTGTCGATTTTGTCAACTTTAATTATCAAGGTGGTAGAACCCTTTGTGGATCGACTCCGGCGGCACCACCGCCACACCTATTTCTGCCTAATAATAGCATTGTTGAGCGCTGCTGTGTTCCGTTTTTAATGGTGTGGTAAGGGAGACATACTTTTCCGAGGCGTTCCAGCTTAGTCCTCAGGGGTAGCGGCGCATCTGTGGCCGACCTCAGGTGGGAATATCTAATCCTACCTGGGGTTTATTACAGATGTCCATGGGCGGCAGTAGCCACTTACTATCAGGTGGACTGTATGCTCGTCTACTTCTCCTATAATATAAAAAAGAATCGACAAAATATAATAAGTAACTTCGACAGTCTAGGAAAAACATTTTTTTTGCAGTTTCATTGCAGCTGATAAAACAATTATGGTTTTACGGTTCACTTGTATTAATGACGTCATTACTTAATAAATAACGTATACTACAAAAATACAGACGTAAAAAATAATATCTAAAAATTCTTCCGTATCTACGTATAAAAAAATAAACTATTTTAAATTATACTCATTGAGCATTTATTATTTGAATTTAAGTATGAAAGTAAAATTTAAAAAAAAATATATTTTTATATCTATAAAAAAAAATGATAAGGAAATAAGTACTCGTAATAACTGGAACAAATTATTCAAAGGCTTTGGTAAAAAATAATTAAAAAAATAACAATTACTAATAAGTACTATATATTTATGCTAATTAATTTTAATTTATGTATGAATCGAAATCAGAATAAAAAAAAAAAACGAAAAATAAAGTAGAATATTATTTAACACAGAATTAAATTTATTTTATGCATTACTCTTACAAAAAATATTTGGTATATTTCTTCATTAAAGCAACGAATAAAATATTACATATAATATAACTATATTATATGTAATATTTTATTCGAAAACATGAAAAAATACTTATACTCCATCCTGTCCAAATAAAACAGATAAAAAAACAAGTTCAAAACTAGTAGAACACAGAAAAAAAAATTCGTTAAACAATTACCTTATCACCTTTTTTATTTTAATTATTCTTTTATTATAATTAATCCTACCTGCCTGAAGCGTGGCTGAAGCATTCTGTCTTGTACTGACGCCTAGATACTAATGAAGTTATAGAAGAAAGCGCATGTTGATTTAGAGTTCCGTAAGCGAAGGAAACCGACATAATAAAAAAATGTGAGCCGTCACGGGACGCCTGGCAGATGTGAAACATCGACATTATTTTGTAAAAGTAATATGCAGAAAAGAACATATTGTGATAGGAACTAAATATGTCATAATGATAAAATAAAATATTACGATTTTTTTCCAGATAACGATGACTATTTATTGAATTCGATTGCGCATGGCGACGCGTCGCCACACCGTACACACTACTGCATATAGACTATATATACCATCCCATAGCGTGGCGGCGTGTCGCCACGGCATGCGTCGCCACGCCAGAAATCGGTTTTACGTGCGACTATAGATGTTTCACATCAATAAGACCGTCTGTCCGTCTGTCTGTCCGATTGTTTATCCATTAGTCCGTCTGTCCGACTGTCACTCTATCCGCATATCTGTATGTCCGTCTTTTTGTCTGTCAATTTATCAGTCTGTCCGTCTGTCTGTCCATCTATCAGTCCGTCCGTTCGCTATATTGAAGAGGTGTGTTGATTGAATAAAGTCTTTATTGTAACTAACTTAATACTATTCTAAGACTAACTAATTACAAACTAATATACTATACTGCTCAGCTCTACACCGGAGCTTTATTTTTTCTATAACATCATTAGTATCTAGGCGGCTTTACAAGACAGAATGCCGTCTGTCCATCTGCCTGTTCTCCTATCTACCGGTCTGTCTGACGTCTGTCTATCTGTTTGTTCATCAGTCTGTCTGCCTGTCCTTCTGTCTGTCTGTCTGTCCGATTGTCTATCCGTTAGTCCGTCTGTCCGACTGTCTGTCCATCTTTCTATCCTTCTATTTGCCCGTCCGTCTGTTCGTCTGCCTGTCCTTCAATCTGCCCGTCTGTATGACCGTTTGTCCATCAGTCAAATCATCAAATTTTAACTTCTTAACACATATTTCTGTTCTACTCATACATAGCAACTAAATTAAATTTTAAAGGTTTTTGATTAAGTAATTTAAATGTATTTTATACAACCTTTATAATAAGTAAGTTATTATCGTTTTGTTCTGTTTGGTTGTCGCATTGTATTAAGCTAACTTTTATTAAGTTTTATAAGTATTCATAGTATCATTTAAAGTTAAAAGTACAAGCAAACACAGGCAGCAACAGTAGTTTAAAATGCTTTGTTTTAATTTCGCTGATTACCAAAAACTACATGTACTACGTCCTGCTGTTCCCATAACGCTTGTGTATATCTCGCGGCTTGAAAACAACTCGAAGCCGTCTGACGTAGTGGAGTACTTGGCGATCAACACCAAAACCCGACTGGTGGTCGAGAAGCTGAAAGCGCGTAACGCAGTGAACTTTAGTTCATTTGTTGTACGCGTCCCAACCGAGCAATTGTCGACCTTCCTGAAGGAGGAGCTGTGGCCGAAAGGAGTTGTGTTCCGGAAATTCCGTGGACGGAGCGGACCCCCGGCAGTCACCAGACCCGCGTCTCACGTCGCCACAAATACGTGATTTAGTTATAAGTATATATTAGTATGTATGTTACTCTGTAAGGTATATATGATATGGACCTCTGTATTCAATTATACTTTTGTATCTTTGTTTATATTGTCTGAAATAAATGATTATTATTATTATTAAAATCAAGTACTAAAAAAAGATGTGTTTTATGTAGTTTCTTTCGCCGCTTCTCCATACCGAAACTTGTGAAGTAGTGGTAGTTGTATTGACATTCAAAAAGTGACATAAAGAACCTATTTTGTTAATTCAAAATAAATATTTCATTTGATTTGAAAAGAATAAAAATTTGGTACGGAACTCTCGCTATGATTTTCCCTCATGCTTGATTAATTATTCAAATATTATCTTTATTACACACAGTTTTACGCATAGTTTATTCGTAAATTAAATTTTACATGTTTTTTAAAGGTGGTAGAACCCTTTATGGTTCGACTCCGGCGGCACCACCGCCACACCTATTTCTAACTAATAATAGCAGTGTTAGGCGCTGCTGTGTTCCGGTTTGAAGGGTGAGTAAGGGAGACAGACTTTTCCGAGGCGTTCCAGCTTAGTCCCCAGGAGTAGCGGCAATCTGTGGCCGACCTCAGGTAAGAATATCTAATCCTATCTGGGATTGATTACAGATGTCCATGGGCGGCAGTAGCCACTTACCATCAGGTGGACTGCATGCTCGTCTGCTACTCTTATATTATAAAAAAAATCATACAATAATCCATATCAATGTACAAAGCCTACTTCCGAGTAGGTATACCTTTGAAGGTGGTAGAACCCTTTGTGGCTCGACTCCGGCACCACCGCCACACCTATTTCTGTTATAACAGCAGTGTAGCGCTGCTGTGTTCTGGTTTGAAGGGAGAAATACTGTTCCGAGGCGTCCAGCGTAGGTCTCAGGGTAGCGATGCATCTGTGATCGACCTCAGGTGGTAATCTAATCCTATCTGGGATCGATTACAGATGTTTACCAAAGGGTAAAAACGGAACCCTATTACTAAGCCGCTGTCTGTCCGTCTGTCACAGGACTATCTCCTGAACCGTAATAGATAGACACTTGATATTTTTACAGAGTATGTGTACGGTGGCCGCTATAACAACAATTACCAAAAAAAAATCTTGAAAATAAATGCTATGATAACAAATACGAAAAATAAATAAAAATTTGCTTAACCCTAACGCTGTTTGTCCACTGCACCGTCACCGAGCCGATACCGATAATTAATGATGGTGCCGAAGTAGCGTACACATACATTTACTATTGGATGACGGTGCTCGATGTACGCTACTTCGGCGCCGTCATTAATTATCGGTATCGGCTCGGTATCGTGGTTGGTGGACAAACAGCGTAACTCTTAGCATTCGACTTGCTCATGGCCAATTTGTTTTCTAACGAGCTTTTGCCCGCGGCTTCGCTCGCGTTACGAAGTAATAATTTCATCCCCTATTTTATCCCCTTGGGAGTAGAATAGATCAAAATCCTTTCTTAGCGGTTGCCTACGTCATAACATCTACCTGCATGCCAAATTTCAGCCCGATCCGTCCAGTCGTTTAGGCTGTGCGTTGATAGATCACTATGTCAGTCAGTCACCTTTGAGTTATATTTAAATTCTCGTGTCACAATGTTAGTTACCGTACTCTTTACCGGCTTTACCGATTTTCACCAGATTTTATATGCACATTCAGTAGGTCTGAGAATCGGCTACTACCTAGTTTTCATACCCCTAAGTGATAGGAGTTGTTCACCCTTAACATTTTTTTATTTATATGGCAACACAACGTTTGCCGGGTCAGCTAGTATTCATGATAACATTTTGAGGTCATTAAATATTTGTATTCTTAATTTGTACTCAAACAATTAATGGATGCAAATAAATATAATTAATTAAAGTACTGACAATATAACTATTATTATGGTTCCGTACATAAAGGGTAAAAACGGAACCCTATTACTACGCCTCTTGGCGCTGCCTTTTGAATCATAATATACAGGGTGAATTTTTCAAACGGGCCTTCAAGGCCAAATCCGTAACTATAAGGATTAGCGAAAAATGCTGAAAGGAGTTACGAGGCCGATTTTGGTAAAAACTAAAATTGCATCATTCGTTTCTTAAAATATCTTTTTCCTTAGCCGGGAATCGAACGAGTTCATTTTGAAAAAAATTACACCCTCTATATTATTCCTCTATCTGATAGTGTCGCTTATAAGGATCAAATTCTGGGAAGTAATGTTATGTGACAAATTAAAGGAAAAGGAAAATTTTGCAGAAAATACTTTTTTTTCCATACATTGGCATACTAATTCTTAAGGATTATACATAATTAATGATTTATGTATATTTTCTAGAAACATACATAAGTCATACCATTGAAGAATTTGTTGGTTAATCAACTAATTATTCGATGTTATGACATACGGCTTAGTATGAGAATGTAATAGTTTGGCAAATAAGTTACCGCCGTTTTTAGGATTTATTTTTTAATAAAAATAGATAACTGATTAAATAGTAAATTCTTATTGTTTGTTGTTTACAACTTCGTTTTAATGTTAAATATGATTTTCTATATCTCTTAGTTTAGTGATCCCTTGGATTTGACTCGAAAGAATCATTTTATTATGTAACGGGTACTCAACGCGAAACTGAGGAGTTCAGTTTCGCCGTGACCACGATCCATGCAACTGGGTCGAAATATCGGCAATAAAAAACGCATATCGTGAGTACCCGTTACATAAAAAAAAGTCTCAATTCCGCGATAATTTTAGTCTAAAATCGAAAGAATCATTATCGCAAATTGTCAACGTTACATCTGTATTAAACGAACTCCGCCCATAGCAAGTTAAATTTATTATAATGGTCCTAAAAATCACCTTAACGAAGTCGGACATAAAAATATAAATTCTTGGAGAACAAAACGTCCGTCCCGAATGATTTGAAACATTGAGCCAAAAAAAATGTTAATACGCGAAATGTTTAAATTGATGAATGGCGGGAAGTTAACTGCCAAATTAATATGAAAAAATATGTATTTTCTTAAAATTGAGGCTTTTCCTTTAGTTTGTCATTTATCATTACTTCCCAGATTTTGATCTTTATAAGCAACACTATCAGATAGTGGAATAATATAGAGGGTGTATTTTTTTTCAAAATGAACTCGTTCGATTCCCGGCTAGGGAAAAAGTTATTTTAAAAAAGTAAAGATGCAGTTTTAATTTTTATCAAAATCGGCCTCGTAACTCCTTTCAGCATTTTTAGCTAATCCTTATAGTTTCGGATTTGGCCCTGAAGGCCCGTTTGAAAAATTCACCCTGTATACATAAGATTCAGTATGTATATAAGCTGTTAACACAACAAATAAAAAAAACATTAAATAAATAGGGTTCACCATAAGTAACTAGCAGACCCGGCAAACTTTGTACCACCTCAAAAAAATATTTATCAAATATATTTCATATATAATATAGCCTATGTTACTCGTAGATAATGTAGCTTTCGAATGGTGAAAGAATTTTTAAAATCGGTCCTGTAGTTTTTGAGCCTATTCGTTACAACCAAACAAACAAAGTTTTCGTCTTTATAATATTAGTATAGACAACAGCAAGTAACTATTATTTATTGATGTGAAACATCTATAGCCGCACGTAAAACCGATTTCTGGCGACGCGTCGCCACGCTATACGATGGTATATATATACAGTCTATATGCAGTAGTGTGTACGGTGTGGCGACGCGTCGCCATGCGCAAAAATCGTAATATTTTATCATTATGACATATTTAGTTCCTATCACAATATGTTCTTTTCTGCAAATTACTTTTACAAAATAATGTCGATGTTTCATATCTGCCAGGCGTCCCGTGACGGCTCACATTGTTTTTTTTTCGGTGTTTTTCGATTCCACTATTGAACCTTAATAGGTAGAGATTTTTCACAATGTCACATAATTTTACTTCTATAGTTGCTATGATAACAAATATTAGAAATAAAAAATAAATGAAAACTTGGTGGTACTGAACACTATACTCTTTGGTACTGAACCCTCCGTTTGCGATCGACTCGCACCTGGCCAATTATTTATCAGATCGATGTAGCAGACGAGCATGCAGTCCACCTGTTGGTAAGTGGCTACTGCCGCCCATAGACATCTGTAATCAATCCCAGGTAGGATTAGATATTCCTACCTGAGGTCGGCCACAGATGCGACGCTGCTCCTGAGGACTAAGTTTATACACCTGGGTAATTTAAGGTAATAAGGTCTCCCTTAGCACACTTCAAACCAGAACACAGCAGCGCTACACTGCTGTTATAATAGAAATAGGTGTGGTGGTGGTGCCGCCGGAGTTGAATCACAGAGGATTCTACCTTCGTACCACATGAGCATGCAATCCACCTGGTGGTAAGTAACTTCGCTTATCTGTAACCCTAGATAAGACTAAATTGCTATCTGAGACCACAGATGCGTTGCTACCGAAGACTAAGCTGAGAATATTGATGATAAAATTAATTATCATCATTTCTGTGATGTTTTCCAAAAATATTAGGTATACCTACATTATAAAATATTTTTTCCTCGTAAGTAATCTTTAATTTAATAACATGGACACCAAGATAACCTTAAACACACAATCAATTAAACACTAAAATAGCATGTGGGGTCGTTTCGACCTCTCTGCAATATATATAATAATAATAGTTTTTACGCAGGTCGATGATATAATCGTTATCAACACTATGATTGTATTTTGAATAGAAATATAAATAAGAAAAAATCTTTATAACAACAGGAAATATCTATATTTGTGTTTATAGAAAATCTACACCTAAAGGAGTAAAATAGGGATTGAAAGTTGGTTTGAAAATCCGTCAATTTTGAAGCGAACGCTATGAAGTTTTGTACTTGACTCTGTAATATAAATGATGAAAGTTTTTTGTCGGTTTCGGAAAATCAACCCCTGAAGGGTTACAACTTTGGTTGGCGATCATTTGTATTATTATTTCATTTTATAATGTACACGTATATAGTCGTAGGAGCGTACTAGGAATTAATAAAGAGCTAACTTCAATATCTTGCCTTACATTTATCCAAATGGTATCAAAAAAAAATCAAAATAAAAATATTTACTCAAAGTAGATTATTTACAGCACTGTTTTTGAACGTCGATAACGATACAAGCGCTGTTTTTTTTATTCACAGGGAAAATTTGGTTAAATTAGCCCACTTTTTTCTAACGTGTAAATGTAAGTTTAAATGTACGAGTATATTTTAGTAGTTATTGTAAAGTATATATATTTCAATATTCACAATTTTATTCAATTCTTTCCATTTTAATTCGTATACTATTTTATGTTGATCTATTATTTGCATTGTAGTGTGCACCTATAATTGAGGTAGCACTTGTACCTGTGTCTTCCCTTTTGTGTACCTTTACCGATTGTTGGTGTATACTTTGTTGGTGTAACATAATAATAAATTAATAAATAAAAAATAAATAAGTACGGCATATCCTTCGTTACCCCCGCCGCAAAGAGGAATCCATACAATTTCAAAGTACTGACACAATCCGCTAGGGGCGCTGATTGGAAATTACCAAAACATTCATATTTGTCAAAACGTAAAAACTCATGGTAAGGGTACAGTTACGAAAAAAAACAACGGGTTGCACTCGGGGGGTGCCGGCAGAAGTGAAAATTTTCGAAACAAAACCTGAATAATAAAATATAATAAATAAAAAATGAAACTGACACCCATTTACATATTTTTTCTATGTAACAACGGATGACACCTTGACTTTTGCAATTTGCTTTGCCTTACGAATTTTCAATCAGGCCTGAGGGCCTACCACCATCTTTTAAAAACCAATAGTTCAGAAGAGTTTTACTTCCTCCTTAAAACAGTAAAATATTCCGTCAAACAAAGTTGAACAAACTTAAACCCTTATTAATTTTTCGATTATCCATTGTATAAAACCAACTGAAATTGTCATATTTTGCTTTAAAAGTTAAATTTCCGGCAAAAAGTTAAAAATATGATTAAAATAATATTGTTTTAACACGTTCCCTGCGGCACAGATTTTTCTGTACTTTCCATTACTGCGTTACGAGTTGTTTTAAACCTCGTCCTATATCCGACATTGTGGCGGCACGAGGCGTGTTAAATCCCACCGCCCGAAGGAGACTAAAATCCTTTTTTTGGCGCCAAATAAGACAAAATCGACGGCTTTTGTCTTGATTATTATTAACAATGAGTTGATTAACCTAAAACTGCCGCCGCCCTTGGTTAAATTCGTTACTTTAGATTCTATGGGTAAAATAAAATGTGGGTCTAATGCACCTCGGACCGCACTGAAAAATGGCAGGTTACCATATAATTTAGTGATGGGAAAATAAATATCGATTTTATTTTATTGTTTTTATTTATCAACGTTATGGACAGAATGAATACAAAAAGGGGAAAAGTTATGGATGTTTTTCATTGAAACATTTCAGACAATAAGGTTTTTTGCAAACAGTGCATTCCGTGAGATTTTTTTTTGGTTTTTTTGTCTGCCTCACGACATGTCAAGAATGTGCGGAGTTTTTCGTAGCATCCGACACATCTCTTCTTCTTTGGACCCTTATCGAGATGATGTGCTTTCTTTGCAGTGGATTCTGAAAAGTAGGAGCGAGTAGATTAGGGTAAAGAGTAATCGGAATACTCGGTAACGGTTTTGCCTACGTTTCCTATATCAATAATGTAGCTACTTAACTTTTGTTTGAACCATAACAGGAAACGTAATTATCTATAATGTAATTTCTTACTATACGGATATACGCCTAGCCTGCCAAGTCTCACTACTGGACTTTCACCTAGACAGAGTATATTTGTGACTTACCTGTTTTTACCCGACTGCCAAGGAAGGGTTATGTTTTTCGCGCGTATCTTGTATGTTTGTCTTTCTTTATTTGATCCGATCTTACAAACGGCTGGATGAATTTCAACAGTTAAGGTGTCATTATATTTGTCTCAATGACCCGAGTGTCCTTAGATAGGTGTTAGTAAAAAAAAATCAAAATGGCGGATTTTTGGCGCGAAATAGTAACACATTTAAAAAAAAAGTTAACCGAACCTATCCAGTAGGGTATCAAATGAAAGGAAATTAAACGGAGATTATAAAAACATATTTGTATATATATAAAACAGCAAGGTGACTGACTGACTGACTAACTAAATGACTTTTTCATTTTTCAGAAATCAACGTACAGCCTAAACTAAGGACCTTACAGTTCTGAAATTTTGCACATAAGTTCTCTATATAGCGTGAATAAGTATTAAGAAAGGCCTTTTGGAAATTCTACCCTTAAGAGGGTAAAATAGGGAAAAACAGTTTTTTTGAAATCCTTTAATTTTGAAGCAACTGCTATAAAATTTTGTATTTGGCTTTCTGGATAGGAACAAGGACGCACTTATTTATCCCCCTCCGAAAAATCAACCCCGTAGAGGGTTAAATAAGGGTTAAAAGTTCATTTGAACAACCGTCAATTTTGAAGCAAACACTATGAAATTTTGTATCAGGATTGTTGGATAAAAATAATGAAACTCTACCTCTAACGAGGTAAAATAATGACCGAAACTTTGAATTACTGAAGTTATATATTTTATAGACCGTAAATGGTGAATTTTTCTCGCGAAATAGTAACACGTTTAAAAAAAAATTAACTAAACCTATCGAGTAGGGTGTCGAAATAAAGAAAATTAAGAGTAGATTACTCATACATTATATAATATATCTTATATATAAAATTCTCGTGTTAGTTACCGTACTCCTCCGAAACGGCTTCACCGATTTTCACCAAATTTTATATACATAATCAGTAGGTCTGAGAATCGGCCACTATCTATTTTTTACCTCTAAGTGATAAGGGTTTTTCGCCCTTAACATTTTTTTATTTATATGGCAACACAACGTTTGCCGGGTCAGCTAGTACATATATACACATCGAGATGACTGTCTGACTAAATGAGTGAGTTGCTGTGCCAGAGATCAACGCAAATGGAAACCGCTGAACTTAAGCGTGCTGGAATTTTACACATACTCGTAGGTTCTTTATATAGCGTAAATGAGCACTAGGATAAATAAAATAGGATAATATCGTTTGAACATCTTTTGTTTTTGAAGCAGACACCTACTATGAAACTTTGTATTGGCTTTCTGGATAAAAATAATGAAATACGTATTTCACTGCTTTTGGAAATTCTACTTCAGCCTTTTTGGTGCAGTCGGGTTTTTGATTTTTTAAATTAATTACTTGTTGAAATATCTTCCTGTATTCTGATTCTGGCTCAGATTTTTCAACCGGTTTTTCTTCATCATCCTCCATGATCAACTTTTTTCGGCAACGTTTCGACATGATAATTTTCAACATAAAGACAGCGGTCCTACTTCGTCGCTACGCAGCCTCGACTGCGTTGCACAACACTAACCACGTGAAGCTAGCGTGGGGTGCGGTACGAGGTGCGTGGGGAAACGAGGCGTTCCCAACCTCGTTCCGCACTGTGTTAGCATTATTATTTGTTCAGTGCGGTACGAGGTCTAACAAACCCGACATTAGGTTGGTGTACCATAGAACTAGGAATCAGTAGCACATCACAAACATATAGTTATCACTCTCCTACACTGAACCAGACGGAAGTTATGCCTCTCGCACCACAGAGAAGTTAAAGTTTTTTCTTACCGCTATAACGACCAGACATGGACAAGGTGTTTTAAGCCGCGTTCCGCAGCTAACGTGTTAAGAGATGGTAGTAACCCCCCTGTTCTGACGCGATTTTAACATTTTTTACCCATCACTAAAATTGCACTACGCCGCTAAAGAAGTTTTCATTTTAAAACTGACCAATTGCGAGTCAGACTCAGTTTTGGGGTCATGACCCTTGTGACATGGGACTTGTTTATCAATAGGGTACAAAATAACCACTGGTCACTTTAGTGTTATACATACTAAAACCGGTCAGTTTGCGTCCATTGGCCATACGAATCAGATGTGTTTAAGGTCATCAAAATGATTATTTATTTCTGTATATTATTATCTCCTATTTACGCACAAATACATAGAAACAGCTTGAAAGAAGTGTTCGCGTGGAAGCAACTAACATATGACGTTGACGGCGTTATCTGTAAGTTCTTTAGTTATTTAATTATTTATTTGATTATGGTCACTATTCATTTCGGAATTTATATTTGGGAGTAAAGTCTGCACATGTTGGCTATCTGAATAGCATTCTGGCTTCCCCGATGTCGGAGGAAGCTAGGGTGCTATTTAGGTTAGCTGACTTAGGTTTAGCAAAAAAATAATTTGGGTTCTATTCTATTTTTTTATTATTATTTTATCTAAAATCATATTCAAATTTGGTTTGTTCAAAATTGATTAATATTGATTTTTTTTCGAACATTAACAAAATACCACCGCTTTGGATAGTGGTTCGTTATGGAGAGGAAGTGGCGAAAGAAACTCCGTATGTGCGCAATTTAAAATCTTTTAAAAGTATGTACTCGTTTTATACATTGTTATGAGATGAATTGCTTAATAGTTTGTTTGTACGGGATGATGTGTTCGCCCAGCGAAAAAATCCCACTTTAAATTAAAAATAAATAAATAAATAAATGGTCACTAACATACTGTTCACTTAGTTCTACCTAATAACAGCAGTGTTAACGCTGCTGTGTTCCGGTTTGAAGGGTGGTAAAGCAGACATACTTATCCGAGGCGTTCCTTAGTCCTCAAGTAGCGGCGCGTCTGTGGCCGACCTCAGGTAGGAATCTAATCCTATCTGGGGTTGATTACAGACACGACTCCGGCGGCACCACCGCCACGCCTATTTCTGTTATAACAGCAGTGTTAAGCTGCTGTGTTCTGGTTTAAAGTGTGGTAAGGGAAACATGCTTTTCCGAGGCGTTCCTTAGTCCTCAGGTATAGCGACGCATCTGTGGACGATCTCAGATGGGAATCTAATCCTATCTGTTAGATGACAGATGTCCATACGGCAGTATTTAGTGGTTACATGCTCGTCTGCTACTCCTATATTATAAAAAACCCTTTTATTACAGATTCCGAGGACTCTGAGTACAAGAAGGGCCCTGACGTCATCCACTTTAGCCAAGACTTGACTGAATCGGAGAAATACTTTATTCAATATAATAATGTGCCTATCGGCTTCGAAGTATATAAAGAAACTGTTTTCGTAACGGTACCAAGGAGACGATATGGTAAGTATATTAGAAATTTATTCATCTTTAACCCATTACTGCCTCGCTGGGCGCGGGTCTCCTCAGAATGAGAAGGATTAGGCCATAGTCCACCGCGCTGGCCAAGTGCGTATTGGTAGACTTCACATACCTTTGAGAACTTTTTCTTTGTTTTAATTTCTCAGGTATGAAGGTTTCCTCGTTTGCCTTCACCGTTTAAACGAGTTATAATTAATTTATAATACGCACATAACTTTGAAAAATCAGAGGTGCGTGCTTGGGATTTGAACCTCGGACCCCTCGATCAGCTCTTTGGTCACCAGAAGCGAGGACAAGTCTGGTCGACATATCTGACATGAATTTCTTCATATCAGATGACCATGGACCCATTGTCTCCACTGCAAGCGCCGCAAACAAATAATTATCCAATATATTACTATATTTTAGCTCTTTAGTATTTGGGCATGGTCGGCTGCAGCCCCAGCGCTCACATACGTATTACCAACGTGAGATGGGGCTAGAGTGTCGACACAGGTCGCGTCCCATACCAGGGGTCGTCCGAGACTCCACGGCACCAAAGTGATCTTATTTCTTTTTACTTCTCTTTCTTTCTCACATTCTTTCTTTTTTCATGTTCTCCTTTCTCCCTTTTTTTCATTTTATTTTATTTCCTATTTATTATTATTTTTTTAGTATAGTTGCACCGCCTTCAATTTTTCTGCACATCCCTAAGGTTGACGGAGAGAAAATGCTATTTAGCATTAAGTCCGCCTTTTGCACCACACTGTTTTTAACATGGTCAATAAAGAGTAAATAAATAAATAAATAATAAGGCTCTCTAGAAATTACGTTTAAGAGTTTAGGAATCTATTGCTGGATAATTAACGCCACCTAGAAGTCGGTGAACTTTGTAGATCGATAACAGCACCACTTGGCTTTTTAGTTATGATGTAGTCCGCACCATAACCACGGCGCTACCTACCTCGAAAATCCTTAATCCTGATGATCCTGATGAGAGCAATGGGAGAAAATTATTAAAATATGTTTAGAATCGAGTTCAAAGATTCCGTTACATACATACATACATACACAGGTCAAGCTATTAAAAGCGTAGGAATAAAAAAAGTTTAAAATAAATGGCGCCGCCATACAAGAAAACGTTATAGGGATATACTGTAACGTATTTATTTAACTATTATATTTTTATTCGTTTGTGTTGTCAATTTATGTATCTATAATAATAAATACTAAAAATAAAAAAAATACAAGTACCTAGTACCGAACCCCTCGTTATGCAAGTTCGATTCGATTAGCAGCAGCAGCGGCAGTTTCAATTTAATAACATATTTAGCATTTCATATTAATTTTCAGGAATACCATCAACCCTAAATTACGCTCTGAAGTCAAGTGGTCCCTCACCTGCCTTGAAGCCATATCCTGATGCAGAAGAGTCTAAGGACCTGGTTTCAGTTTACAGACCGAGGGTGGATGCTTGTGATCGACTTTGGATGGTGGACACAGGCCTTTTGGAAGTACCAAGTGAGTATTGGAGGGATGATTTCGACAAATAACAGTACCCTTACCATGAGTTTTCAAAACATCCCAAAATTTCACGTTACGTTTACTCAATCCATTATTCTGTCCGTTTGCTTAGTAGACTGAGTAAACGTAACAATAAGTAAGTGCTCAAGTATTTTTGTCTGCCTCACGTGTTCGCAAAAAGAGAGACAAAACATAAAGCGCCGTTTGTCAATTTAGACATTTAATGTTCCGTTACTGACACTATAGTTCTGATACAATCCGCTAGGGGCGCTGATTGGTAATTGTATGGGCAAATACGTAAACAAATACCAAAACAGTCATATTTGTCAAAATGTAAAAACTCATGGTAAAGGTACAGATGGCATTGTGTTATATAAAGCATCGCAAGTGTAGTGCAAGAGCTTCTGCTACTCGACAATAGATGGCAGCACGTGTAGCTTATCGTCATTTGAAGCTATCGTTTCATAGTTTTGCTTTTAAAAAAGATATGTTAATTTGTTTAAAGTGTTTAATATTTGTCGGTCGGTATGTATGAGCAAATAATGAAAGCCAAACCGATTTCAATAGATATACGCTATTTTTATTTATTTATTTAATTTAAACAGTTTTTTTTTTTGTAGTTTTTATGTTTAAACTAAATTTAAAAAAATGTTTCAGATGAAAGAAAACAAGTACAGAAGCCGGCGATAATAATATATGATTTGAAAACGAATAAACGCATACTGAAGTATGAATTAAAGGACTCGGATTTAGTAAATGAAAGGACTCCAGGAGGTAAGGTTATGTTTTATTTTTATATAATATAGGAGTAGCAGACGAGCATGCACTCCACCTGATGATAAGTGGCTATTGCCGCCCATGGACATCTGTATCAACCCCAGATAGGATTAGATATTTCTACCTGAGGTCGGCCACAGCGCCGCTACGCCTGAGGACTAAGCTGGAACGTCTCGGAAAAGTATGTTTCCCTTACCACACTTCAAACCAGAACACAGCAGCGCCTAACAGCTTAGCTACTAGACATAGATGGCGTTATTTCTCAACTCAACTTGAAATTAAGCTTGATATTAATTTTGCTATTCGACAACAGATGTCGTTGTCTCCTAATTCACTTATTTTCCAGCTGATTATTTTCGACTGAACTTTAAAATATTAAGCTTCAAATTAATTTTGCTACTCGACAAAAGATGGCGTTACCTATTTCACTTATTTTCCAGGTTTGACCTCAATAACAGTGGACGTTACCAAGCAGAATTGTGACGATGCGTTCGCTTACATCAACGATCTGGCCACTGCTGGTATGGTGGTATTCTCCCTGAAGCAGATGGACAGCTGGAGATACCAGGATGAGAGCTTCAAATATGACCCGATGTTTTTGAATTTTACTGTCGCTGGTGAGTTTAATAAGAAAAATTCTTATTTTAAATTGAAATTTTATATTGTATCCGTATCGTAGAAAACCCTATTATTAAGCCTCCGCTGTCTGTCCGTCTGTCTACCTGTCACAGGGCTACTCTCTATCTCTTGAACCGTAATAGATGAGCACTTGATTTTCTTATAGAATATGTACTTAACTATAAGTCTAAATATATAACTCAAACGTGACTGACTGACATAGTGATCTAACAACACACAGCCCAAACCACTGGACGGATCGGGCTGAAATTTGGCATGCAGGTAGATGTTACGACGTAGGCATCCGCTAAGAAAGGATTTTGATCAATTCTACCCCCAAGGGGATAAAATAGGGGATGAAAGTTTGTATAAATCTTCTTAGTTACTAATATTACTTCGTAACGCGAGCGAAGCCGCGGGCAAAAGCTCGTTGAAAATAAAGGCGATTTCCAATACAAGGAACCGCTATTTAATTGTTCAGCAATTTTCGCTTTATGTATTAAACTGTAATAGATAGTTTTATTTTTAATGCATTTATTTCAATGACTGCTATTATAACAAATACTAATAACATTATTATTTTCAAAACTAAAACCCACGCTATGGCAGTTATTGAAACTAAAAAGTAATAATTGTTGCAATCTAGTAACTTTGCGATGAACTTTCTCTAAGACGCTCGAACAATCTCGCCTCGAAAATAGTTAATCCTGAGGATGTTGATAAGGACAATGGTACAAAATTATTAAAATCGTGTATTGTCATCGGTTTTTGATAATTCTTCAAAATTTTGAATTAAACTGAACGTTCAAAGTCGATAGAAATCGAGTTCAAAGATTCCGTTACATAGTTACATACATACCTACATATATACATACATACAACATACATACATACAACCCAAGCTAATAAAAGCGTGTTAAAAATAAAAACAATTAAAATTTGGTAGTACCGAACCCTTCATGTGCCAGCTTGACACGCACTTGGTAAATTATTCATTAAAAAACGACAACTTCGATCCCAGTATTTTCTTAAGTTTAAATTTGAGTAAAAATAAATCGCAAAGTTATCGCAAAAAAAGGTAACCTTTTGGATAGTAGATTGTAGGGTCAAATCCGTGAGTAACGACCTTATTAATGACCTCTTTATTATCTCGACTCAATTTCGGTTGACTTTCCTGTAACCCTGTATTAAACATTGGCAATGATTATTACAAATTGATTATTCACTATCAACCATTACTGTCTCACTGATGGGCACGAGTCTCCTCTCAGAATGAGAATGATTAAGCCATAGTCCACCGCGCTGGGCAAGCGCGTATTGGTAGACTTCACATACCTTTGAGATTTTTCAGGCTAGGCTTAACTAGGCTCTTAAGGCCTCTCTAGCGGACTAAGGGGTAGGCGGAAGGTGCGGTCCACAACGGGCCCCCGATCTTGGGGGCCCCCAAATACAGTAACTAACGAGCAAAAAATAAATTTTACACTGGGGGCCCCCATTCAACTTTCCACCGCGGGCCCCCGACGACCTTAAGCGGCCACTGCACTGCCGCTGCCTTATACATCTTATATATAAAATTCTCGTGTCACAATGTTAGTTACCGTACTCCTCCGAAACGGCTTTACCGGTTTTCACCAAATTTTATATACATATTCAGACCTGAGAATCGGCTACTATCTATTTCTCATACCCCTAAGTGATAAGGGTTGTTCACCCTTAACATTTTTTTATTTATATGGCAACACAACGTTTGCCGGGTCAGCTACTTCATATATAAGCAAATCTTACAGGTTATGTGATCAACTGGAAAGACAATATTTTTGGTATCGCGCTCTCAGACCCCGACCCATCAGGGAGAAGAACGGTCTTTTACCACCCTCTGGTGTCAGATAAGGAGTATGCCGTGGACACTGAGATCTTGAAGAAACGGAAACCATTCAAGAGTAGAGTAAGACTTCGTTTTTATCTATATAAAATCATAGCTAGAATTTTCGTACTATAGGAGTAGTAGACGAGCATGCAGTCCACCTGATGGTAAACTACTGCCGACCATAGACATCTGTAATGAACCCCAGATAGGATTAGTTTCCTTCCTGAGTTCGGCCATAAATGCGCCGCTACCTGAAGACTAAACTGGAACGCCTCGGAAAAGTATGTCTCCCTTACCACACCCTTCAATCCAGAACACAGCAGCGCTTAACACTGCTGTTATTAGGTAGAAATAGGTGTGGCGGTGGTACCGCCGGAGCCGAACCACAAAGGATTCTACGACCTTCAAACTACAAAATTGGGACTGTTTGTCCGGCGTACATATATAATTCATTTTATACAATTAATGAATTGTATTATATGATGACTTATACAATTTTATGTGTTTAAATTATATTATTTATATACTATTACAATATATTGATATTTAAAATTATAGACTTTAGTTCCACTACAAGTTCTTCAATATAAATATATACTTCCAGCTACTCGGCTCTAGAGGGAACAAGTCACAAAGCGGGTCCAGTAGCTACCACGCCGCTACAGGAAATATATTTTACGCCAATGTGGCACAAGACGCCATCTTGTGTTGGGACGTAAACACCAAAATGGCGCCTGAAAATGTCGGAATCGCCGCGCAAGATCACGATCTTCTTGTTTATATATCAGGTGATATATAGTTTAATTTCTAAGAAATATATGGGATTGTTATAATTTTCAGAGAAATTCATATCATCATCAACAACCCATTACTGTCCCACTGCTAGGCACGTGTCTCCTCTCATAATGAGAAGGATTAGGCCGTAGTCCACCGCGCTGGCCAAGTGCGTATTGGTGGACTTTACATACCTTTGAGATTTTTTTTATAAATCTCTCAGGTATGCAGGTTTCCTCACGATGTTTTCCTTCGCCGTTTAGCAAGTGATAGTTAATTTTTAATACGCACATAACTTTTTTGGAAAAACAGAGAGAACAGCCTGGGATTTGAACCTAGGACCCCTCGATCGAGAGGCCGAGTTTCTTAACCACTAGGCTATCACTGCTTAAATTCATATATTATGCAATATTGACTAGATTGGGACCGTTTTTAGGGTTTCGTACCCAAAGGGTAAAAAACAGAACCCTAACACTAAGTCTTCGCTGTCTGTCCGTCTGTCCGTCTGTCACAGGGTTCTATCACTGGAACCGTAATAGATAGATACTTGATTTTTTTACAAAGAATACATAACGGTGGCCACAATAACAAAAAATACTAAAAATAACATAAAGTTTAATATAAAAGGGAGTCTCCATACAACAAATCGAAATTTTTTCGCATTTATCGATCTAACTGTATAGGAAGGCAGTTAAAACTTTTACAATCCGTTAACTACTATAACTGATATTATAATAAATACAAATAAGAACAATATACCATATTTTAATATAGTTCTTTCAATTTAACTATACTTTGTTTACATATCATTCATCATCATCCCAACGGACGGACTAGAAGTTTGGCGCAAACAATACTACGCTCTCATGCATTAATAAAACTTTTTTGTTTACAGATTTAAAAGTCATCGGAGATGAAGTATGGGTGCTAGTGAACCAAATACCCAGATTCGTGTTCTCAAATCTTAATGTGGAAGAACTTAACTTTTATATTCATAGGTACCTTTTTATGTTTTTATTAGGTTAAGGAAATCTGTAATGTATAGTCTCTAGCGTCTTAAGGGGGAGGGGGGGAAGGGGCAGTCCACCCCGGGCCTTTGATCCTGGGGAGCCCCCAAACACAGTGGCTAAGGTCGTAAGAACCAAACACTCTATGAAATGTGTATCACTCAGCTAAAAAATGGCCGAATCACAATGTGGTTATTCAATGTGTTATGTGGGTATTTCAATGTAAAATATTAATGAATAAATAAATAATATAACAGTAGCGGACGAGCATGCAGTCCACCTGATCAATCGTAAACATAATCGCAACTTTGAAGGTAGAATCCTTTGTGACTCCGGCACCACCGCCACACCTATTTCTGTTATAACAGCAGTTTAAGCGAAGCTGTGTTTCGGGTTTGATGTGTGGTAAGGGAGACATACTTTTCCGAGGCGTTCCAGCTTAGTCCTCAAAGTAGCGGCGCTTGTGGCTGACCTCAGGTAGGAATGTAAGCCTATCTGGGGTTGATTACAGATGTCCATGGGCAGCAGTAGCTTACCATCAGGTGGACTGCATGCTCGTTCGCTACATAGGGATCTGCAAGTGGGACAGTAATAACTACTAATTAATGATTTTATTTAATTTCAGAGCAAAAGTTCAAGATTTAATTAAGGGAACACCATGCAAAATTTGAGGTTATACTCCGCAGTAGATAAATAAATCTGTCTTTATGAACAAATCTTTTATTTTTCTTCACATTTTTCTGTTTGTATAAAGCACCTACCAAGTGAGTAATAGGTATTTTATATTACCCGCGTGGCGGAGCGGTCACCATACCGGTCTGACGCGCAGAGGGTCCCGGGTTCGATCCCCGGCCAGACAGATATCTAAATGATTAATTTAGATTTCTGTTTCTGGGTCTGTGTGTTTGTGTAGTTTTCTCTGTGTGTGTCTATAGCACACATGATACAGGGAATCCTAGTGTGGGGCTGTGAGCGTAGAAAGCGTTTTTTAAATTTTTATTAATTACGATCTAGCCTAATTTAAGACTAATGAGTAATTCTACGGTAATAAACTGCTAAATAATCATATAATGAAGGCGGCGTCCTCTGACACAGCACTTCTTTGTGTTAACACATAAGGGAGCAGACACATTGTTCTTGTGTTCTATAATGTTCACTTATCACTATTTCACTAACACTACTGTGTCATGTCACAAGCTCAAAGGGTTTAGTCCGTTTTTCTTCACATAAAATAACCTATTTTAGAATCCGCGCCAAACTTCTAGTCCGCTCTGAAGTTGCGAGCAGGTATAGTCATTCAATTTGTAATGGCGACGCGATTCATTTCTATATTTAGAACGCAGTTTTACGCAGACTTTATAATTTTAGAAACATTTACTGCTATTCGACGGTAGATGGCGATGTATCCAGTCTTGATAACTTGTATACAATTTAATCATTTATTTCATAATTTAGACACATGGCTTAGTTTACTAATTACAGAACTTGTAAATTATAATTATTAGATGACATTATTATGCAGTAATTAGCACTTGATCAGATTTGAAAGTCAATCTAAATATATCTAACTCAAAGGTGACTGACTGACATAGTGATCCTGAGGTATTCCCTCAGGACTATGACATGGGGCTCTTCAAGAGGGGTGTAAAAAGAGCTCTCCTTCAAAGCCGGCGATGCATCGGCGACTCCTCTGGTGTTGCAAATGTCCATAGGCGACGGTGACTGCTTTCCATCAGGCAGCCCGTCTGCCCTATCGTTAGGTTACATATAAAAAAAAAAAAAAAAAAAATCTATCAACGCACAACCCAAACCACTGGACGGATCGGGCTGAAATTTGGCATGCAGGTAGATGTTATGACGTAGGCATCCGCTAAGAAAGGATTTTGATCAATTCTACCCCCAAGGGGATAAAATAGGGGATGAAAATATTACTTCGTAACGCGAGCGAAGCCGCAGGCAAAAGCTCGTAGTTATATTATAAGCAATTAGAGATGATTTGAGCTAAAATAAGTTTACTCTTCATGTAAGTGGCCGAGCGCACCCTTAAGACATACTTTTCCGAGGCGTTCCAGCTTAGTCCTCAGGGGTACCGGCGCATCTGTGGTCGACCTCAGGTAGGAATATCTAATCCTATCTTGGGTTGATTACATATGTCCATACGGCAGTAGCCACTTACCATCAGGTGCATGCTCGACTGCTACTCCTATATTATTAAAAAAAAGAAACAAAAGGCGTTTGTCCACCGCGGCCGTCACCGGACCGTCACGAGATGACGGCGCCGAAGTAGCGGTACATACATTTGAAATGAAATGAAATATATTTGTTTTGTACAGGCCAACGGCGGCACTTACAAATTGTCAGTTACAATATTTTCTTAAACTACTACCGGATTGGAACGCGACCTCTACTGAGAAGATTCGGTAAGAAACTCAGTGGGTTTGTCTTTTTTTAATAATTATTATTGTCTTTTTTTAAATGCCATCATTATTATATATATTTAATAAAGCATTCGCTCAAGTATCATGCTTTACATTTATCTAAAACAGCAGTTTATTTAGCATGTTTTTTTACTATAGCAGCAATTTACTGTAGCGCCTGTCCACCGCACGTCCGTCACTTCATATTAAAGTCGGCCTGACATAATCTCGTTCTCTGTTTGTCCACCGCCACCGTCACCGAGCCGATACCGATAATTAATGACGGCGCCGAAGTAGAGTACATACATTTACTATAGCAGCTTGTCCACCGCACGTCCGTCACCCGAGCACCGTCATCCCGGCCGATATTCCGAGTAGATCGGCGTGACCGCTAGATCAGCACCGAGTTTTTGTTCGGCCGATGTCCCGGCAATATAAAACACGTTAGAACTTGTCCATACATTGTCACACGCCGATATCGATCGAACAAAATAAACCGCCGATATCGGTCGCGGTGGACATACTATCGCCGTCACGACATATTAAAATCGGCCCGAAATAAATCAAGTTCTCGGTATCGGCTCGGTGACGGTGCGGTGGACAAACGACCTTACGGTCTGGTGACGGCGCTGGTGGAGAAATGACTTAATCTATACATACAAAAAATGATGTTTAGATTAGTAAAGATACTTCGCCGCCTTGAAATTTAATGAACCCACAAACGGCTTATTAGTAGTAGTAATTTTTTGAATTCTTGACAAATAAAAACATTTTTAGAGAAAATTTACGAATAAATAACTAATACTGCGTAATTTACATAATAAATAAATAATTATTTCAAATATTTTAGGGACATTTTAGCACGGAGACGTGGCAAAACTTTTTTACGCAACTATTTCAATTCTCAAAACTGTACATTTTCGTATTAGGAGTGTTGAGACGATTTGTTAATGCGCCATATAAGAGTGTGTATTACATTTTTTAAAACAGTCGCAATTAAATGCTTGCTGAGGAAAAACGTCTTGTCTTAATACGAACCCCCTTCACGCGAAAGTAAACCTTAATTACATCACCATATGGTCGAAACGAGCCGGACGCGTTTGGGTCACTCATCGCAAAAAATATTGAATAGGCCGACCCGAGAGAACAAAAGGACTGCATTCCGGAAGAGATAAGAAACATTAAGTGTTTACTATGGCCGCTACCATAGAACAAGCGATTAGCGTTTTAGAAGACACAGCGATTTTATTGAAGAAAGCTCAGATTAATTTGAAGAAGTGCCCTAAGGAACGTTTTACGAAAGGTTACATTGAAGCTATAATAAAAACTAATAATGAGTATTGAGCGACATTTAAGAAGGCTCATGAAGACTTAGTGAGGAATATTACGAGGGAACAAAAGGGAATATTGCCGTACTTCGTGAACGAAGAATTCCATCTAACTGAAGATATTTATATATACCTACAAGCTGAACTTAATGATATGTTGACGGCGAGATTTCAGTCGACTGACGTTCGTAACTCCAGTACATCTTCATTTGATGCCATAAATTCCTCTCAAGTCAGACTACCGACAATTCAGCTACCAACTTTTACTGGAAACTATAAAGAATGGCCTACTTATCAAGACATGTGCCTTTCACTTGTCCATCAAAATACATCGTTGACTCAGGTTCAGAAATTGCATTATTTAAAATCCACGGTCGCTGGTGAAGCCGCATCCTTATTAAAACATATACAAGTGACGGAAACAAATTACGCGCAAGCTTGGGAAACGCTATCGCACCGCTACGGTAACCGCCGCCTTATAGTCAATGCTCAAGTATTTTATAACAAACTGGAACAATTGCTTTTTAACTTGTGTATTAAAAGGGCTAATAAAAAAATTGTAATATGTGGGGATTTAAATATAAACATTTTACAACAAAATAATAGGACATACGAATTAAAAAGTATTCTTAATAACTACAATTTCGAAATTCACATCAACAAACCAACGAGAAATCTTGCCTGTTTGGATTTAATTATAAGTAATATAAAAAACGTTACAACAAATATTCATTATTTCGCCTTGCCAGATCACGAAACTGGACAAACCATAACGATGGACTTGCGTAAAAATAAAAAGTCCTCATACTGGTACGAGACTATTCGGGACTACAGCCAAAATAACGTTAAGAAGTTTTGTGAATGCATGACGGCCTTGTCCTTTTCAGAAGTCTATGAGGAAAATTCTTTAAACAAAAAGTTCAATAAATTTCATGAGCTAATACTTCTCTTTTATAACCTATGCTTTCCCTATATTGTTGTAAAAAAAGACAAATAAATGCAAAAAGATGCACTGCATGACAAAGGGAATACGTAAAGCAAGTGTTCGTAAAAGAATTCTGTATCTAACGTTTAAACTGTCAAATAGTAATAAAAAGTTATGTGGTCAACCGTATAAAAACTACAACCATTTACTCAAAAAGTGCATTTATCAAGCTAAACATATTAGTCACAAAAAGTACATAGAGAATAACCGGAATAAATGTAAGGCAACATGGAACATTATTAATAGCAATATGGGTATCAATGACAATTTAAATAAGCATCTTGACCTTATTGAACACAATAATAAAAGTTACACAAATCCATCTGACATTTGCGAATTGTTTAATTGCTTTTTTATTAATTTGACTTATGATAATACGATGACATCCAATAATTCCAATTCAAAATCAAATACATCTTTTCTTAATAATTTTAATACTAACTCCTTATTTTTTAATGCTTCAAAAATACTAATTCAGTCGGATATGATGGCATTAGTACAAGGGTCATCAAGAAATGTGCAGATTCGTTGAGTACACCACTATGTCACATTGTTAACTGCTCATTTGAACAAGGTGACTATCCAAAAGCACTTAAAATATCAGCCATTAAACCTTTATTTAAAAAACTTAATCCACAGGATATGTCTAATTACAGGCCAGTGGCTCTTATGCCTGTAATATCACAGATTTTCGAGAAAGCAATGCTAAAAAGGTTATACGCATATATCATGAAGTATAATATATTAAGAAATGAGCAATTTGGTTTTATAAAAAACAAATCCACAACGTTAGCCTGTTATAACTTAGTTAATGAAGTCTCCCAGGCATTAAATGCCAAAAAACAAGTGGCAGCAATATTTTTAGATATGACCAGGGCATTCGATTTTCTACATCATCAAATTCTGATAGACAAATTAGAAAAGTATGGCATACGTGGGCAACCACTCGAATGGCTTAAAAACTACCTTCATGACAGAAAACAATATACAGAGGTATCGAAAATAATAAATAGTAAAAAAATAACTTGCCAATCTAGTAAAAAACTAATTAATTTGGGAGTGCCTCAAGGTAGTGTACTTGGACCTTTTTTATTTCTTTTATATATTAATGATCTCCCCCAAATAACGCAACATAAAACTATCTTATTTGCAGATGATACAACTATCATCGTAAAAAGTGATACACTTGATAATTTGCACAAAGAAATAAATTATACAATAAGTACTATTATGGACTGGCTCAAAGACAACAATCTTAAATTAAATATAAGTAAAACTAAAATAATACATTTTTGTTCAACAAAAGCACATAATAAACCTATAAATATAATGTTTGGGCAACAAAAAATACAAATGGTAGAAAACATTAAATACTTGGGTGTTACAATCGATGACAACTTAAAGTGGAAGAATCATGTTTTAACAGTATGCGAGAAACTTGCCAAATTTGTATTTGCTATCAGACGCTTAACATTAACGGTATCTCAAAGTGCAGCGCTAAGTGTATACCACGGATATGTTTCATCTACTCTGTCATATGGACTTCTACTGTGGGGAAATTCTGTTGAGGTTGATAAAGCCTCCAAAATTCAAAAAAAGGCAATTCGAGCAATATGTGGGGTAGACCCAATGGCTAGTTGCAGGCCATTATTCAGACAACTTAAGGTATTAACTCTGACATGTATGTATATCAGAGCAGCCTGCATATTTGTAAGAGAACATCCAAATTATTTTAATCTAGACTTAGAAATCTCGCCTAAAAGATCAAGACGTAATGTCAACAAACATAAATTGCACACACCAAGTTGTAGATTACAAATGTTAAAAAGAAACGCTCATATTTCAGTAATTCAAATATATAATAAACTACCTAATTTTTTTAAGGAATTACCATTGAATAAATTTCGAAGAAAGATACAGGAATGGCTCATAGAAAGGAATTTTTATACCTTACGCGATTATCTTAATGCCAAATTTGACTAATTTATATTATGACATTTTTATCGCATTAAGTATATTATTGTCCTAGCTATTGTTATGAACACTAGGAAAATGTAATAATTATTGTTATTATGTGCAATTATTATTTGACATTGATTATTATTATTATTTTGTTTCCATTGCAGTTATATAAATGGTAATTGTAAATATTTTAATTCCTTATAAATACCTAATTTTGCACACCCATAGGGGTAGGACATAAGAATGTATGTTAATTTTAAGACCCATATATACCACTATGTTCTTGCAAATAAACTGAATTGAATTGAATTGAATTGCTCTTCTACGAAGATTATTTACGCAACGAAAGTGCACTACTCAATCGGCTAATCTATTGAAATCGCTTTTGGATACTACAACCGAATGCCTAAACAGCTTGAAATACCTGAAAATTTCTACTGATTCTTGGGATCCTCTTACCATATTTCTGGTAGTACAGAAATTGGACACAGAGTCTCATCGAGATTGGGAAGAGTGTGCCTTTAAAAGTAGTCCAGATGAACTACCTACGTGGGATAGATTGAGAAGCTTTTTGGAATCTAAATTTCGTACAATAGAACTCATCACACCTATGTCAACAGTTCGAGAGAAGAGTATTAAGGAGCGTACATTTCACGTGACAACCACAATTAAGGGTTGTATCAAATGTAAAGAAGGCCACACCCTAAGTAGATGCAGCGAGTTTATTAAGATGCAACCTTTGGAACGAGGATTTTATGTGAAGAATAATAATGTGTGCTTTAATTGTCTAACACCGGGACATAGTGCCATGGAATGTCGAGTAGTACAATCGTGTCGTGTATGTAACAGGCGCCATCATTCTCTTCTGCACTTACCAAGAAGAGTGACCACGTCGGAGCATAAAGAACCTAATCAGCCGTCAGTGTCCACTGAATCCAATGTAGAAGAAGTGAAAGTAAATACAATGATTGCGTCACACCATATTAGCGAGCATCGAGTTGCATTACTAGCAACTGCGTTAGTGATTGTTAAAAGCGAAGAAGGGCACGCCACGGTACTCAAGGCACTTGTAGACAAGGGGTCACAGGCATGTTTTATCAGCGAAAAGGCGGCTCAAATACTTAAGTTAAGAAGATACCCTACTAACAAGATCGTTACCGGGATGGAGTCTATGAAGGTGGCCGTAAAGCAGCAAGTACATATCCAAGTGAATTCGCGATGGGAGTCAGATTTTAGCTTACCTGTGCGGGCTTATATAATGTCAAAGCCGCTGACTACCCATATACCTGAAACGAAGATCACACGGATAAACAAATGGTCACATTTATCAGGTCTGAACTTAGCAGACCCAGACTACAGCACATCTGGAACGATAGATCTATTGCTGGGAGTGAAAGAATATGCTACAATGTTGCAAGAAGGCTTAATCAAAGGTCCCCCAGGCACTCCATGCGCTCAAAATACCAGCCTTGGGTGGATAATATTCGGCGAAATAAGTATGAAGTCAGATATTAACGAGAATACATCCATTGTAATGCACCAGCAAATAGAAACAGACTCAGAACAAGATATAAATATGCAAGATTTTTTAAAGAGAATATGGAAAATCAATACAATTTCAAGTAGAACATTATCCAAAGAAGAACAGCAATGCGAAGAAATCTATGAGAAAACACATAAACGAGACAAAACAGGACGATATATAGTAAAATTACCATTCAAGAACGAAGTTCATAAATCAATTGAAGGCGACGCCAAAACAATAGCAATGAATAGATTATTACAGCTTGAAAGAAGATTTAATAAGGATCCACACCTGAAAAAGAATACACAAACGTTATGAAAGAATATGAGAATTTAAAACATATAGAAGAAATACCAAAAGAAGAAATAAATAAAAGAAAATCTGTATACTTACCTCACCACGCCGTATGCCGTGAAGACAAGGAGACCACGAAGACACGCGTCGTCTTTGACGCCTCCTGTAAGGGTTCGAATGGCGTTTCCCTAAACGATGAGTTGTTGCTGGGACCTTTACTCCAAGAAGACCTCCGAAGTCTATTGATGAGATGGCGAATGCATGCCGTGTGTTTCATAGCGGATATACAAAAAATGTATCGAATGATACTGCTGGACAAAGAAGATTGCGATTTTCAACGAATCCTTTGGCGATACAATCCATCTGATGAAGTTAAAGAGTACCGACTTTTAACGGTGACCTTTGGTACAGCATCAGCGCCTTATCTAGCTGTACGGACGCTTATGCAACTGGTCAAAGACGAAGGAGATGAGTATTCAGAAGCCGCAAAGATCCTTAAAGAAGATTTTTACGTCGATGACCTTATGTCGGGTTGTGACCTGCCATGTCAAGCGATTAAAATATGTAGAGACCTGAAACAATTATTATGTCGAGGAGGTTTTGAATTAAAGAAATGGGCGTCTAACAATGCAGATTTAATGATGTCTATTGAGCCCAGTGAACGATCCGCACATTCTCAAATAGATCTAAACGTCGACGGAAAGGTTAAAACCTTGGGTGTTCTATGGGACCTAGAAAGGGATCAAATCGAATACAACTTACCCTTACATTCCTTGCAATGCAGCAATATTACAAAGCGATATATACTTTCTACACTGCACAAACTATTCGATCCATTAGGTTGGATAGCGCCATGCTTTATATTAACGAAAATCCTTCTACAAAAGTTGTGGCTCGAGCGACTAGCATGGGATGACGAAATAACTTGTTTGTTTGTATTCGTAGTTCAGAATGTTCTTTTTAAAGGACTTAAATAGTCCTTTGGTGGGCGGTATGTTGAGACGATTTGTTAATGCGCCATATAAGAGTGTGTATTACATTTTTTAAAACAGTCGCAATTAAATGCTTGCTGAGGAAACACGCCTTGTCTTAATACGAACCCCCTTCACGCGAAAGTAAACCTTAATTACATCACCAAGGAGTAAGTAATCTTTACTAATCTATGCTGTAGGTATACCCTTTATGGAATCGTAAACTATACATCGAATCTTAACATTTCATCATGTGTTGATATTTAGCAAAGTTGTGCATGAGCCCACGAAGGTTTCAGAGTTATTTATTTATTTATTTTTAATTAAAAGTGGGATTTTTTCGCTGGGCGAACACATCATCCCGTACAAACAAACTATTAAGCAATTCATCTCATAACATTGTATAAAACGAGTACATACTTTTAAAATATTTTAAATTGCGTACATACGGAGTTTCTTTCGCCACTTCCTCTCCATAACGAACCACTATCCAAAGCGGTGGTATTTTGTTAATGATCGAAAAAAAAATCAATATTAATCAATTTTGAATAAACCAAATTTGAATATGATTTTAGATAAAATAATAATAAAAAAAATAGAATAGAACCCAAATTATTTTTTTGCTAAACCTAAGTCAGCTAACCTAAATAGCACCCTAGCTTCCTCCGACATCGGGGAAGCCAGAATGCTATTCAGATGCCAACATGTGCAGACTTTACTCCCAAATATAAATTCCGAAATGTTTCATTTCGAACACATTCCATCAAAATATGTGTAACATCCTCAATCACACCACAATCCTCACAATTTGGTGACGTAATTTTGTTCATTAAAAATGCAAATTTATTTGATGGAATATGTCCGGAACGTAACCTAAGCGCTGTTTTTAGCCAATTTCTTTTAAAAGGTATATTATCGATCCACGAAAATTTTGATATTTGTGGCTGAATAGTTCGATACCAGATTCCCTTCTCACAAGACCTAGTATCGAAGTATTCCTGCCACAAAGTTCTGCACTGTTTTTTAATAATTTTGATGTGGTCCCAATAAAGAGGTAGTGTAGGAAGAGGTACTCCGAGGTTTCAGTTTGTACGACCAATTATCGACAGATAGCGCCACTGTCATTCCAATTAAGGTACAAATTTTCAGTTATATGTATGTTATGCATTTTCTTTTAAACGCGGGCGAAGCCGCGGGCACTACTAGTTGATAAATAATAAAGTCAAATCATTACATAATTATATTTTATTAACTTTTACTTAAAAATCTAATATCCATAATCGAAACTATCAGATAATCCCTTTTTGGTTCGACTCCGGCGGCACCACCGCCACACTTATTTCTGCCTCATAACAGCAGTGTTAAGCGCTGCTGTGTTCTGGTTTGAAGGGTGTGGTAAGGGAGACATACTTATCCGAGGTGTCCCAGCTTAATCCTCAGATAACGGTGCATCTGTGGCCGACCTCAGATCTAATAATCTGATCTAATAATAAAGACTAATCCTATCTGGGGTTGATTACAGATGTCCATGGGCGGCAGTAGCCACTTACCATCAGATGGACTGCATGCTCGTCTGCTACTTCTATGTTAAAAAAATAATAATAAAATAAACATTTGTAGAATATGTACCGATCAAAAAAACCTGAATTTCTTTTCTTTAGTTATTTCCTTTTCTTTAGATATTCGGAAGTAATAGAAGGTTGTCCACCAAAACAAACGCCTTTCCAGCCAAACTATTACAAATTTATGCAATTATCTGCCTTATTATTACAGACATAGAGGCGTTATATGTAGAATTAGATCTTATATTAGATAATTCATAATACGCTATGTACTTGTATACAAATAATGGTTATAATGTCCTTCGGAGGCAGGGGAGCGTAACCTTTGGTTTATATGAAAACATAAACATTTTTTTAATTTACAACAATGTTAAATGGCGTTGAAAATAAATTCGAATTTAGAAACATATTTAAAATGACTACGAATCAATTTTTACTTAATATTATTAATGAGTAAAAATAATAAAAATCATTAATTTATTTAAATGTAATTTTGTGCCAAATGATGACAACAAAATAATAATATAAATCTTTAAATTATTTAAATGTAATTTTGTGCCAAATGTTGACAACCCCTGCCTAATGTTGGAGAGGAAATCTTAGAATTATCTGTAAGCATTAGATCTATCTACTACTCGGTTAGTGTTGAACGTAAAATATATAATTATTTTACATAAAGTGTTAGTAATCTTTGTACATATATAAAAAATTGTCTGTATGTTTGTGTCCATAAAACTCTAAAAGTAATGGAGGGATAGATTTGAAATTTTTACACAATATTGCATTTGTTTATGGGAGTGTTTTTAGATATTTTTTATCCTAAAATTCCCACAGAAAAGGGACTATATTAAGTTTTTTCTGAATGTTTAATATTACAGTGATTATCTATAGAGAAACAGGCGGCGTTTGTTAATATTATATTATAAGTGTTAAGTAATATTTAATAATAGTATTATTGTTTGTGCAAATAAATCGGCTTTCATTTTGTGATTTCATAACGCATTTTGACTTTACTAAAAAAACAGAAATCTGAAAGAACTTTTTAAAAGTCGCTGGGCAGATTTTATTTTTTTATTTTGAGAATTCTAGACACGGTATTCTAAGTAAATAAATTTTCTTCAAAGATAAATTAGGTATATTTTTTTTCAAAACACTTACAAAGTTAATATCATGTCAATTTAAAATAAAATATACAAAAAATATATTTTTCGTAACATTCGTAACGTAAAACATTAACTTTATTATTTAAATAATAAAAAAAAAGAGTTATTCAATAAAAAAATTGTTAATTTTACATTTTTTATTCAATACATTTAAAAAAAGTAAAAAATACATTTATATAACATTATTCATAAAGAAAATATATTTACAATAAATACATTATAACTATAATTATATACATTATTTACAAAAAAATATTAATTTTACAGAAAATGTCTTTACGAATTTTCATTATTTCACAAATATTATTACTAAGTCTCTACATTCTGGGATTTGTAAAAACGCAAGAAAATTCAAATTTGGGAAAATTTCGCGAAGTCTTCAAATGGAAACAGCTGACTTTCAACATCAATGGCGAAAATGGTAAGTAAAAAATATTTTTTTGCGTAAAATACTTAAATATAAAATGAAATTGTTCTTGAAACAATTAAGTATGTTTGACGACCCGCGTGGCGGAGCGGCCACCATACCGGTCTGACGCGCAAAGGGTCCCGGGTTCGATCCCCGGCCAGACAGATATCTGGATGATGAATTTAGATTTCTGTTTCTGGGTCTGGGTGTTTGTGTATTTGTCTTTGTGTGTGTCCATGGCATCCACGACACAGGGAATCCTAGTGTGGGGCTGTGAGTGTAAAAAGCGTTTGTTTGTATTGTTTATTTGGTATGTTAACAATAATTCAAATATAGTTTTGACTAAATGAAGTAGGAATAAACAAAGCAATAGCATTAGACAATAGCAAGCATTTCAATTGATGGTATGTGGTCGAGGGGGGAATCTTCAAATGGTACCCGATGCCGTGGGAGCGACACAGGGTTATGTGGGATTCTTACCGCACTAAAATCCCCCCGGTGGCCGTCCTCGACGCTGCGTTGAGGACTCAACCGGAGTCCTCTAAACGCGTTGCCCCATCGGGCTCCGCCATGAGCATAAGCTCGTCACACCGTCTGGTGTGCACGACGGTATGCGACCACACATACAGCCGTCCTTCCCGGGGCCGCTGGCCGGGCGGTTCGAGCTCCAACTCTTGCCACCCGCAACCCCGGAAGCCACCTTTTAGTCGCCTCTTACGACAGACAGGTACCGTAGACCTATTCTGGTCTCGGAACTACAGGGACAGTATTATAGTGATCCTACCTTTCAAAATTCCTCACAATATTCTCAAATGTGTAAACTCTGTCTTTTAGCGTGTTGGGCTACTTTGACCCCTTCTGAGACCCATGCCCAGCAGTGGGACAATAATAAGTTAAAGATGAGATCATTATGAAGGTAGTAGAACCCTTTGTAGTTCGACTCCGGTGGCATCACCTATTTCTGCCTATTACTCGTAAAAGTAGTGTCAAGCGTTGATACGTTCTGGTTTGAAGGGTGTGGTAAGAGAGACATACTTTTCCGTGGCGTTCCAGCCTAATCCTCAGGGGTAGCGGCGCATCTGTGGCCGACCTCAGGTAGGAATATCTAATCCTATCTGGGGTTGATTACATATGTCCATGGACGGCAGTAGCCACTTACCATCAGGTTTGCATCCTCCTCTGCTACTCTTATATCTTATATATAAAATTCTCGTGTCACAATGTTAGTTACCGTACTCCTCCGAAATGGCTTTACCGATTTTCACCAAATTTTATATGCATATTCAGTAGGTCTGAGAATCGGCTACTATCTATTTTTCATACCCCTAAGTGATAAGGGTTGTTCACCCTTAACATTTTTTTATTTATATGGCAACACAACGTTTGCCGGGTCAGCTAGTTTTATATAAAAATACATAGTTTTAAATAAATAGCTAACCTCTAATATACTTCGTGTAAAACTACTTACAAGGTCGAAATCATCACGATTTCTTCATATTTACTTTGAATAGTGACTTGAGAATTCTGTGTAAAGTTTATTTGTGTTTTAAGTACTTCTGACGAATGTTCTAAGTGCAGGAAAACTATACACAGCCAAGTACAAGTCGAACTCGCACACGGAGGGTTCCGTATGAATTATTTAATTGATCCGTACTGAAATGAAGTGAAATGAAATATATTTATTTTTTATAGGCCAACGGCGGCACTTACAAATTGTCAGTTAAGTACAATATTTTCTTAAACTACTACCGGATCGGAACGCGACCTCTACTGAGAAGATCCGGTAAGAAACTCAGTGGGTGTCTTTTTTAATTTTAAAAATCATTATTCTCTTTTTCATTTTTTTTAAATGCCATTATTTTTACATATAATTAATAAAGTAAAATACTATTTAATAGATAAAATTTTTTTTAATAGATAACGCAAAAAGCAGTTTCTAGTACAGCGACTCCCATTTTTTTTTTTAATTTAGGTAGGAGTATTTATTTTTGGTATTATTATAGCGACCACCATTATACATTTTTTTATATAATATAATAAGAGTAGCAGACGAGCGTGCTGTCTACCTGATGTTAAGTGGCTACTGCCGCCCATGGACATCTGTAATCAACCCCAGATAGAATAAGATATTCCTACCTGAGGTCGGCTACAGATGCGCCGGTACCCCTGAGGACTAAGCTGGAACGTCTCGGAAAAGTCTGTCTCCCTTACCACACCCTTGAAACCGGAACACAGCAGCGCCTAACACTGCTGTTATTAGGTAGAAATAGGCGTGGCGGTGGTGCCGCCGGAGTCGAACCACAAAGAGTTCTACCACCTACAAAATAAATATGTATATTACCGGAACCGTAATAGATAGACACTTGAAATTTAATTGCAAATTAGTAGATATGAAAAGTGTAGTTATAATTTGTTCATTTTCAACGAGAATAGCTTTTGCTAAATTATCATTCGTATGTCTTCAAGCAGTGATAGCCCAGTGGTTAAGAAACTCGGCCTCTCGATCGAGGGTTCCGACGTTCAAATCCCAGGCACCTCTGATTTTTCAAAGTTATGTGCGTATTAGAAATTAATTATCACTTGCTATACGGTGAAGGAAAACATCGTGAGGAAACCTGCATACCTGAGAGATTTATAAAAAAAAATATCAAATGTATGTGTAAGTCTACCAATACGCACTTGGCCAGCGCGGTGGACTATGGCCTAATCCTTCTCATTATGAGAGGAGACCCGTGCCCAGCAGTGGGACAGTAATGGGTTGTTGATATGATATATGATATACATATGTCTTCAAGAGACAGAGTCCTGTGACATACAGACAGACAGTAGTAATAGTAGTAGTAATAGTAGTAATAATTCCGTTTTTACCCTATGGGTACGGAACCCTAAAAACAGCTGGTACATCGCGATTAGTGACGACCTGCGTGGCGGAGCGGTCACCATACTGGTCTAATGCGCAAAGGGTCCGGATTCGATCCCCGGCCAAACAAACATCTGAATGATTGATTATGAATGAATCTGTCCTGGGTCTGGATGTTTGTGTATTCGTCTGTGCGTGTCATTGCACTTACGACACAGGGAATCCTAGTGTAGGGCTTTGAGTGTAGAAAGCGTCTTTTTTACCATTTTTTAAGATGATAGATCCCACTAAGTAACACCTATTTCTAATTATAATTGCTAATAACAGCAGTGGTTAGCGCTACTGTGTTTGAAGGATGGTAAGAGACACATGTATTCGCGTCCTCAGGGGTAGCAACACTTCGGATAGGAATCTACTCTTATCTAAGCCGGTAAGAGTCCGGCATATCCGCGCGGCAGAGAGGAACACATGAGGGTTTCCCCACGTAAAAAAAAAATAGGCAGGGGATACCGTAGCCCTATTCTGGTCCCGGAACTACAGAGACAAAATAATAAATGGCCCTTAACAACAAATGTAACACGTTCTTAGATTTTCTTAGTATTTACATTATATATGTAATAAAAACAAGTTACATCTTCACGTACATAGATATAATCATTAATATTATATGTATAATCAAGTGCATAAGTTATCAGTAATAAAATAATATTATGATGTTGCACTATAACTTCCTATAAGCTATAAATCATTTACTTCACTACTTGCGGTTAATTAAAAGCGATACTAAGATATATCTTCTTATATATAAAATTCTCGTGTCACAATGTTAGTTACCGTACTCCTCCGAAACGACTTTAGCGATTTTCATCAAATTTCATATGCATATTCAGTTGGTCTGAGAATCGGCTATCTATTTTTCATACCCCTAAGTGATAAGGGTTGTTCACCCTTAACATTTTTTTATTTATATGGCAACACAACATTTGCCGGGTCAGCTAGTTATAATATATATGTATGTATATTGGAAGGTGGTAGAACACTTTGTGATTCGACTCCGGCAGCACCACCGCCACACCTATTTCTGTTATATCAGCAGTGTAGCTGATGTGTTATGATTTGAAGGGTGTGGTAAGGGCACTTATCCGAGGCATTCCAGCTTAGTCCTCAGGGATAGCGGCGCACCTGTGGCCAACCTCAGGTGGAAATTTGGTCTTATCTGGGGTTGATTATAGATGTCCATGGGCGGCAGTAGCATAGCATCAAGTGGACTGCATGCTCGTCTGCTACTTGTACATTATAAAAAAATATCAGATATCGGTTTCGGATATCTGTATTTGTGTGGATCTGGAGATCCGAATTTCTATATCTATAACATCACTAATAATGATTATAATTATGATAACATAAGTTCATACAATCGTACAAGATACAATGCATCAGTATTTTTGTTACAACACAAAAGATGTTCTAATAATAACTGAATAATTATTACGAAACAATACGAAATCTAAAAACAGTTACAAAAACTGCATAAAAGACCTTGTAATAGCGGTTTTGGGGCAAAAAATTACGAATACATTATGTATTTTTGAATTATTGATATTAAATAAGACATTATGGGTATATTTAGAACTGGTAGGTACAGATGTTCTTATCTAAGGAGGTAATATACTTTAATATAAAACGGGGTCCACATACAAGAAACCGCTATTTTTTGGCGTTTTTCAACAACGCATTTATATCTATGCCTGCTGTGATAACAAATAATATTAATAAAAAAAATGAAAATTTGATGCTCGCCGTTGCCCAATTATCTATACTATCTATTCTAATATTATAAAGAGGAAAACTTTGCTTGTTTGTTTGGTTGTAATGAATAGGCTCAAAAACTACTGGACCGATTTAAAAATTATTTCACCATTTGAAAGCTACATTATCCACGAGTAACATAGGCTATATTTTATATGAAATATATTTGATAAATAGATTTTGAGGCGGTACAAAGTTTGCCGGGTCAGCTAGTTCTTTCATATAGGGCTTGCATTAAAAATAGTATTGAGCTGAAGTAACGCCATCTGTTACCCAGTAGTGGTAAGCGGAAGTAAAAGTAATATTTTATTTTAATAACTATTACTATTTTATTATTTTTTTAAAGGTTGTAGCATAGCCAGCGAGTACCTAAGGTCTATGAAAATAGGAGAAAACTATTACTTTATTTATATATTTTTTGTTAATTTTGTAAATAAGTTCTGTTTTATTACTTTATCATTTAATTTATTACTTTTTACTTTAAATTAATTTTTTAATAATTTTAATTGAAATTAAATAACTTGGTTATATATTAAATAATACACTTACATTATTCATATAATAATAATTAGTAAAACTAATTAACATTTTTATTATTAGTTTCAGAAGATCGCGCTACTTTCGGAAATGCGAGAGTGACTCGCCAGTCTGACCGTATTATCTTTCCTAAAGATAAGTATGACCCTGCAAGGATATGGGGTCAGAGTAAGTAACACATTTTTTTTCATTTCATTTTCACAATTTATTATCATGATTTTGGTTTTATTATCGTTTAAAGTGATAGCCTAGTGGTTAAGAAACGCGGCCTCTCGATCGAGGGTTCCGAGGTTCAAATCCCAGGCACCTCTGATTTTCAAATTTATGGGCGTATTAGAAATTAATTATCACTTGCTTAAACGGTGAAGGAAAACATCGTGAGGAAACCTGCATACCTGAGAGATTTATATAAAAAAAAAAATCTTAAAGGTATGTGAAGTCTACCAATACGCACTTGTCCAGCGCGGTGGACTATGACCTAATCCTTCTCATTCTGAGAGGAGACCCGTGCCCAGCAGTGGGACAGTAAGGGGTTGATGATGATCGTTTAAAACGTAATAAACATCAAAAATAACCATTAATCTTGTTGGATATTCTTAAAATCGTGTTCCAATCTCATTGTAGAATGGAAAAGATAGTTTTGTCTATGTCTTGTAGATTGTTTTGTTTAGTGAATAGATGTTTCTGTCTAGTGAAATAGACAATAAGTATTTGTTTTCCGACAATTTTTAAGTGCATCCACGTCTACACACAATAAATATTTAATGCATTTTGATATTCATTATTTTAAAAGTTATTTACTTAGTATTTTAATAACTATGTAATTATTTATAGTCCGCGTAAAACTTCTAGTCCGCTCTGAATATAAAATGAATCGCGTCGCCATAGCAAATTGTATGACTACACCTGGGGGCCTACTATCATCTCTTAAAACAATATTATTTTAATCATACATTAAAATTTCGTGCCACGACCTCGTTAAAGTAGGATTGTTTTTGTAATATTACAATAAGCAGTTTTGTATAATGTCGGTTCAAATTAATCATTCTTTTTTTGCAGGAATTTTATTTTTTTGAGCAAAATATGACAATTTCAGTTAGTTTTATTCAAAAAATACGCGAAAATTTAATAAGGGTTTAAGTTTACATCGCTCGGCAGTACAAAAATAAAACTGTTTTAAGGAGGTCGTGGTACTAAACAAGATAATGTTGATGCAATATTAAAATAAAACATTCCTGAACTACTTATGATTCGTTTTAAAAGATGGTGGTAGGGTGGTGCTCGGAACAATTTCAGAGCGGACCAGCAGTTTGGCGATAACTATACCTAAGTATTAATAAAAATGTTTTTTTTTTTTATATAATATAAGAGTAGCAGACGAGCATGCAGTCCACCTGATGGTATGTGGCTACTGCCGCCCATGGACATCTGTAATCAACCCCAGATGGATTAGATATTCCTACCTGAGGTCGGCCACAGATGCGACGCTACCCCTGAGGACTAAGCTGGAACGCCTCGGAAAAGTCTGTCTCCCTTACTACACCCTTCAAACCGGAACACAGCAGCGCCTAGCACTGCTGTTATTAGGTAGAAATAGGTGTGGCGGTGGTGCCGCCAGAGTCGAACCATAAAGGGTTCTACCACCTTCAATAAAATGTTTTTTAAATACAATAATTATTTTTCAGTGCCGTTTCAGTACAGTACCCCCACACCTACAAGTACATCGCGACCTTCCGGTAAGATATTGCACATAATGTGAAACATTTCGCATCGAATTAAATTACTTCATTTATTTCATTCGATTATTTTGTCAAACAAGTAACGCCATCTAGTATCGAGTAGTCGCGTTACAAATTCTTTTAAAAATCACTTATTTTCGGGTAGTCTAAATAACTAACGCCATCTGTTACAGAGTAGTCGCATTACAACTTTATTACTTTACGAATATGATACGAATAAAAATCATTTATTTTCAGGTAATCCAAATGATTTCTTTATTCAATACAATAATGTTCCCATGGGAGTCGAACGAGTTGATGATAGAGTCTTCATCACAGTACCTAGGCGAAGATATGGTATGTTATTTTCTGTAATACATATTTTGTATAATTCATAAAAATAATTCACGTCATAACTTTTGTTTTTAAGCCGTATGGGTCATAGAGTGAAGCTTGAGTTTTTTTTAAGTACAATGAATTGAATCAACCCCAGATAGGATATTCTTACCTGAGGTCGACCACGTATGTAGCCGCTACTAGTCTTGGGCGTAATAGTTCGCATCTGGGATCGCTCAATCTAGTTCGCGGCTCCTAAACGAACTAGTTCGCTCTTTTAGTTCGTCTGCTCCCAGCTGCTTACCGAACAGTGGGGAACTAAAGAACTGATGAACTGAAAGGGCGAAATATCTGCCTTTTTTTTATCAATTTGTATGTAAATTTGAATTTTGTAGATTATGTAACAAGAAGGAATGCATGAATAAAAATGTTTGAGAAAAAATAGGATAAACCTATTGATTCATATAACATATTCCTAAAATATGACGACATTAGTTCAGTTACCGCCATTTTTTCACTTGTTCAGTTAGGAGCTAACGAACTATGGAGCGGGAAATTGGGGATCTAGTTCGCGTAGTTCATCTCTGGGAGCGCTCTTCCGAACTATTCAGAACTCGTTCCCGAACTACACAAGACCAGCAGCTACCTCTGACAACTAAGTTGGAACGCCTCGTAAAAGTAAATCTCTAAAAGTGTGCAAAAGGCGGACGTAATGCTAAATAGCATTATCTCCCAGTCAACCTTAGGGATGTGCAGAAAAAATAAAGGCGGTACAACTATACTAAATAATAATAATAAATAGTAAATAAAATAAAATGATAATAAAAGGGAGAAAGGAGAACATAAAAAAGAAATAATGAGAGAAAGAGAGAGAAAAAAAGAAATAAGATATAAATAGATAAGAAGACATTTAAAATAAATTAGTACCTACATGAAAATTAAGAAAAAAGGTGTAGACACCATATCTAATAATGAACTAAATTACAATAGTGAGCAAAGGCATTCTTTTTAAATGTGTATTTGGAGAACATCTTTTAAGTTCCTCAGGAAGAGCATTCCAAAGCCGCGCTGTTTTAGCGTGAAATGAAATTGTCTACGTTCACGAATAGGGAGCCAACGGAGCTGGCGACGAAAAGAGGAGATATGGTTGAATTTGCGTAGACAAAAAATGAAACGTAATATTTAAACGCAATTATAGTTGTATTATAAAATGCCATTAGGAAATAAATGTAAAAAATTAACAATATTCAAAAAGCTATAAATTAATGATTTAATGATCCTTTGCTTCTTAAATTACATAAATAAAATTGCGTCTTAGATTCTGTCTCATTTGGGATCGAGATGTGTAGAACGCTTGTGACGTAGGCTATTTCTATTTCCAGGTATACCTTCAACCCTCAACTACATAGACCTGGCGAACCCCCAGGAGAAGTCACCACCACTGAAGCCATACCCTGACTTCGAGAGCTCAAAGACTCTAGTGTCAGTCTACCGAACCAGAGCTGACAAGTGCGGCAGATTGTGGATGGTAGACACTGGATTGTTAGAAATACCTGGTAATTATCTACTCTATATTACCTTTTTACCACGCTTTGTATGTATGTATGTATGTAACGGAATCTTTGAACTCGATTTTTACCCACTTTGAACTGTCCGATTACTGAATTTTGAACAATTATCAAGAACAGATGACAATACACGATTTTAATAATTTTATCCCATTCTCGTCAGGAACCAGGATTAACTATTTGCCTTGTGCAATTTCAGCGTGGATTTTAGTTTTTAAACTATCATAATTTATTCATAAATATATAATTTCATTATTTATAATACTATCCTAATTAATACAAAACTACCTCCTATTTCTGCCTTAACAAATGAAGTGGTGAGTCATCCCCTCCTTTTATTACGTATGCCGTATCTTACTTCTAGCACCTTCTAAAATAGTTCTTTTAGTTCAACCTCGACTATTTTTCAGGCAATCCCCAACAAGTGCAGACTCCATCCATCGTTATCTACGACTTACGGACCGACACGGAGATCTTTCGCTACCCCTTCAAGAGCGCAGACATACCAGCAGCGAACACACCAACAGGTAAGGGTAAAATTCACTAATCACTCATCCGTAATCCGGCCCTGATAATTAAGCTTCGCTTTTCCTTCCATTAAGGGAAGGACAGCTACTGCCCCGGAGCCTCCACAAAAGAGGGATTCCCACAACACAGAAAAAAAACTAATTTCGCTAGACCAAACTTTTACTTTTCTTTTTAAAAACTGTATTTTTCCCTTTTTCACCCACAATACTTGCTCTTTAATCATTACTATATTCTTTATTGAAATAATTTTATTATCTGGAAATATTTTTTAAAGAATTGATAGAAAAAAAATGTTGGTTTTACTCGGAATACAATTAGAGGCCTCCGCTCCTTGATTGCCTCAAGGCCTTCAAACCACCATATCCAGCCAAGTATCGGACGATACTTTGCAGAACAGGAAAGTTCTACACAATGTCAAGTGGCCCGCGCTTCTTTAACAATTAAATTCATTGAAAGGTGCTTCGAATCCGGCGGCATCAACCTATTTCTGCCTAATAACAGCAGTGTTAAGCGCTGCTGTATTGTGGCTTGTAGGGTGCGATAAGGGAGACATGCTTATTCGAGGCCACAGATGCGCCGCTACCCTTGAGGACTAAGCTGGAACGCCTCGGATAAGTATGTCCCTTACCACACCCTCCAAAACGGAACACAGCAGCGCCTAACACTGCTGTTATTAGGCAGAAATAGGTGTGGCGGTGGTGCCGCCGGAGTCGAACCACAAAGGGTTCTACCAGCTTCAAAAGTTCTACGCAAGCCACTTACGTCTAATAATTCCTCTTGATTCCAGGTCTAGCATCAATAACAGTAGACATCGATACTGACTGTGGTGACGCGTACGCCTACATACCAGACCTGACAACGTACGGCCTCATTGTCTTCTCACTACGGCAGAACGACAGCTGGAGACTAAGCCACAACTACTTCTACTTTAACCCTGTTGTTGGCAATCTGAGGATAGCTGGTAATACCTAGTTTTGGAGATTGGCTGAAGATTTTTTGCAATTTTATAAGACTTGTCTGTTCTTTACCCAGAAATGTAATATTTTATTTGTAACTTTGAAGTTTTGTAATTTTCAAATACTGCAGTCCACCTAATAAACCCTGAAATCTACCCCAAATCAACATTGGAGTCCTACTTAAGGAAGTCCTACGTAAATCTTTTTGCTTTTATAATAATAAATTGCAACTCTTAGTAAAAGTTGCTACAAGGTGTAGCGATGGACCCTTCGGTGACGAACCACGAAGGGTTCCGCCTTTTTTTAACGTCGTTTCATTTTCAGATTAAAGAGTATTTGCATATAATAGCCACTTGTATTATCATTAATCACAGCCAATTCTTTGATTTCAGATCAATCCTTCCAGTGGAGCGATGGAATATTCAGCATTACACTAACTCCACCGGGACCTGATGGTTGCAAGACCGCGTACTTCCACCCCATGGTCTCCTTGCAAGAGTTCTCCGTGTCTACTTGCCTGCTGAAGAACAGGACTGCAGCTACTGATAGCAACTCTTGGTCACTCTACAACGTAAGCACATATTTAAGGTATAATACTGTTTTACTGGAACAAGCAGTGATAGCCTAGTAGTTAAGAATTTCTCCCCCTCGATCGAAGGGTCCAGGTTGAAATCCCAGGCTCTCACCTCTGATTTTTTAAAGTTATGTGCGTATTAGAAATTAATTATCAAATTATCGTCAGGAAACCTGAGAAATCTTTGAAAAATTAAGTTTTCAAAGGTATGCGAAGTCTACCAATACGCACTTAGCCAGCGCGGTGGACTATGGCCTAATCCTTCTCATTCTGTGAGCAGACCCGTGTTCAGCAGTGGGACAGTATTGGGTTGATGACGATGATGAGTACAGCACAATAATCAGCAAAACCTCTGTTTTCAGTACGTAGGTGACCGTGGCAACAATACCCAATCAACAATGCACGAATACGACCCGAAGACCGGCGTAGTGTTCTTCGCAGAGATCGGTAGAGATTCAGTATCGTGCTGGCAGACAGCAGCGCCCCTAGCGGCGAGTAGCGTTGTTATTCTTGCGAGAGATGCACGCGCTCTCAGCTATCCTTCAGGTGAGCTTCGTACATACGTTAATAGGTGTCGTTATGTACCAATAATAATACGGTCAGATAAGTTACAATAATCTGAACTAGAAATTCAATCTCTTTTAAAATTTATAACTAATTTCGTATAAACGTTATTTAATTAATTTTATGTGATATAAAAACAGACTACTTCCATCAGTCTTATCTACTTCTCATTTAATTCTTGTAAGTGAAGTTTTAGAGGTATCATAATTAGTTATGTTTTATTTAAAATATTGTTATAGTAGGTATATTATTTATATTTTTAAAGTTTCTATTGTTTAAATAGTTAATAACTTTTTATTTTTAAGGTAAATAAATAATCTCTTTAGAAGTTGTATAAATGTATATTATACTATTACTTGCTGACTTTTATATATAAGATTTTAATTTACAGATTTACACGTGACCAACGGTGAGGTATGGGTGATGGCGAACTCTCTGCCAAGATTCGGCTACTCATCTCTGGACACGAACGAATTTAACTTCTTTGTTTACAAGTGCGTTTCCTTTACGTTTTTATATTAAATTTTATTGCGCTCATTAAGCAATAGCTCTGCTCCACGTCATATAGATAGACATGAGTAGATCAGGTCGAGAGTCATAAGGTTGAACCGGAGTAATGAACCGGTTCACAGATCAGTTTAAATCAACTCAATGGATCTGTTTGATCTGAACAAGCTGTATAACTCGCGACCCGCGTTGCGAACTGTGCGAGTCGTTGGATCTAGTCACTCACGCGACTCAAACGGTTCAAACAGTTCAAACGGGTCAAACGATTCAAACGGTTCACGGTAGTCAAGGCTCGTGGGCTCGCCGATGTTAGCATGGCGCGGGTTTGGAAATCAAGTCTATTAGTTTGAGACTTATATGTTTGGAATAATGTCAAGTAAAAGAAGCAATGTCTGTAATTATTTTACCGATGTATAACATCGTAATGTTAAATTAAAATATGTTTTTATTATTAGTTAATAAAGTCAGTTAGAAAGTTATTGATATATAATATTGAGATGATTATAAATCGGATTTATTTATTTTGCTAAGTAAATAAATTGATCAGTCGATATTTACCAGTAAGAATGAATATAATAAGAACGCCGTCTTGAACGAATGTGGTATATATTATCCTATTTTGTATTTCAGAGGCAACGTTCCAGATCTCATAGCTGGTACTCCGTGCGCTAATCGACAGTAAGAAGATAAAGAAATGAAGATTAATTATTTATTAATATGTTTTTTTATATTACATTTATGTTTTCCATTTTAAATAGAATTTTTATTTATACCCTCCCCTTATGCGAGTCAAATAATTAATGAATGTTAATTAAATTAATTCGTGGCAATCTCTCGCTACTCGTCAATAGATGGCGCTACGTGCATCTTGAATAACGCTTTTAATGTTTTTCAAGGTATCAACTATACAAGGCATATATTCTGCAATATGCTAATAGCCTATATGCTTTGAAGGTGGTAGAACCCTTTGTGGTTCAACTCCGGCGGCACCACCGCCACACCTATTTCTACCTAATAACAGCAGTGTTAGGCGCTGCTGTGTTCCGGTTTGAAGGGTGTGGTAAGGGAGACAGACTTTTCCGAGGCGTTCCAGCTTAGTCCTCAGGGGTAGCGGCGCATCTGTGGCCGACCTCAGGTAGGAATATCTAATCCTATCTGGGGTTGATTACAGATGTCCATGGGCGGCAGTAGCCACTTACCATCAGGTGGACTGCATGCTCGTTTGCTACCCTTATATTATAAAAAAAGCCTCCAAAACCATTGTGTTCTCATTTAAAGACTGATATTTGAAGAGTTTCAACTTTAGTTTCCAACGACTCTAGTTTCCGATGACTGTTTTGGTATTTGTTTAAGTAATTGCCCATACAATTTCCAATCAGCGCCCCTAGCGGATTGTATCAGAACGATAGTGTCAGTAACGTAACATTAAATGTCTATTGACAAAATGCCAATTATGTTTTGTCTCCCTTTTTTGCGAACATGTGAGGGAGACAAAAAGTTCCTCGTCACTTCACAATTCATTCTACTGAAGCAAACGGAACAGAATAATGACTTGAGTAAACATAACGTAAAATTGTGGGATGTTTTGAAAACTCATGGTAAGGGTACAGATGGACTGCACGCGGCTTTACTACTACTATTTTAATATACATCGTTGTAGGTACTTATACTTAATTATAATAAAAACCATTTCAACCCTTGTATTGCTTCATATAATTCAAATTATGTAACATTTACAATGATAATAACGAGTAATTTATTTTTATGTTTTTTTGTAATGTTCTCCTCAGATCTCAGCCGATAATTTTTTAATACTAAATTCACTCGTTGGATTCAAAATGGCGTCATTTATATCAAAATCTAACTCACTGTTAGTTGGAGACGAATGATATGTAAATGTGACGTCTTTAGGCTTATTTATAAACATCTCTGGCTGTTTGGATTCGTAATCATAGCCATATACTTCTATAGAATGATACGAATCTTTATAATCTGTGCCATACATTCTTTTAGTATCTGTGACACGTTTAACTTTTTTTCTACTGTCAGTTTTATCCGGTTTATTAAAACTTGTTTTCGGCCTGAACATATTATTATTGATTGCATCATTATTTATACTTTTGATTTTCTTAGTTTTTCGCGAAGATATAACTTTACGGCGCCTTAATATACATTCATCTGTAAAAGTTTTCCTTTCGATTGACGGATCGAACCTTATTCTCTTCTTGTTTCGCGCCATTACTCTTAACGCTTGAAATATACTCCGAGGTTCTTCGAAAACATGCGTTTCGACTTCCAACTGTTGTTTCAGAACATTTATTAATTCGTTTTTGTTCTTAAACATTGTTTTTTTGTTTATTTCTAGACTCTTCGATTTTGGTAGCACGGATTTTTTATTCGAGCGTATAAAGGAGACTGCTTTGAGCTTTTTGTGTTTACCGCTTTTTAAACGGAGTTCGGACGTCTTTATCGTTATCGGTTTATTAAAACTGTCATAATCCTCATAATCTGATTCGTTCTGTATATCAATAAACGTTGGATTTACAATAACTTCGTCATTTGGTACTTTATCATTAGCTATATTAAGTTTATTTGCGACTGACTCATTAATTTGTAAAACTGTTTTCGAAGTATCACTAGGAGCATTATCATACTCTGTTTTAACGTTATAAACACTAATTGTAGTTTCTAGTAAGTCCACAAAGAAGTTATAGAGATTCTTTTGTACTTTCGGCCCGTCAGAGACTAAAGTTTTCGGATCTTCTTCAACATATCTTAATTTCTTAACTTTCTTCATATTCCTACCTTCTAGAAGTGCGTTCTTCAACTCATCAGCTATGTTTAAGTCTTCTCCAATATTATTATTATTTAAGTCATCATAAGTTAGATAATTAGAGGTATTTGACTTCTGAGATGCGTTGTTATAGCTCCATTCTGAATAGTTTGACGGTGTTTGAGCTATTTCCTTCCTAGACTGCAACACTACCATTTTTTTCCTGTCTTCCTTTACAAATTTCTTGTTTAGCACTCTAGATTTGTATCTCTCTTTGGTATTTCTTGTATTAACGTTGTTACCAATATCTTCGTCTTTATTGCGTTTTAACGTAGGTTTCTTTTTGAAAGTTACTTCTTTCGTATCGTCATTTGTTTCAGGGAATTGGGTGCCTGTTGTAGATTTTGAAAGAATAGTAAGAACGGATGCTAAGAACTTCTTTTGGCCAGCCCGAGGTCGAGCCGGTGGCTTCTGTGTCACAGCATCAATGTTCTTTTCTGAAAGACAATATACATATTTATTTAAGCAAAACTCTACCTCGGAATAAATAAGGACTATGGTTATGTTTTTTTTAAACAAGAGAAAATATCAATCTGACAACGTCCCCAAAACCGTATCAGAAATCAATTTTATCTGGGCTCATAGCACTCCCAATGTATTTCCAGTGCCTCCTGCGAGGCGTTATCGCCGTCTAACAGAAATACTAGTCTTATAGGTGATTTAAGTGCTATTTTAAACAAAAATATTATTTTTAGAGTTAAAACTGCTTCAAAATGATTATTCAAAAATTTTATCTAGCATATTTTAGGTACAGATTATTTTTGAACGTCAATAATATGCCGTTACGTAGAAAAGTTTCGTTATAGAGAAGAAGCGACGAAAGAAACTTTATAACGCACATTAAAAAATGGTCATCTACTATGTCAGACCTTAGCTAATTGAACATGTGGCGCTGGAGCTACTTCAGTTTTCTTTTCATCTTTTTTTTTATAATATAAGAGTAGCAGACGGCCACAGATGCGCCGCAACCCCTGAGGAATAAGCTGGAACGCCTCGGAAAAATATGTCTCCCTTACCACACCCTTCAAACCGGAACACAGCAGCGCCTAACACTGCCGTTATTAGGTAGAAATAGGTGTAGCGGTGGTGCCGCCGGAGTCGAACCACAAAGGGTTTTACTTCACTTCACTCCACCTTCACTTACAAAAGAGCTAGTTACTTACCATTGTTAACCAAGTTTAATTTTGTTAACCTCTTTTCCACATAGACCCCTCGTTTCTTAGGACCATTTGGAAAATCAGCGCTACTCCTTGTCTTCTTATGTGTCTGAGGTTTCCTGTCTTCTTTCGACTTTTTAGAAATACCACTGTTCGAAGACTTTGACTTTACCACGGTAGATTTAGGTTCCATGGTTGTTTTCGAAAATAACGTAATTTATAACATTGTTAACGGGTTTTTTATTATTATTGCCGATAATACAATTGATTTAACATTTTGATTGTTAACAATGATGTTTTGAATGACAGAATGTTTTTAATGATTACGAAATTTAGCAAAGAGAATATAATGAAGTTAATGTAAGGAATTCTCGTGTCACAATGTTAGTTACCGTACTCCTCCGAAACGGCTTTACTGATTTTCACCAAATTTTATATGCATATTCAGTAGGTCTGAGAATCGGCTACTATTTTTCATACCCCTAAGTGATAAGGGGTTTTCACCCTTAACATTTTTTTATTTATATGGCAATAACGTTTGCAGGGTCAGCTAGTATTATTATAATACTTGACAAATTCCATAGTTTATGTTTAAAAATAAAACCGACACAAACGTCAGTAATGAAAGTAAAATTTGTCAAAATCCCCAAAATAATCTCGATGGCTTTAGTTTGAACAATTAATAAGCAGAAATATAAAATTTCCAGTGATTCTTAATCTAGTAAATGGATAAGAAAGGCCATGCGAAAACAGAAATTCAGAAAGATGGGAAGATCTTGGATGATAAAAAAAGAGACAGGGGTGACACTAAAAAGGCAGATATGAAAAGCAAGAACGATAAAACCTTACGAAGACAAATGCCTGATAGAGGAGACAGTATTACTAACAAAATAACACACAAAACAGCTACTAAGGTAGATAAAAAGTTGAATGACAAAAATAAACTTGAAACAAAACCCAAGCTTATAGCTGAAATCCCCCGAGTTTATACAGAAGCAGATAAATCTAATAAGACTGAAATAAATGCTCAGAAAAGTAAAGTTGGGGAGAGGAAGCCTATAAGTAATAAATTCAGTTTGAAAGCTAAAGTTTTGAACAACGTAAATATGAATAAAGATGTTAAAATGCCAGCGAAGACTGAAATTAAAAGTGGTATGAACTTTGCACTATTACAAATTTTAATAATAATTGTTTAGCGAAAATGGCATCTTTAAATATGGAAGTAGTAGAGCATACAGTCTTACCTAAAGTTCTCTACAGTTGCGACTACCCCTAAGGAATAAGTTGCCTGGTTTTCTCCTTATCACATCCTATAAACCAGAACACAGCAGCGCTTGAATCTGCCGTTAATAGACAAACTTTGTCGACCATAGATAGGACTGAAATCCTATCTAGGATTGACTACACTCTATAGGCGACAGAGCCATACCAACAGGAAGGCAGCACGTTCTATTGACGTTCGTCAATCAATAACTGTCTCACAGCTGTGCACGGATCTCCTTTTAAGAATGAGAAGGATTAGGCCATAGTCCACCGCGCTGGAGAAGTGCGTATTGGTAGAATTCTCAGAGGTACCTTTAACATTATTTTTAAATCTCTCAGATGTGTATGTTTCCTTGCGATGTTTTTCTTCACCGTTAAATAAAGTGATAATTTATTTCTGATGCCCATTCGCCCATTACTAATAATCAATCTATCCAATCTTTTGTCTAGCAAAGATTGACATTTGACAATTTCAACTACCTAATAGAAACCTGTCACATTTCGATCTTTGGTCAAAATTTAACAGGATTAATAATTAATGAAGAAGATTAAGGAGGCACTTATGATGCGAATTGTTTTTCTCTCATAGATCGTGCCAAAAACCAATCCAGTTTGAAATGTAACTCGCGGGAAGTTATAACAGATACGCCCAAAGCAGATAACACAAAGATGGAACCAGATGTGAAAAAAGAAAAAGATACACCGGTCCAAAGAAAAGCAACCATAAAGACGGTTAAAACGAAGAATGACAAAGTTTACAAAGCTGTGACTTTTACTGAACAGAAACGTGTGAAGCCAACGGTTTTGGAAATCAATATGCCGAATATACAGGTAACTATAATTATATTGGTACATATATATTTACTTATACAGGTAACTATAATTGAAGGTGGTAGAACCCTTTGTGGTTCGACTCCGGCGGCACCACCGCCACACCTATTTCTACCTAATAACAGCAGTGTTAGGCGCTGCTGTGTTCCGGTTTGAAGGGTGTGGTAAGGGGGACATACTTTTCCGAGGCGTTACAGCTTAGTCCTCAGGGGTAGCGGCGCATCTGTGGCCGACCTCAGGTAGGAATATTTAATCTTATCAGGGGTTGATTACATATGACCATGGGCGGCAGTAACCACTTACCATCGGGTGCACTGCATGCTCGTCTGCTACTCCTATATTATAAAAAAAAATCTATAATTATCGTCTTATATATAAAATTCTCGTGTCACAAAGTTAGTTACCGTACTCCTCCGAAATGGTTTTACCGATTTTCACCAAATTTTATATGCATATTCAGTAGGTCTGAGAATCGGTTACTATCTATTTTTCGTACACCTAAGTGATAAGGGTTGTTCACCCTTAACATTTTTTTATTTATATGGAAACACAACGTTTGCCGGGTCAGCTAGTCTATATCTAAAATTTAACTTCTGTATGTTTGTGACCGCAAGACTCGAAAAGTAGTTAATGGATTAGTCTGATTTTTTTGCACAACCTTATATTTCTATTTGAGAATGCTTTCATATAGTTTTTATCTCGAAATTTAAGCCAGGGCTGGATTTGGAGGTTTGGGTGCAAGGAAGAAGGGTAGGTTTCTAATTATTTATTTACCAACTAAAACGAACAATATTTTCCGTTTGAGGCAGTATTTTTGGTAAAATTGCGGAAATGACAATTTGGAACAAGAATTAAAGTTGGTTACCCCTCGAAATTTGAATATATTTTTATCTCTTTTATGGGGGTCCGTTTCTTGTTAAGGTGGGGAAGTAGCCCCACGCTCTCCTTCTGTGGCGGTAGCTACTTTTACATATTTCCCTAAGCCATTCTAATAAAGCCTAATTAATTTAGATGTTAACTGAAGCTGAAATCGACGAGTAATGATGAATCAACGATTACGTCAACTTGATGACAGATGGCGCCACAATATATTGAATTTTTAACATTATTTCTACTTAATTAGAAACCAAAAATTATATAAAAATAAAAATTGCCCGGAATTACTATTTTTTAAGTCATGACTTGGTGTCCCTACAAAAATAGTTTAGCATCATGTTTCGATAATATTGTCAATTTGCAGGCAAAGAAAAAAGCTAAATTAGTCGACAAGAATCTAGAAACTCAAATACCTAACACACAATTACATAATAACAAATCCACAAGCAAGTTAAGTGTGAAAGAAAAACCGCATAACCGCCGAAATAGATTGACGGAGCGAACGAAACGCAAAAAGCTGAATAGATGCATCTCTTCGCCGGATAAGTTTAAAAAAGTAGAATCCCCGCCAACGGAAGTCGCGAAGTGGGCGCCATCTTGCATCAGTGCACATACGAAGCCGTATTACGAGGCATGGGTCAACACCACTCTTGCAGCCATTACTAAAATATCAAAAAAAGATAAATTATTTTTAGAAAAACAGAATATTATCAAAGCCTTCCAGAAATCGCTAGAACGAGCGGAATCCCCAGATTTAGTACACGAAGACTATGCGAATGAATCGTATACCGGGAAAATAAAAATTAAACACAAGAGTTTGAAAGGGAAACGGCAGCCATTAATCACACCGCTTTTGGACAAAAACTTTATGAAGATTTAAAACAAAACAGATTATTAAGACCCCCTGTCTAGAACAAAAAAATAATATTTTCCACCAGATGTCACTACTACTACAACTTAATATTATTACACGTCCTAGACTATTTTTTTAAGTTGCCAACGATAGATACAAAATAACACAGCCAAGAAATATTTTCAATGCTATATAGTTGAAGATTAATATTTTTATTATGCGTAATATTTAAATTAATTATGAATTCTGTGCCTGAACGTTTTTATTTTATCTTATTTCTAAATTTAGTAAAAATTAAGTTGATGTTAGTGAATATTTTATTATCAAATAAAGCATAGTAATTGTATTAATCGAACGTAATATTTATGTACAGTGATATGAAATAGCCCATATTTACATTTTGTTTGTAAGAGGATGTGTAATTTTTCAGGAAATAATTGAGATAAATATAAATATAGAAAAAAATGTTTTATTTCAGTTTATATTCTTCCTTCATACCCTCTAAAGCAAAACAGGCAGATGGCAGTAGGGTCGCTGAAAAAACTACAAAATTACACTTTCGATAGATTGCATGTTTGTTATAAAAAATGGTCTTTGCAATTATTTTCAAATAATCAGTAGCCAGTTTCACTAAAATACCTGGCCAAGGGTACCTACCATGCATAGCAAATTTTCGACGTTTTTATTTTACTATTGCCGTAATAGAAAAACATAGTCTGTGTCTAATTAATTACAATAAACTTATAAACCCTGAACCGTCTTAGTTTCTTGCATAAAGACCCATGACAGGAAGGGAATAGTAACCAGAAATGAAATAAAACAAATTCTATAAAATTCGTTTATTGCCAAGCGAATTCAATTACAAAAAAATCAACGCACAAAATAAAACATTTAACTTATAATTAAATCACAGGCTTATGCCGCCAGCCTTAATAATACTCCGTCAAAATTAACATTGGCCGAACATTGGAACGAAATTACTAAAAAGACTTAATTAAAATATACTATTTGTATATTTTCAATGTGATAGTTATCCAATGGCAGATTTACACAATTGCCGCCAGTAGGCCATTCAATTTGCCGCAACAACCGATCTCTTATTCGATACCACAGTTCAGTAGCACTACCATCAGTTTACAAAAGTATTACTCGCTAGCGACTGCGTAAAATAAATGTATGAAAAATTGTACAGCGCCTCTGGTGGTTACTCGTAGAACTAAAATCCGTAGTGGCGTAACTCGATACGTAAAAAACCTATCGAAATCAAATCGCTAGCGAATGTCATTATGATCTATTGCCATACAAATTCGGTCCCATGAGTCATTAATTTGACAGACGTTGTCAAGAAATGCCGTAACGATAGTAGTTATGTTATTCACTAGCAAAATGACAATAGTTTTCTATTTACAATTTCTATAGTGGCGTTTCTATGCCAACTCATGGTAGTGCTACAGGGCGGCTGATCGTGGGACTTTACAAATCACTATATAAATTGGTGTCATAAAAGAAACTACTACATACTTAGTAATTTTTGCCGCCCCCATTATATGAATAGCTCAGCATTAAGCAGGCGAAAATGGTCGTCCGAGATAAATTTGCCGCCCGTAGAATTTGCCGCATTATTCTTAAAACCGTTATTGCCGATTTAACCGAAGATTCATGATATTAATTCAAATTTATTTATACCCGAGTGCGGAAGGTAATGTTTTTTGGTACGGCTTGCAGCTAAGCTAACATAAGCTATATATTTAAACAGTCGGGTATTTAGTTCTATAATTTTTTGACCTTAATAAATTGATAATTATTTAGGGCAATACGCGTCGTATTCTTCACAGTGTTAAAAGATTTATTTATCATGAAATTATATACTATTTAGTTATCTCGTTCATGCTCCGACCATCTTTGATATTCTGCTATGCACACACTAATTTAAGTGACCATACGACTAAAATCTAAACGTTACCTTTGTACTCGACGTAAATTTGCTATGTGTAGACATTATATTGGTGTCCTTTCTTACACATAATTTATTTAGCAGAGATACAGCAAATAATTCGGCAAATACTGCCACACCAATATGCCTATGGAATACAACAAAAAGCCAAATATTTAGTTCCTCATTGTCTCACAATTTATATAACTGTAACATAAAAATAAAATTTAAATTCAAATATAAAACATAATTATAAACATAACAAAAACTTAAAAACAAAAATTCTCTTTCCGAAGAGCACAGAAATGAAAATAAGCATTTAATAAAACTCAAAAGTATTATTTGCAAAGTAATCATCGGTTATTAATAATCGATCTATCCTATGTTTTTCCTATCAAAGATCGAAAAATCTTTCATGCCTTAACTACATAATTGATTGTCATGAAATTTTGGACACGCGTTGTCTGGGGTTCAGAAAGGACATATCATCATCAACCCATTACTATCCCACTGCTGGGCACGGGTCTCCTCTCATAATGATAAGGATTAGCCCATAGTCCACCGCGCTGACCAAGTGCGTATTGGTAGACTTCACATACATTTGAGATTTTTTTTTATAAATCTCTCATGTATGCAGGTTTCCTCACGATGTTTTCCTTCACCGTTTAGCAAGTGATAATTAATTTCTAATACGCACATAACTTTGAAAAATCAGACGTGCCTGGGATTTGAACCTAGGACCCATCGATCTTAACCACTAGGCTATCACTGAAAAGGACATAGGGTACCTTTCATTCCCAAAAAGTACATGTAACGACGGAAAAATTGAAAAAGAAAACTAAATTTTTATCGTGACTAGGTTAAGGACAATGATAACAAATTATTTTAACAAAGGGCGATCTCCTGCCAGAGTAGATGAACATGCCCAGACGGCGGCCGTGCTCCGACTCCGTGCAAGTTGTTTGGAAAACTTCGATAGCGTGATTCAGAATACTGGTGGCGCCATCTCTTGAGAAGTAGCGAGAAGTCGCCACATTATCATATTGTCATTTGATCAAGAGAAGCCGCGGGTAAAAGCTATAGTTAACAATCAATTCTAGCTAGTTACAACCAATTTTTCAAAGCATATTTTAAGTAGGATACACAATTTTCTAAGAGGATACAAGTAACCAACAGTACAATCCGCGTAAAACTGCTAGTCCGCTCTGAATATAGAAATGAATCGCGTCGCCATAGCAAATTGTACGACTACACCTGCTCGCAACAACTTCAGAGCGGACTAGGAGCTTGACGATAAATATACCAAATTACACCTTAATAACATTATAATACGAAATATCACAAAAACTCGACATCTTTTAAAACAAAATAACATGTTAAAAATAGCATAGCATATAAAATTTGTAACAAAATCTACTTCTACAATTATTAAAATTTTTTTTGGGAACAGTTTTTTATATAATAAATACTAATGGTTATATATATTAGATCCATAAATTTTGTGACATAAAAAACTATCCCCCCTTTTTTGTCACACATTGTTACATTTTTGTAACACTCCCCCATTTAAAATGTAAAATATAATTATAGAAAAAGTGATAGAACTCTTTTGGATAACACTGAAGGTACCACCACCACATCTTAAAGTGGCTACTGCCGCCCATGGACATCTGTAATCAACGCCAGATAGGATTAGATATTCCTACCTGAGGTCGGCCACAGATGCGCCGCTACCCCTGAGGACTAAGCTGGAACGCCACGGAAAAGTCTGTCTCCCTTACCACACCCTTCAAACCGGAACACAGCAGCGCCTAACACTGTTGTTATTAGGTAGAAATAGGAAACAAATACATGTTAAGTTAGCCCTTATCACCATAGTAATAGGTGCTATATTGGCAGCGCAAGTGTTCTGTGCAATGTGGGGTGTTTTTTTTTCGTCACGAAACCTGCTAATTGACAAAAATACTCAATGTCCCGTTTTGAGCCAAAAATAAAATGGTCAGGTTACTTATACTAGACATTGTCAAATTTTGATCTTTTGTAAGTAAAAATGGACAGATTGATTATTAAAAATGGCGCTAAAGTATATGACATTTAAAGATAGTAGCAGTACCTATAGTAGTGTACTAATATTATTTTTGATTTAAGTAATATTTTTATGTTATGATTTTCAGATTTTGAAATATTTTTGATCTTTTAAAAGTGAGATATGGTGTATAGATAAAACCTTATTTAGACACGATCTTATCCCAAATTTTGGCAAGAAGTTTAAAACCCAAAAACTGAAGTTACACCAAAATATAAATTTCTGATTAAAATGCGGCAAATTCGAATTGGTGTACAGTTATCAAAAATTGTATATTCGAAATTCAGTTGAACACATTAGTTAAAATAATACAAATATCAAACATCAAATTTACTTTTACTATTTACTTGAATGTGGAGGCATATATTAGTAAAGATACTTCGCCGCCTTGAAATTGAATGAACCCACAAACGGCTTATTAGTATTTTTTTTTTTTAATTCTTGACAAATAAAAACATTTTTAGAGTACATTTACGAATAAATAACTATTACTGCGTAATTTACATAATAAATAAATAAATATTTCAAATATTTTAGGGATTTTTTAGCACGGAGACGTGGCAAAACTTTTTACGCAACTATTTCAATTCTCAAAACTGGGTACATTTTCTTGTTAGGAGTGAGTAATCTTTACTAATCTATGTGTGGAGGAAAATATTTTTCTAACACACGTCTGTTTGTGTTTGTATAATCCGCGTAAAACTGCTAGTCCGCTCTGAATATAGAAATGAATCGCGTCACCATAACAAATTGTATGACTACACCTGCTCGCAACAACTTCAGAGCTGACTAGCAGTTTGGCGCGGACTATAAGTCTTATTCTTTGGCAAACCCAACAGCCAAAAAATGGCTTTATAACAGATTTTATTATAGGAGGTTTCGTTGGTTTCGTATAAATTCTGAGAATAATATAAGTTATATTTATAAGTAGTTGGGCTCTATATTCTGTAATCGTCGTTAATACGAAGCTTGAATATTAACGATATCGCATTTTTATATTAGTACTTTAAAATAATAAGTCACTCAGTTGATTACTACAGTCCAAACATAGATGCAGTGGGGATGTCAAGTGGGGATGATATCATGGCGGCGCTCGAGTTAACAAAGAGCGGCATTCTGGTCAAAGACTTCAGCAAGAACAGTTTAATAATGGGAATATAGTTATAATACCTCTAATCACTAGTGTGTACCTAATTACGTGTAATTGTAATATCGTTACTCTGTACCGTATATGTGGCTATATTTATACATGACTACCTTCAAGAAGACTTTGATCACAATTCTTATATTCTACTATTGTACTAATACTACTAGTAATAATCTGAAGAAATTATTTGAGCATAATCTGGAACTAATGCTTAAAATTGATAAAAAGAATCTAAATTTCATAGCCCATTTTTGAGGCAAGTTTTAAGCTATAATTTATAAAATATCTAAAATTAAAAACCAGAAAGCTTGATCTCTATGCAGTATGTGTTGTGGTATAAATGGGAGATCAATGAAAATGGTAGCATATAAAAGCAGTAATAACGACCGGAGAGCTTGAGCTTTCTGTAGTAAGCACATGTATACATACAGATCAATGATAAATATTAAAGAATTTCTTACGGTATGGTGAGGATCCACAGTAACCTCTACCGGCCTGATACTCAGAGGGTTCTGGGTTCGATCCCTGGCCAGACAAATATCTGAATAATGAATTTGAACTTCTGTTCCGGGTCTGGGTGTTTGTGTATTCGTCTTTGTGTGTGTCCATAACACCCACACAGGGAATCATAGAGTGGGGTTGTGAGTGTAGAAAGTGTCTTTTTTACGTTTAAATTTTTCATTATTGGTCCATGAGTACTAAGGACTAATTCAGAATGTCTCAATGAAGCATTCCTCCTCATACTTCATATCTATAGTACACACAAATAATATCTAAACGTACATAAAACATCAGTCAATGGTAATAAACTTTACCGTATCCCGTTCTGTGTATGGGAGCGCTGAGAATGTTCTCTGTAGATTGTGTGTGAAGTTTAGAATAGCTATCTTCTTTGGCATCGCTACCATAACTGTATGACCGTCGTTTACTTCTTGCACATCTACGTCAAGTATTGGACACATTGAGAGTACCGGACAATCAGATCTTTCCATGAAGTTGTACTGTTTGATAGGTACAGCAGTAAATATGTCAAACTCTTCTAATGTGTACGGTTTATAGTATATACGTAAGACACCCAAGTTGGAACCAACGAAGACAACGTCCCCATATATCCGGGTTGTAACGATATCTTGTAACGGACCTTGTGGGATACTGTGGTTCAGCACGAACATCCATTGGAAGTATATTCTCCAATCGAGAAGCTCTAAGAGATTGTACTGATGCAGTATGTGCAGTAGATTTGAGGTAGGTCCGAGTGACGTTGCGAATGACAACTTAGAGTCAATTACAGTGTAAATTGTCCGTTCAAACGTTAGTAAATGGAGTCTATCGTTACTGTAGCCCATGGCAACGATGCTAGTCTCCGAATCAACGAGGAATTTGTTACGTAAGTTCTTCTTGTCCAGTCTACATATATATATCTCGTCGTTTATGCTAACATAATATAATGCGTGATCTAGGAGGAGAAATGTTTTAACTTCCTTAAATATGGTGCTTTTATTAGTAACCTTCCGTTTTACAGATAATTGTAGGTGGTAGTTCAGGATAGCGATGACGTCATCGTTCTCGGAGTATTTTAAACAGTCACCGGTCATTAGCGGTTTTAGAGGCTTTAGTGTTTCGATATCGTAGTAGACGATGGCATGACGCTTGTGAACGCTGATCACACCGTTCCGGAGGATAGTACAGTTTCGTATCTCGTCTTGGACGTCTGCCGCTGAGCAGAACTCGTCGCGGTTCTCGATAGCCTCTCCCAACCTCGCCCAGAGGCTCAGCGACCGGTAGATACTACACCAGTCCATGCCAACACGGCACTTCTTACGTGCGATCTTACATACGCTACTGAAGTCAACTTCACACTGCCTTTTCCAGAAAATATCACTACGGGACAACTCGTCGACTATTTCCCGCCATCTAGAACTTACTAAACGACACTTCAAAAGCTGTTTCACGGGTAAATACGCGAAGATTTGAAGGAAAATCTCGGGTGGAAGCGCATTTATCGAAAGTTGGTCCGGCATGTTGAATTGGTTTTGGTCCGTGGATTGATTTTGGGTGGCACTTCAGTGATCAGTTAAACAAATTTACGACGGGACATATTTAATTTTACGTTTTTGGATGAAATAATTTTGTCACAACATAACAGCCGAAATATATGTCACGTCATTTACGTTTTTATGACATTTGACATGTGAAACCAGCTGGTCCAGATAGCTTTTTTAAGTTACAATTGTTATTTAAAGATAAGTAATATCGCAAAGCCAATAAATAAGCACAAAACAACGTAAGCATAAATTATTTTACCAACTACAAAGTGCTAAATAACTAGGTATGTTGAAATTTTGATTGAATTTAAAAATAATTAATAAAGGTAAGATAAAGTCAAGCACCATTTATACAGTTCTTAAATAAATAAACGCATTAATTAAACTTATTTTATTGATCTGCTTTTAAAACTCAATGAAAATAATTTAGCAAAATAAGTGTTTTTGTCATAGAAGAGAAAAGCAAGTGTTTCATGGTTTTTGTAATAATATAGCCATTTATGAGAGAAAGGAACGTACAAAATTATTGCCAAGTGTCATTTTGACAGTTCAATAATAATTAAAATTTTTCAAATGTGAGCTTAACGTTTATATGGCATTGAAATTTTGAATCACAAAGTTTGTTTATCTCTCCTTTCTATCATCTCAGTGAAAACCATAATGACTGCTTTTAAAGCATTACGCGACGTTAGTAACACCTTCGAAAATGATTTACGTCGAGTTTCCAACGAGTTATTTACCGCGAAAATCAGTGAAACTTTTGAAGATAGTGTTGCGAAAAAATTACGCGATTTGACTTTATATACGTCTAAATTGAGGTTGTTACAAGCGAAGACAACAGCTGGTAAGCGTGTAAATGGTTTGATTTTTTGTATTCGACTGCAGAGGGCGATATTTTCCAGCATTATGTATGTATGTCTCATTCTTTGGCAAGCCCTACATCCCAAAGGGCTTGACGGATTTTTACATATGAGGCGTTGTTGGATTCATTTAAACATCGGGGTGAAACATATGTTATATTTTAAAGCGATCGAGGTGTTTCATTTTTTAGCAATTTTATATTGGCAGCACCTCTGTTTCACTTATTTCTGATTTGAAAGTGCTATTAAGTTGTATTTTATGAAGAGTCTTTTTATATTCTTATGACACATACATTGTCAACCCATTACTGCCCCACTATTGGGCAATTGAACCTAATGTTTGAACCCCGGACTCCTTGCTTGAGAGTCCAAATTACTACAATTATGCCTAACTGCCACTTATAAATCTTAATAATCCAAAATAATTCTAAATTCCAGCGTCACCACAAATAACAGAACAGCAGTACGACGAGCAATCAACCCTTGTCAACTACGGAGACACGGTGCAATGGAAGCTGATAGAGCAGCTAGTGGTGAAGACAATGACACAGTCGCAGGCCGTGAAGGAGCTGGTCACGGCTAGTGATAGCAGCTTGCAGCCTGACATGGTGGAGAGGAAAGAGTGAGTTGTATTTATTTGTTGACAGCTATGAGTGGTATAGTCCATGCCAAACTTCATGTTCGCTCTGAAGAAATATCTTTAGCATTAGCGCGCAGGTGTCAGTCACAGAGTAGAACCCTTTGTGGTTCGACTCCGGCGGCACCACCGCCACACCTATTTCTGCGTTTTAACACTGCTGTGTTCTGGTTTGAAGAACAACTACAAGCATATACTCTGTAGCAACGTAAGGACACACTAACTGCGGCTGTCCCCGCGGGCGAGAGCAGCCAATCGTCCCACTAATATATACTTATCAGCTTATATAATTAGCAGTTGCAACGCGATTAATTTCTATATTCGGAACGAACTAGTAGTTTTGGGAGATAGAGAAGGTACCCATGAAGGTGGTAGGTGAAGGTCCAGCTGCACCATTGTCACACCTATTCTTTCCGCCTAATAACAGCAGTGCTAAGCGCTGCTCTGTTCTGGTTTCAAGGGTGTGTAAGGGAGACATACTTTTTCGAGGTGTCCCAGCTTTGTCCTCAGTGGTTACATGATTACAGACATACTTGGTTGGGACGACTTACCATCAGGTGCACTGCACGCGTGAATGTTATTCTTAAATTAAGAAATTTAAATTGTAAATTATAATTTTATATAAAAATATACTATTCTAAATTCACAGAAAAATCATCGATCAGCTAACAAAGTTTAAAGAGAAAGAGATCCAACTCCGACATCTGGATGCAGTGCTAACAGAGAGGCAGGAACATCTGGATGCAGTTAGACGGGAGTGGGATGAGCAGCTCGGTCTCCTGAGGGATATGCAGGATGATGGTGTTGAAGCAAGCGATGATCATAGCAACCCTTTGACTAGGTATGGTGGCGAATTATTTTTAATGGACTTAAAAAAGGAGGTTCTGTATTTGAACGCTAGTCTGCTCTGAATATAGAAATGAATCACATCGCCATAGCAAATTGTCTGACTACACATAATTGCAACAACTTCAGAGTCTAACTTAGTCCTCAGGGGTAGCGGCGCATCTGTGACTGACCTTATGTAGAAACGAGCTTTTGCCCGTGACGTCGCTCGCGTTACGAAGTAATATTTTCATCCCTTATTTTATCCCCTTGGGGGTAGAATTGATCAAAATCTTTTCTTAGCGGATGCCTACGTCATAACATCTACCTGCATGCCAAATTTCAGCCTGATCCGTCCAGTGGTTTGGGCTGTGTGTTGATAGATTACTATGTCAGTCAGTCACCTTTGAGTTATATATATTTAGATCTGATCTTATCTGGGGTTGATTACAGATGTGCATGGGCGGCAGTAGCCTACCATCAGATGGACTGCATGCTCGTCTGCTACTTCTATATTAAAAAAAATATGTCAATTAGCGGTCGGGTAAATATACTTTATTTTATTGATTACAGCAAGTTGCAACAACTAGAAGGCAAGCTGAAGTTACTACGGGCTTTGCTAGCGAGATTGGCGACAGCTCGTGGCGATGGTTACGACTGGCTCGCTGACCCTCGACGGAGGCTGCGAGCGTTGCAGCTGGCGAGGCAGTAGTGGCCAGTTTGGACTAGAGATGTGCCGAGTCAGGTCGACTCGAGTCAGTACTCGAGTACTTACATAAACTCGCATACTCGAGTACTAATAAGCGATACTCGAGTACCAGTGATACTCGAATACTGACTCGGTACTCGTACACTGACTCCAGTCTTATGTTCCTTATATAGGCAAACGAGTGGATGCAGCAGACATTTTGTTTAGTGAGTGCCTGTTTGTCGTTTTTTTTTTTGTCTTCTGTGGACTGTGTGTTACAAAGTACTTGAGTACTTCATGCTAACTCGAGTACATTATGAATACTCTGGACTCGAGTACTGACTCGATTCTTTTTTATATGAGTACTAAAGTACTCGAATACTAAAAATGGTCAACTCGGCACACCATTCGTTTGGATCACTGAGTGTATGCACCGGAGAAGTGTTAGTGTTACATTTGGCTGCTGGACAATCTAGTGGGGAACAATCTGTAATATTTAGTGTGAGAAATAAGCATGTGGTGAGGCTCAAATGTATATGTATGTATTTGTCAATATTGCAATGTACCAAGTGCCTTTTATACAATAAATATGTTGTTGTAAAGAATTAGTTTTATTAATTAATGAAGTTTATGGATAACACTGTGTATAGAATCTTGTGTAAAGTGTGTGTGATGTATTTTGGCGAACTGTTGTATAATCAACATTAGTTCTTAAGAAATAATTCATAAGTACTTTTTTAAAACTCCTTGAAAATAAAAAAATTATATATATTTTTTTAGAAAATGATAAAATCTATCAAATCTATCTATTTTCTGTAAATGACTATAAAAACAGTTGTATGTTTATAAAATTTAGTTACCATATTTTGATCTATTTTTGTTATTAACTTTTGTCTTTAATGGTTTTACAACAAGAAGTTATAGAAAGTTATAGATAATTCAATTTGAGACTGTTATTCTTCCAAATTTTCTATGCGACAAATAGTTTGCTGCTAGAGTGTAAGAACTGAAAACCTTTTTCCAAATGGTGGCAGAGGGACCAGAGCGACCTAACAAACTTGGATTTAGCTTCACAATAACCGACCTTGACATCCAAAAAACATAATAAGCAGTTTATGACCATGTAACGGCTAGATCTTGCAGCTTCAAAGCATTCGGAAGAAACCATAATCGATTAACTTTCATATAATGAAAACCTAGAATTACCAGAACTAATTATTTAACCCTTTGGCTCAATTTACGTTGCCGCGGAATGGAAGGGAAGCGAATTTTTGCAAACAAATTCTGCATAGCATAATGAACTTTATGTCAATCTTTATGTTAAAAAAAGGTTGCGCGTGTTCCGGGGAATCCTCGCGCATTCTCGAGAATTCCCTAAACAACTGTTGGCGCCGTCTGTGAATTTTGTCACAATTGACAAAGTTCATTATGCTATGCAGAATTTGTTTGCAAAAATTCGCTTCCCTTCCATTCCGCGGCAATGTAAATTGAGCCTTTTTCATCATAACAATAATAAAATAATCAAGACTTTGTTTCTTAGTGGATGATAAAACAAAAAAAAAATACAGTTTACGAGCGATGCTTTATTTAACCTTCTAACATGAATAAATGTTTCAATTACACTAGAATTTATATTCTTTTCTCCTTTTTATTAAATATTTAGATGATTATAGTAGATATGCAATATGTAGTTACATTGCATTCCCTCTAATTCCAAATGAGATAAAGGTGATTTTCCCAACACATACCCATAGTCGTGAATCATTCCAAAACATTATGTTAGTTGAGTCATCATCATCATCAGCAACCCGTGCTGGGCACGGGTCTCCTCTCATAATGAGAAGGATTAGGCCATAGTCCACCGCGCTGGCCAAGTGCGTATTGGTAGACTTCACATACCCGTCGATATTCTTTTTTCAAATCTCTCAGGTATGCAGGTTTCCTCACGATGTTTTCCTTCACCGTTTAGCAAGTGATAATTAATTTGTAATACGCACATAACTTTGAAAAATCAGAGGTGCGTGCCTGGGATTTGAACCTCAGACCCTCGATTGAGAGGCGGAGTTTCTTAACCACTAGGCTATCACTGCCATTTGAGTTAGTTGAGTATCTAAATAAAACAACATTTATTATTACATGTTTATTGGTAGTAAAAAATAACCTCTTACAGTTTTCTAAATATCAGCAGAAGTATATTGGCGAACTTCAAATATAACTTATTTCAATAAGAAAATAATATTCAAAATACATGTAAGTAATATAAATGTTTGACACTTACAAAATTAATTTATTTGTGAACGAATGCGAATATTGTATTAAAATCTCTATTGAAACAAGTTATAATTGATAGGAATAACTATTAACAAAGGAATTTTGTTTTCATACATTTCGGTACAATTACAAAAACTTTGTATGTATAGTCCGCGTAAAACTGCTAGTCCGCTCTGAATATAGAAATAAATCGCGCCGCCATAGCAAATTGTATGACTACACCTGCTCGCAACAACTTCAGAGCCTACAAGCAGTTTTGCGCGAACTATAGTATGTTAATGTTAATGAAAATAATAATAAATTGCCACACATTTATGTAAGTTGGTAACTAAGTGGTACTGGAGACAGTGGAGACACAAGCAGCAGCATAAGCAACCACTGTCTTCGGTGCACCTTTTTTATAATAATGGAGTAGCAGACGAGCACGCCACTCCACCTGATGGTAAGTGGCTACTGCCGCTCATGGACATCTGCAATCAACCCCAGATAGGATTACTTGTGGATATCCCGAGGTTAGCCACAGACGCGCCGCTACCCTTGATGTCTAGCCTGGAACGCCTCGGAAAAATATGTCTGCCTTACAAACCCTTCAAACCAAAACACACGAGGCGCTTAACAATGTTATAAGGCAGAAATAGGTGTAGCGGTGGTGCCGCCGGAGTTGAACCACAAAGGGTTCTATCACCTTCAAACCTCGTAAGGGGGATGTAGTTACGTTGGCATAAGGAACCAACGGGTTAGTTTTAAGATAGAAAAAAGACGCTCTCTACACTCACACAATCCCACACTACAATTCGCTGTGTGGTGGATACCATGGACACACCCAAAGATGAATTCAAAAACAACCACACCTAGAACAGATATGCAAATTCATCATTCAGATCCGTCAGGTCGAACCTGGAACCATTCCTCTCATGGCGAGCGTAAAGAAGTTTCTTCTTCAAATAGAGCAATCAAAAAATCGCACAGGATTTCAGTCAAAGGGCTTAAAAACAATACAGTTTTATCTATAAGAACCACAGCAAACTCTAAGGATGTATTAACTGACAGAGGATGATAAAGTCGTCTCAAACAGTTAACTAATACCAATTAAACGTCGATCATTAAGAATACAGCCAAAAACTCCCACTTCACAATAAATTATCTCCATAACGAAACACCTTGTGAAGTGGCGGTAGTTGTAGTGACATTCAAAAAGTGTTCTGTAAAGAACCTATTATGAATTTTAAAAAAATATTAGATTTGATTACTGACATTGCATACCAAATAAGTCATCACAAATCGACGCGGAATATGGAGGAATAAGGAGACACCGTGATTATAAAAAAAACAATTCCATTTACGGAAGCCGAGTGACAAAGTGGTTACCCCGCAACGCTTATTCGCTTTTGCGAACAGTCCCATCCAAACACATCCAATCTCGACGTACTACGATGACGTCTAGGACAGGAATGACGATCCAATGGCACGCGACACAACGTTTTGGAGACGTCGCCGATCATAAAACACGTGTAAAAACTGTGTTAAATTATTTTATGACGATCGAACGCGAGTGATCCTACGATACAGAGTGGGGGCATGCATTTTGCTAAAAGTAACATCTTATAACCCTGAAATAAATTATTTGTCATCTCACCTGCAGCAACAGAAGTCACACAAATATTACAGTAATTTAAATTATGCGTGTTATAAAAATACAAAATGTAAGGTATGTTGCAGTAAATAAAGAGTTTTGATAGTATTTATTTATTATTATTATTTTCCAAATAATCAGAAAGTCAAAATTATTTGATGGCACGTCAATGAAATCCCAATTAAACATTCTTTAGGAAAAATGGCAGGTTGATGCATAAAGGTTCGCCAACCTTGGTTTAAGACGTACTGTATACGTCACTAAAGGATACGTCAACTGTCTTCACAAGGGAAAGACAAATGACTTAAGGATACAGCAACTGTTTTCTTTAGAAACAGTTACCATATTAAGGGTACCTTTCCACCAAAAATGTGCGAGGTAGACAAGCGGTGTGTAAGGCCGAAGCTAAGCGAGTAAGATGTTCTATGAAAACAATTAGCTAAGAGATCCTCAACTCGCCTCCTCCCATACAAAAATATACCTTAGCTATGCTAAAAGAAAAAAGGAAATGAAGCAATGCTTTTGGTGGATTTGACACACATCTATAGCATACGCATTGGCCACCACAGCCAGGGACGGGCGAGTCGGTCTTGAGCTACGCATTACCATTACGCATTGATTTATTCATCGCGCAAACCGCCTACATTTAGTGCACAGTACAGAAACCAGAGGACCTGCTGAGCTGCATTCACAAGGGCACGAGTACTTGCTTTATTATATAGGGAAAGCTACCCATTTCTTTGTCACACACAACATAATGTGCACAAGCGATAGGTATTAAAAACCCGCTAGACCTCTGAAAAATTACGTAAGCCACCTTACTGCAGCGAACATTAAGGATGTATCTTGTGTTAGCAATATATTCAAATTATTTAATTACGTATAGTATATTCTTTTGTATTATTTTCACGATGTATTATTTTTATAATAATAAGTGCCAATTTATATAGTCAGTGGCTGTATGGGTTATACGATTGTGTGCATTAGCATAAAAAAAAAAGAAAAAGAACGCGCTTGGCGCGAGACTTGTATTTTACACGGGAATAATAAAAGTTGTAAATTGGATCAAGAAAATAGTTTATGTTATTACTTGATTAAGGATGAGTCAAAGTTATAACAGTTCTCGTCCGAACTGCACTGTACCCACATCCAAGAAACCTCACCAAAGCAACGGGAAATACCAACTGTCATTTTAGTGATGTCGCGTATGTATTTTGTTTTATTTCTTTTTATTTGTTTTAGTAAGCATATGGCTCTGACCATAGATTAGTAAAGATAACTCACTCGTAACAAGAAAATGTAACCAGTTTTGACAATTGAAATTGTCACGGTCATATATTTTCTTGTTTGAAAAATATTAAAAAAAAATTAAAGATCGTTTACGAATGAGACGATATTTCTTTGAACTTTTTCTGCAATTTTGTGTTTTTGCACCACTTAACTACGCATGTCGACATTGTTCCACGTAAATATGACACATGACAATATACACCATGACAGCCATTAAATGACTGACAGAATTGTCAGATCAGTAATGGAGCTTTTTCGCAAAAATCGAATATTGTCTTTTATTAAAATTGATTTTTGACAAATCGATTCTCTTCCATTAATCTTACATCTCTAATGTCGACTGATTTAAGCATAAGTAACTGTTCTCATAAAGGACAAACTGTCATTTAACTGAAAAAATGGAGTTTTAAGATCATTTACGAATGAGACGATATTTCTTTGCACTTTTTCTGCAATTTCGTGTTTTTGCACCACTTAACTACGCATGTCGACATTGTTCCACGTAAATATGACACATGACAATATACACCATGACAGCCATTAAATGGCTGACAGAATTGTCAGATCAGTAATGGAGCTTTTTCGCAAAAATTGAATAGTGTCTTTTATTAAAATTGATTTTTGACAAATCGATTCTCTTCCATTAATCTCACATACCTAATGTCGACTGATTTAAGCATAAGTAACTGTTCTCATAAAGGTCAAACTGTCATTTAACTGAAAAACTGCGGCATTCAAAGGATAATATATCTAATACAAGGATTATTGAAGTCATCTCCAAAACAAATAAAATAGCAGCAAGTACCAGTTGACATTCTAGTTTTGTAAACTGATATAAGGATACGTCAACTGTTTTCTTGAAGTAAACTGACTTAGGATATGTCAACTTCCTTCTCAAGGGAAAGTCAACTGACTTAAGAATATGTCAACTGTTTTCTTATAGGAAAGACAATTGACTTAGGATACGACACCCGTCTTCACAAGGGAAAATCAACTGACTTAAGAATACGTCAACTGTTTTCTTGAAGTAAACTGACTTAGGATATGTCAGCCGTCTTCTCGAGGGAAAGTCAACTGACTTAAGAATATGTCAACTGTTTTCTTATAGGAAAGACAATTGACTTAGGATACGACACCCGTCTTCACAAGGGAAAATCAACTGACTTAAGAATACGTCAACTGTTTTCTTGAAGTAAACTGACTTAGGATATGTCAGCCGTCTTCTCGAGGGAAAGTCAACTGACTTAAGAATATGTCAACTGTTTTCTTATAGGAAAGACAATTGACTTAGGATACGACACCCGTCTTCACAAGCGAAAATCAACTGACTTAAGAATACGTCAACTGTTTTCTTGAAGTAAACTGACTTAGGATATGTCAGCCGTCTCCTCAAGGGAAAGTCAACTGACTTAAGAATATGTCAACTGTTTTCTTATAGGAAAGACAATTGACTTAGGATACGTCACCCGTCTTCACAAGGGAAAATCAACTGACTTAAGAATACGTCAACTGTTTTCTTGAAGTAAACTGACTTAGGATATGTCAGCCGTCTTCTCGAGGGAAAGTCAACTGACTTAAGAAAATGTCAACTGTTTTCTTATAGAAAGACAATTGACTTGGAATACGTCACCCGTCTTCACTAGGGAAAATCAACTGACTTAAGGACACATTAAGCGTTTCCATAAAGGAAAGTTAACTGACTTAGGATACGTCAACTACCTTTAAGGGAAAAGTCAACTGACTTAGTATTCGTCAACTCTCTTCTAAAGGAAAAGTCACCTCACTTAAGGATACAGCAACTGTTTTCTTAAGAAACAGGCACCTGATTTAGGGCCTTTCCACCAAAAATGTGCGAGGTAGATAAGCGGTGTGTAAAGCCGAAGCTAAGAGAGTAAGACGTTCTATGAAAACAATTAGCTAAGAGATCCTCAACTCGCATCCTCCCATACAAAAATATACCTTAGCTATGCTAAGAAAAAAGGAAAAGATGCAAATCCTTTTGGTGGATTTAACACACATCCATAGCAGCAAACCTTTAGTGGAAAGGCACACTAAGGATGTGTCAACTGACATCATAAGGTCAAAATTCCGAAGATCTAAGGGTGTTACCGTTTTTATATAATAGAATTAGCAGACAAGCATGCAATCCTCCTGATGGAAAGTGATTACTGCTGCCCATGGACATCTGTAATCAACCAAAGACAGGATTAGATATTCCGGTCGGCCACAGATGCGCCGGTACTGAGGACTAAGCTGAACCACCACAAAAAACAATGTTTCTTTTACCACACCCTTCAAAACAGAACACAGCAGCGCTTAACACTGCTGTTACACTGTTATTTGACAGAAACAGGTGTGGCGGTGGTGCCGCCGGAGTCGAACCACAAAAGGTTCTACCAGCTTTGAAATCATCTTAATCTAGAATCTAGCAACGAACTATGGAATATAAAAATAAGGAATTCTGTAGAAATCTATTTTGAATAAATATATTTTGACATGTCAGTTTCGAGTGAACTGATTATCAAAAAAACTAAACATATCATTAGTACAGACTTACATAATAGATTTTTTCTGCAAGAAAATTGCAGAGACAATAAAATTTGTAGACCAACTCGTAATTTTTTCACCGACTTATTCCCATAGGAGAATTATTAGAAATAAAATATCACTTGCTTAAACAGTGAAGGAAACACACATACCGGAGAAATTAAAAATAAAAAGTTTTCAAAGGTATGTGAAGTCTACCAATACTTAGCCAGCACGGTGGACTATGGTCTAATCCTTTCATTCTGAGAAGAGACCTGTGCCCAGCAATGGGCACAGTAATGGGTTGATGATGATTCCTATAGGATGCTGCGTACCCTACTTCCAGCCTGAACGGCGCGAACGAATACTACGCTAGGAGATAGCATTACAGGAATTATGGATAACAATTCTTATTAAATCAAGTTATGATTTAAAATAATTAAATGCAATATTCCCTTGGTGGACTATATCCTAACCTTTCTCTCTCTGAAAGGAGACCTGTGCCTAGCAATTACACAGCAATGGGCTGATTACAAATACAAATATAATTAATAACATTCATATTCCTTATGTCAAAAAGATCTACTTCTTAGTACAAAATTGACATAGCAATATAGCATACAGACAATTAGGGAGAATCCGCGCCAAACTGCTAGTCCGCTCCGAATATAGTAACGAGTCGCGTTGCAATAGCATTTTGTTATTATTAGTGGGTCGAAGACAACGCGGGACCGCTCCGGCACCCTCCGCTGCATTAATTTGCCTTACATTACTCAGTAGAAGCTAACTAAACCTGCATGCAACAACTTCAGAGCGGACTAGAAGTTTGGCGCGGACTATACAATAATTTTGTATTAAGGAAAAAGTTATGGTATACTCAATACTGTTAAAACAGTATGTACAAGTACAGTCTTCAACATTATCATATGTGATAAGTGAATAACAACTTATAGAAAATATCCCACCCTCATCATATTTAGACGGTAGTCAAAAATATAGAAAAGATGTCATACTTAAAACTAGAAAATCAAAATCAAAAATATTGGCTTATATCTAATAAAGAATAAACATTTTCTTATCAAATATACTTCTATGAGTAATATTATTATAATAAAAGCGAAGCAGTGTTACAATAACTGTCATAACATCGCACAGAGCGCCAAGCCTAAACAAACCGTTACAAATTCGAATGTGCGGATAGAGCATTTAGCTTGGTTTGTGTAGGATTACAAGTGCTTGTAAGCTGTAGTCGATCCAATGGAGTTTTTTGTTTGGCAATTTCTAGTAGAAATTGTCAATTTCTCTGAAAGTGATTTTTTTGTAATTTTTAGAGAAAATAATTAACATCTTAAACCTAAAAACTTCAAATGTCAAAAACATATAGATTGATTATTAATAACGGGCATAACAGAATCATAATATCCGCAATCAACACGCTTTCTATTCAAATCACAATCCTTGTTAATTAATGATCAATCTGTACAATATGTCTGCCAAAGATCGAAATAGATCTGTGATAGGTAAAACATTATGTAGATTGATTATTAATAACAGGCTTAGATATGAACCATGGTAAATAACACCGCAGGGATACATAGTGCTGAGGAGGGATACATAGTGTGGAGGACTGGGCGATGCTATGTTTCTTAGTAATAGTGTATGTATGTTGATCAATATGGTGGATAGCTAATCGGGTGATGGGTACGGAGGACTAGATAATGCTGTCTTTCTTATTAATAGTGTGTGTATGTGTTGACTGGACGATACTGTCTTTCTTAGTAAGAGTATATGTATGTTAATGCGAACTCGCAAATTTCAAAAAACATATATAAATAGAGTATGATTGATTCATTGTAATATGATCTTATGGCTATCCAATGCAATCATATATATCTTTACTATTCTGCACAATGAAACACCTTATAAAGTGATGATATTGATGTTTAAAAAGAATTCCTTAAAGAATTGACTTTGAATAAAATATTATGATTCTTACTCATTTCGCTGGCTTGTATCCAATATGACCTCATCATTTAACAATAACACAATAGCATAGATCACTGCTCCATATAACTAACTATATTTCCTTGGATAACACATATCACTGTTACCCCGCACATACACAGTCCATCACTACACTGCCAGCACACCCCAGCACATAGCACAGTTATCACAGTGCACACACTACTCTCGCATTGCGGCTCTCAGCTCTGGCGCGGTGGCCGCGTACACGCCGCGGCCGCGCGCCGCGCACGCGGTCACGCGCAACACTCCGCGCCCCTCCGCGTTCACGCGCATGTGACGCAACGCCGAGGGCAGCTGCTTGGGGGAGCTGACTGGGTGATGCTGTCTTTATTACTAGTAGTGTGTGTTTGCTGATCAATGTGGTGGATAGCTACTCGGTTGACAGGTAGCATATTTATGTTGATGTGAGCTCAGAAATGAAAAATGGATATATTGATTGATTGATTAGAGGATGATTGATTGATTGTAATACAATCAAATGAATACATCACACTATCTGCACAAATATCCTATTCTGGGCATCAAAACACCTAAAGTGATCATATTGACATTCAAAAAGAATTCTTTAAAGAATTTAATTGATTTTGATATTGAATTGAATTCTTACATATTTTACTGGCTTGCTGATCCATGGATGTTGATCGAATGACACAACCGCACAGATCACTTTTACAATGCTTCAGGTGCCTATATATCACTAATCACTGTTACCCCGCACATACACAGTCCTTCACTACACTCCCCCGCACAACCCCAGCACATAGCACAGTTATAACACAGTGCCTTCGATCACTAATAAGAACTAGATACACAATCAGCGACAAAAAAACGGGGCGACGAAAAGAGCACCCAAATAGACATTTGGGTGCACAAACCTGTCAAAGTGATAGCTTATGACAGCTAGCTTATGTCGTAAAAATTTATTGCTTTTGGTAAGCAGTTTTTAACACCTTTAAATAATAGTGATAAGGTTGATTTTGCATTAGTTTTAGATTCTGTCGCTTAGAATATTATAAACACGTTTGACGCCACTTTTTAAGTTCATTTTTGTATGGGATTGTGTATCTAGTTCTTATTTGTGATCGAAGCACAGTGCACACACTACTCTCGTATTGCGACAATCAGCTCTGGTGCACTCGCCGCGTACACGCCGCGGCCGCGCGCCGCGCACGCGGTCACGCGCAACACTCCGCGACCCTCCGCGTCCACGCGCATGTGACGCAACGCCGCGGACAACTGCTCGGGTGTGGGGTCCGTGGGGAAATCTGGAAAGAGAATCATTAAAAATTAATATAATATTATGTTATGTGTCATAACCGCATGATATGTTCTGTGTGACCCTAGTATAGAAATAAATCTCTTTGGGTGCGCCCCAAAAAGATTTATTTTTTGTATCCCTGACAAGATTTGCCCTTTGCGCCCCTAGCAACATTTTAGTTTTGTACCATTAGCAAGATTTGAATTTTGTAACCCTGGCAAGATTTAAATTTTAAACCATTGGCAACATTTGTTGTTTTTTACGCCCATGACAATTTTAATTTTACACCACTGACAGGATTTGCTCTTTACGCAGCTGACAAAATTTGAATTTTGGTGTCTTTAACAATTTTTTTTTTGTGACCATGAAAATAAATAATTTTGCCCACTGGCACCATTTACTCCTTACGCCCCTGGCAATTTTGTTTTTACCCGTTTGGCTAGATTTTAGACTTATTTTAGATTTTCCAGCCCTGTCAAGATTGTTTTTTTCCTTTAAAAAAAAAATTAAGAGAAAATCACCCTCAATCTCCACGTGCAGAGCGAGCACGGGCACACCCGCCACGAACTCCGGCAGCATCTTGCGCAGCAGCGACACGGACACGCTCTCGATGTTGCCGTAGTCCACGTAGCACACCTGCGCCTCCGTGTCCCCCGGCTTGTGGTCAGCTAGCACCGCGCGGAACCACTGCTTGTCTGTGAACGAAATTGGCTTGGATTGGCATCATTATCATCAACCAATTACTGTCCCTCTGCTAGGCACGGGTCTTCAAGGTTTAGGCCATAATCTGCCGCGCTTATCAAGTGCGCATTGGTAGACGTCACATACCTTTGAAAACTCTTTTTTAGGTATGTAGGTATTATTTTTCAGGTATGCAGAATTTCTCACATTGTTTTCCTTCTCCGTTTAAGCAAATACTAATTAATTTCTAATACACATATAACTTTGAAAAATCAAAGATTCTCGTGCCTGGGATTTGAACTTCGGCCCCCTCGATCAAAAGGCTGAATTTCTTAACTAGGTTATCACTGCTTTTTCATAATAGCATACTAGCATGCAATCTACCTGATGGTAAATGAGAACTTTCGCTCATGGGCATCTGTAATCAACCCCAGATAATATTGCTACCACCTTAGTAGCAAACCTAATAGACTAGAATGTGCAAAATTATAGATAAATATATTTATACAAATATCAAAGATTTTAAACATCACAATACTCACAAGGCGGACATTTTGCTATGCACACCTCCATGACTTTTGGCAGATACGGCTCCTTGCCTATTTCACTCTCACAATACTCTGCCATCTGTGAACAAGACAACACAGATTAAATTAATATTTAACAGACTCTTTCAAATACACTGCTCTATACCACGAAAGGAACACACCACAGCTGTGTGTGTGTATGTGTGTGTGTGTATGTGCGTGTGTGTATGTGCGTGTGTGTATGTGCGTGTGTTTATGTGCGTGTGTGTATGTGCGTGTGTGTATGTGCGTGTGTGTGTGTATGTGCGCGCGTGTGTGCCCGCGCTTGCCGCTGTGTCTGTATACGTACCACCGTGTCTCTCTGTATTTGTGTGTCACAACACTCACTTTGTCAGTGAGAGCAGGTCATGGTGTGACTGTGTGCACGTGTAGCTGTGTATGTGTCTTTGCCTGTGTGTCACAGCACTCACCCTGTCGGTGAGAGGGCCCAGCACGTACTGCTTGTGTGTCGCTGAGTTACAGTGCCTGTGTGTCTTGTAATCGTGTTCGTGTGTATGTGCGCACGCGCGTATGTGTGTGTATGTGTACGCGTGCATGTGTGTGTGAGCGTGTGTGTATGTGTACGCGTGCATGTGTGTGTGAGCGTGTGTGTATGTGTGTGTATGTGCGCGCGGGTGTGTGTGTGTAAGTGTGTGTGTGTGTAAGTGTGTGCGTGTGCGCGCGAGCGTGATTGCCTGCACGTGCCGCTGTGTCTGTATACGTACCACCGTGTCTCTCTGTCCCTGTGTGTTACAATGTGTGTGTGTGGTATCACCGTGTCTGTCTGTCTCTGCGTGTCACAATAGGCACTCACCCGGTCGGTGAGCGGGCCCAGCACGTACCGCGCGTGCGGCGCGGCGCGCTGGCAGGCGGACACGACGCCGCAGCCGAGCGCGCTCGTGTCCAGCACGTCCAGCTCGCAACCACCTTCAGGTAGCTCCAAGTACTCTAGATCGTCGTGCATTATCACCGCCGTCTCTGTTGAAACGAAATTATTTATACGATCCAATACTGATATTAAATAATGATTTAAAGAGACAGATAATAGAATCCTTCGCAGTCACTACCAATCTATAACTGCCCTCAAATAAGAGATAAATCTTGTCCGAGTTTTATCTCTTTATGTAGCAATGTAGCCCATTGCAAAACTTCTTTATAATATGTAAGTAGCAAACGAGCATACAGTAAACCTAATGTTAAGTGGCTATTGCCGCCTGTTGACATCTGTAATCAACCCCAGATAGGATTCGATATTCATACCTGAGGTCGGGCACAGATGCACCGCTACCCCTGAGGACTGAGCTGGAACGCCTCGGAAAAGTATGTCTCTCTTAACACACCCTTCAAACCAAAACACAGCAGCGCTTAACACTGCTGTTATAACACAAATAGGTGTGGCGGTGGTGCCGCCGGAGTCGAACCACAAAGGGTTCTACCACCTTCAAATATATTTATGTAACCTTTATTTTTCTTTATCTAAAATACGTGTGTCTGTGTGTGTGTAATTATTAAATTAAATTTTAATAAATAAAACGTTCCGAACTCACCGAGCACATCCCCGCCCCTCTCCTCGAGCTTCTTCCACTCGGGCGTGCACATCTCCGTCACCTTCCTGTTGACGGACTCCTTGTTCTTCGCCAACGCGAGACACACCTCCGCACCCGTCGACGCCGTGGCAGCACCGCTTGGGATGGTCTGTTGATAACAAAAAATATTAAATATTATTATAGGTGGACGAGTATTTTAAAATAAAAAAAATGTTACAAACTTTCTCCAACCACCATTTTTACCCGTAAAGAATTGATATTCCCATATACAGCGAAAAAGGTATTAAATATAATGATTTCTATCCAGAAAATCAAATACAAAATTTCATAGGGTTTGCTTCAAATTTGACAATGACATTTGTTTGACGACCCGCATGGCGGAGCGGTCACCATACCGGTCTGACGCGCAGAGGGTTCCGGATTCGATGCCCGGCCAGACAGATTTTTAAATGATGAATTAAGCTTTCTGTTTTAGGGTGTATATGTCTGTGTGTGTCCATAGCACCCACGACTCAGGGTATCCTAATGTGGGGCTGTGAGTGTAGAAAGCGTAGTAGTAGTGTTTGGACATTTTGGACACCTATTTTGGACTATAGGCGTTCTATCGCTGATCTACAAGAACAACTCACGAGCACCAACTCCTCGCTACCATCCCGTACCTTCTCCAAGATAGTCCACGCCAAACTTCTAGTCCGCTCTGAAGCTGTTGCGCACAGGTTTTGTTAACATGTAGTCCGTAACCGCGAGCGAGAGCAGCGGGGGGTCCCGCGTTGTCGCAGTCCCGCTAATATCTACAATTTGCTATTGCGACGCGACTACTATCTATCCGAGCTATGTCTGATACACAAGAACAACTCACGAGCAGCAACTCCTCGCTAGCATCGCGTATCCTCTCCAGGTACTGCACAGCGGGCGCGGTGAAGCCCGCGGCCGGTGTCTGTAGCCTCACGAGCGACACCTGCGTCGGATGACTGGATAGCGATAGCTCCTCTGGGCACGGATACAGGCTGTCCAGGCGAGCTATCTCCGAGTTGCCTGTAAAAAAATAACTTTAAAAATCATCCGATAATATTATCCGATAAATTAACTAGGAACATGTAGCTGGAATAGAATATAAGAGCAGACTCTGAGTGAGAGCCGACCTATCATTTTATACCTTAAAGAAAGTATATGCAGCAATAAGCATGGCAGTTAAGGCTGCATAGGTCATGCGTAACAGTTCCGTATCCAAATAGTAAAAACGGAATTCTATTACTAACCCTCTGTTATCTATCTGTCGCAAGCTTTTATCTTTTGAACCGTAATAGATGCACTTAGAATTTAGAAAATCTATTAGGTTCAAGGTATGTGAAGTCTACCAATACGCACTTGGCCAGCGCGGTAGACTATGGCCCAATCCTCCTTATTTTGAGAGCAGATCCGTTGCCTAGGATTGTGATAGTAATAGGTTAACAAACATAAAATTATAAAATCAAAGTTACATCACTTGAATTTGAACCTCGGACCCCTCAAAAGGCCGAGTTCCAACGAGTCCATCAACTACAGCACCACTCACCAAACTCCACATACTCGAGCAGATACTTGTCCTGTTTCACGTTGGTGCGGCGACAGAGCGCCCGGTACGGGAGCCCCTCGTACTTCGACACCACCGTCTGCCCCTGCTGCGGGGGCTCCGTTAGCGGACTCGCTGGAAATGGGTACATTACATGAGTTACTAGCTGACCCGGCAAACGTTGTGTTGCCATATAAATAAAAAAAAATTTGAGAGTGAACAACCATTATCACTTAGGGGTATTAAAAATAGATAGTAGCCGATTCTCAGACCAACTGAATATGCATATAAAATTTGGTGAAAAACGGTGAAGCCGTTTCGGAGGATTATGATAAGTAACATTGTGACACGAGAATTTTATATATAGAAAATTGTTATGGAAGGTACCTTACAGGAAATGGTTAGATTGTTAGACAGCCATAAGTAATCGGAGTTCTACATGATTGCGATTAGCAAACGAGCATAATTATAGTCCACATGATGGTATGTGACCACTGTCAATAAGATTTTTTTTTACTTTATACTGTGGCGACCTCCCGCTACTCGACAAGAGATGGCGCCACGAGTATTCTGAATCACGCTATCGAAGTTTTCTAAGAATCTTGCATATATACAAGCTCCGAACTGAGACTGTCGGAGCACGACCGCTCCCCGGGCATGATCACCTAGCCCGGCGGGAGATCTCCCTTTGCCAAAAGACTGTCAATAAGTATAAGAATAACAAACGAGTATGTAGCCCACCTGATAATAAATGGCTATTGCCGCTTATGCTTCTAGCATTAAGTCCCCCTTTTATACCAATTTTTAGATAGGATTACAAAATAAATAAATGTCTGTCGGCGACGATGACTGCTTTGCATCAGGCAGCCCATCTGCCTTATCGTCCAGGTATAAAAAAAGACCCCTCACCCTTCATCCCGTGCATGACAACGTCCTGCAGCAGGGCATCGAACCGCCTCATCGCTTCAGTGTCCGCGGGCCGCACCAGCACTCGGTCCGCGGCGCTCGCCTCCACCAACAACACCGTAGAGTTGTTCTTGACATCAGGACGAGGCACTTCTGGAATCAATGGTGTGGCTGAAACGAGTGAATTTAACATTTAGATAAACTCAAATCGATACTCTTTATTGTAAGGAAAGGCCTTATTACACACGTTTTCAACGATCAATTTATTTAATTTAACAAAAACCTTAAAAATCTCACAAGTTTAATCAGTAAGGACAGATAACTCTAATCGTATTAATTAGTACAAATCTGAACCTAACATCAAGACAATGACAAGCGTAATGACAATTTATTAAGAACAGTACAAGGGACCAATATATCGCACAGACCGACACCGAACCGAACGAACGCAAACAAAGGAATGAGCCCCAGCTACCGTTTATGATCGGTTTTATAGGATTCCTCCAACTACTACCCTCATATCTTCCAACAATATATATAAAAATAAATAACTAATTTAACAACCAATACAAAAGGCGGTCTTATCGCTGATCAGCGATTTCTACCAGACAAACTTTAGGTGAGAAGTGAAGTGTTAAGCGCTGTTGTGTCCTGGTTTGAAGGGTGTGGTAAGGGAGACATACTTTTCCGAGATGCTCCAGCTTAGTCGTCAGGGGTAGCGGCGCATCTGTGGCCAACCTCAGGTACGAATATCTACTCCTATCTTGGGTTGATTACAGATGTCACGGGAGGCAGTAGCCACTTACCATCAGGTGGACTGCATGCTCGTCTGCTATCTGTGTATCTGTATATTATGAAAAGTGGTATGCATGAATGTCTCACCAGGTGTCGCGGGCTTCGGGTACTCCACATCGGGCAACCAGCGGGAGACTTCGCCCTCGCCCATCGCCGCGGACGTTTCCGCGTGCTCCAGTGCCACCTTGTAACCCGTTGCAGTCTTCGACAGGATGGTCCCTTTGATGTTGTCTCCGACCTGTAATATATGAAGATATGGTATTATGATTATTATTATTTTTATATTGTTGTTGTATTTTATTATTTTTATATTGTCGTCGTATTGCCTTGAAGGTGTCACCGAGCTGTAATATATAAAGATATGGTATTTTTTTTATATTCTTGTTGTATCGCTTCGATGTTGTCTCCGACCTGTAATATGTGCAGATATGGTTATATTTTTATCTATTTACATTGTTGACACGTTATTTCTTTGTGTGCCAAGAGTCATTAGCATAATTTATAGTTTATGGGTGGTATCATGTACATGGCAGTGATAGCCTAGTGGTTAAGAAACGCGGCCTCTCGAACGAGGGGTCCGAGGTTCAAATCCCAGGCACGCACCTCTGATTTTCAAATTTATGTGCGTATTAGAAATTAATTATCACTTGCTTAAACGGTGAAGGAAAACATCGTGAGGAAACCTGCATACCTGAGAGATAAAAAAATCTTAAAGGTGTGTGAAGTCTACCAATACGCACTTGTCCAGCGCGGTGGACTATGGCCTAATCCTTCTCATTCTGAGAGGAGACCCGTGCCCAGCAGTGGGACAGTAATGGGTTGATGATGATGATCATGTACTTAATTTAAAAGTGGTAGAACTCTGTGTGGTTTGAGTTCGGCGGCACCACATGACGAAAAGACTCACAGGTGAGTAATGCAAATAATTGGCCAAGTGCAAGTCGAACCCGCACTAACAGGGTTCTGTACCACCAATTTTTTTTTTACATACCGTAACATTAGCCTTCGATTAGGACAAGCATCGCGCGCGGTACTACGTCACACTACATACTTACCGGTACGAGCGAATGTAGAGCTACACCACACAAGTTGCCCGGGACAATTAGAAAGTCAACAAGCGCAGACGAATAAGCGCGAATACGTGGGTAAATATCCTACTCGGGTGTATTTGCTACTAGGCACGATGCTCGTCAATTCTATGCGACGTTGCGACGTGCGAGTTGAAGGATTTAACGAACGTTTTAAAGGTGCGGACCGTTTACACACTCATCATTGTTAATATTCTAATATATTACTCCATCAGCGCCATTTACATACTCGTGATTGTTCGGCGAATTATTCGGCAAAATTTTCGCGACTGTCAAACAAGACAAATATTACACAAAAATCCCACACTCACCGTAACATTAGCCTTCATCACGCAACAAAACTCCGGCAGATCGAAGCCCGGCGGCAGTGTGCGACACTCCGCACCGTCCAGCTGCACCAGCCGCCCGCCATCCAGCAGCGCCGCGGTGGTACGGGAGAGGCATCGCGCTCGGTACCACGCTGATTCTGTAACGTCTAGGTAGGCGAAGCACTCGCCGGGGGATGGGCTGTGAAATCAATCAGACAGTGTTATGTGTATTGTTAATGTATATACACAAAAATAGAACATTCCACACTTGGGTATTTAAAGCGAAAACATTACACACTAGGGCAATCAACACGAGAACATAACACACTCGGGCATCCAACACGGGCACATTACACACTCGGGCATCCAACACGGGCACATGACACACTCGGGCATCCAACACGGGCACATAACACACTCGGGCATCCAACACGGGCACATTACACACTCGGGCATCCAACACGGGCACATAACACACTCGGGCATCCAACACGGGCACATTACACACTCGGGCATCCAACACGGGCACATAACACACTCGGGCATCCAACACGGGCACATAACACACTCGGGCATCCAACACGGGCACATTACACACTCGGGCATCCAACACGGGCACATTACACACTCGGGCATCCAACACGGGCACATAACACACTCGGGCATCCAACACGGGCACATTACACACTCGGGCATCCAACACGGGCACATTACACACTCGGGCATCCAACACGGGCACATAACACACTCGGGCATCCAACACGGGCACATAACACACTCGGGCATCCAACACGGGCACATTACACACTCGGGCATCCAACACGGGCACATAACACACTCGGTCATCCAACACGGGCACATAACACACTCTGGCATTCACACGGGCACATTACACACTCGGGCATTCAACACGGACACATAACACACTCGGGCATTCAGCACGAAAATATTACACACTCGGGTACTCAACACAGGGTTATAACATCACACCGACATTAAACCCAACTCCCTTACACCACGGGCTACCTAACAAAATATCATCTACACATAAAATTTGTATCTTTTTCGCACAAAAAGTGAAGACAAACTCACGTGATAGCCTTATCATCCTTCCCGCACACCTCGGTGAACTCCCCGCACAGCCGCTGGAAGTCCGCCTCGCTCGTCCCCGTGAGCCCGAGGCACACGAACCCCGGCTGTGCAGTGCCACAGTCCTCGGCCTTCGCCTCCACGGAGAGCATCACGAAGTCGCCGACGTCTAACGTCTCTAGTATGTAACTGGGAATTAAGAGAACATTAATAATAGCTTCTTACAAGCATCTATTTAGTTTCATCTGTCCCGGTGATGGACGTAACAAATTAAAAAAGCATTATAATACCTGAATTTTTTTTTTGTTTGTCAATCATAATGTAACACGCTTTTATTTATAAAAAAAAATGTGTCTGATATAAAAACGCAAATATAATACATTAGATTTAAATTGTTTTTACCTTTTTCTTTTTTATTAACAAGTAATAAAAGCTGGTTTTATAGTTTATATTTTTTATTTTTTTTATAATATAGGAGTAGCAGACGAGCACGCAGTCCACCTGATGGTAAACTACTGCCGCCCATGGATATATGCAATCAACCCCAGATAAAATTGGTTTTCTACTTGAGGTCGGCCACAGATGCGCCTCTACGCCTGAGGACTAAGCTGGAACGCCTCGGAAACGTATGTCTCCCTTACCACACCCTTCAAACCAGAACACAGCAGCAGTGCAGGTGTCAACAATACCTATGGCCGATCTCAGGTAGAAATCCATCTATCTATCCATCATTCTATTTTTGATTACAGATGTCCATGGGTGGCAGTAGCCATTCACCATCAGATGGATTGCATGAGAGTCTGCTACTGCTATATTATAAAAAAAAAAAAAAAAAAAAACTTCTGTAAAACTTACTTTTTAGGCACCATTTTACGCGTAGGCGTCACGTCACCCACGGACCCTGGCGGTTTCGATGTATTCACCGATTCCATTTTCACCGGTTCAGTCTTCACCGGTTCCTTCACCGGTTCTTTGACTGGTTCTTTCGCTTCTACATACGGCTGTTTGTTTTGTGCTGGTTTGTCGTTATTGGCCGGTTTCGGGAACGTCGCATTCGATCTCGAGTTGTGATTGGTCGGTTTGGAGTTGGAGATTGTAGGGGCTGATGGGTTGTCTGTGAATGGTCGTGGGCAAAATGATTAAATGTAGTTGTTAAGAAGTGAATTTATTTCTGATATAATCCGCGCTAAACTGCTTGTCTGCTCTGAAGTTGTTGCGAGCAGGTGTAGTCATACAATTTACTATGGCTACGCGCTTCATTTCTGTATTCAGAGACGAATTGCAGTTTTACGCGGACTATAACGTCCGTAATCGTATCATATTATATTATACTAGCTGACCCGGCAAACTTTACCGCCTCAAAATCTATTTATCAAATATATTTCATATAAAATATAGCCTATGTTACTCGTGGATAATGTAGCTTTCGAATAGTGAAAGAATTTTTAAAATCGGTCCAGTAGTTTTTGAGCCTATTCATTTCAACCAAACAAACAAACAAAGTTTTTCTCTTTATATATTCCTATTTATAACAAAATAAAATTAAAACTGGTATTGGTAGGGTTTATAGAAAAATTTTCTAACCAATTTAATGATGCCTATTTTAAACAATCAGTGTTGTAAAAATTTATACGAATCATTTTTCCAAACGCGTCAAAAGACTTTGTGCGAACGTCAAGAGCGGAGATGATCAGTGTTAATCGCTGCTGTGTTCTGGTTTGACGGGTGTAGTATGTGAGACAGACTTTTCCGAGTCGTTCCAGCTTAGTCCTCAGGGGTAGCGGCGCATCTGTGGCCGACCCCAAGCATTCTAGCCGTATCTATCGTAGGCACTTACCAAAAGGAGGTCTGTTACTTATATACATAGATTAGTAAAGATACTTCGCCGCCTTAAAATTGAATGAAGCCACAAACGGCTTCTTAGTAAGTTCTTTTTTTTTAATTCTTGACAAATAAAAACATTTTTACAGAAAATTTACGAATAAATAACTAATACTGCTTAATTTACATAATAAATATATAATTATTTCAAATATTTTAGGGACATTTTAGCACGGAGACGTGGCAAAACTTTTTTGCGCAATTATTTCAATTATCAAAACTGGTTACATGTTCTTGTTAGGAGTGAGTAATCTTTACTAATCTATGCTTACATATGAAGATTATAAAAATGTGTACACACCATGCCCATTACGATTATCATCGTTCCGGTTATTATTAGGTTTCTTTTCGAATCTCCTATAGATGTTGTTCCGCGCTCCACGGTTATTCTGAGGCTTGCTCTCACCGTCCTGATGGGATGATGTTTTCTGTAACCAAAAGATACCGTGATTGCTTCTTATAACACTTATAACACTTTAATTTTTTTATGTAAATTGTAATGGACAAGTATGTAATGTTAATTTATAAGAATTTAACAAAGATTTGTACACCGGATCAACCGGTAGAGTATGCCGAACGCAATTACTATGTATGAACTACTTTATAAACGCATGCTTTTACAAATAAATAAATTCATTCATTCATTCATTCATTTGGTCAAAATTTAAAGTAGAACTCTTTGTGCTTCGACTCCGGAGGTACCACCACCACACCTGTTTCTGCCTAATAACGACAGTGTTAAATGCTACTGTTATCGTTTAAAAGGATGTGGCAAAGGTTAGATACTTATCCGAGGCGTCCTAATTTAGTCCTCAGGTGTAACAACGCACTTAAGGCCTACAGTAGGACTCTAATCTGTAATATTATGTGCGACTAATTCAATCAATCCAATGTTAAAAAAACATGTCTTCATAGATAATACCTGTGACCGACCTCATCTTCTCTGGGGATGATTACAAATGTCCATGGGCGGCAGTAGCCACTTACCATCACGTAGGCTGCTCCTCCTTTGCAACTTCAATATTACAAAGACTAATGTGTACCAATACACTATTAGATCTGGCCTATTGAATGGTAGAACCAATATACCTGGTTGGTTGATGCCGTCGTATCCCGTGCGTTTCCCTGCACTGACGAGTGCGGCTTGCGGAGCGGCGGGGCTGGTGTTATACTGTAAAAACAAAAAAATATTTAGGCAACCCATCATCATCATGCTGGGCACGGGTCTCCTCTCAGAATGAGGATTAGGCCATAGTCCACCGCGCTGGACAAGTGTTTTACTCTGAATTGAATTATTATTTTAATAACTTAAATTATTTTCTAGTTTTTAGTTTATTCGAAATAAAAGCGTGTTTTTTAAACTATTATTTATTTTTATTTTTTTAGTCTGTGACACATGTGACTCATAAATTGGGGAATTATTTCATCTAATAGGATAATGGGAAACTGTTATCAAATTATTGCATTGCCATCGGTCCTTGATACCTGTGCAAAGTTTCAAATTAATCAGAGTTGTGGAAATTTAGCTCAAAGATTCCGTTACATACAACCCAAGCTAATAAAAGCGTATTAAAAAATTAACTTCCTCAAAAGTAACAATAGTAAGCAGTACTTACTTCACTTCCACGTCTGCTGTTTCCTCTACCGGCTTACGCGGCTTCGGCAAACTGTGAAAGAATACAAAATATCATCAACAAATAAATATCATCATAAATAAACGGTTGTTAATGATAAAAACTTAATTGTTTAAAGAACAACTCCAAAATAAGTACCGTGTTTAAAATTATAACACAACTAAATTAAACATTTTTTTTTCCATAAATTGTGCACTCATTGGATTGACTTTGTAGCACACAGCACTATGGCCCTTGTTTTATCTGCGTTTGTCCAGCTAGAAGCTGGTAAATCAGCCATATAATAGGCACTCGCCAGATTTAGACACATAGCACAACGTGGGACGGGCGACAGTAAGCCATTCGCCACAAAGTTGGCACCTACCAAACGAGGCCCTAAGGCCATTTGCTGTAATCTCGAGATCTGAATCGAAGCTGTAAAATCCATTACAATATTGGCACCCACCGGATGAAGTTGTAACACACGGTGCTATGCTATGTTTTGTTTGACTAATCGCCTCTGGGAAAGTTTAAACCTGTTCATCTATCAAATAGTTGGCAATCGTCGTTCAAGGTTATGGCACACGGTGCTATGTTTGATTCACACCGCGCTACCTTACTTACTTGAAACCTGCTTATCCTTCACCTAGTTGGCACTCACCGCACAAGATTGTGTCACACGCCACTGTACTGCTTGATACAATGCCTTGACACTGTTAGAAGCTGTCAATCCGCCACATAGTTGGCACACACCGTACAAGATTCTTGCACAAGGCGCTGTGTTATTTACCTCACACGGCGGTACCGTAGTTGAAACCTGTCAATTCACCACAAAGTCGTCACTCACCCCACAAGATTCTTGCACAAGGATCTGTGTTGTTTGCCTCTGTCGGCGCTACCCTAGTTAAAACCTGTCAACCCGCCACACAGCTGGCACTCACCGTACGAGATTGTGGCACACGACGCTGTGATGTTTTGGGCTGTGACGCTACCACAGTTGAAACCTGTTAATCCGCCATATAGTTGGCACTTGCCGTCTCTCTCGGCCGGCGAGCCGCACACCACGCACAGGTGGCGCCACACAGCTGGCACTCACCGCACAAGTTTCTGCCACACGCCGCTATGTTGCTTGATTCACACGGCGCTACCACAGTTGAAACCTGTCAATCCACCACTAATTTGGCACTCACCGCACGAGGTTGTGGCACACGGCGCTGTGCCGGTTGATCCAGTCCGCGCGCTGGCACGGGCGGCCGCAGTACGGCGCGAGCTCGCAGCGGCCGCAGTACGTCTCGGCCGGCGAGCCGCACACCACGCACAGGTGGCGAGACACGCGCTGCAGCGCGGGAATTGTTAGCTGCGCGGTAATGTACCATGATGGTTGTACAGTGTGCTCGGGACCCGGTTAGTTGTGTGTGTGTGTGCGTGTGTGTTAGGTGGAAGCGGAAAGGCATAAACATAAAGACAATGAAATAAAAGGAAATATATTTACTTATTATAGGTCTACGGAGACACTTACAACAACAAGAAGAAAGTTACAACATTTTGTTCTTAAACTACTACCGGATCAGAACGCGACCTCGACGAGAAGAGAGATGAAAAAGATTTTAGAAAAAATATCCTATAAGGGGATAAAATTAGAAATTACGCACACTGTTATGTCTTTCCACAACCACATCATATTACTAAATAAGAGCAAATCAAAATCGGTATCACAATTTGGTCGCAGAACGTATAACTAGACCCCGGTATAATAAAATGAAAATTCTTCAGATATTTTTTTCGTGCGTTTTATACTGAACCCGATCACCCTTTGTTAGTCAATGATAACATTTTACGAAATGATGATATATATAATATGGAAACTCAAATAGAATCAACTCTAGATCTAGTTGAAAATGCATTCCTACTCCTAAGGTTTCTGATATGCAAGGCCTCAAAATCCGATCTTTAATACGAAAACTCAAAATAATTTCAACACTTCACGTACACTGATAATAAAGACACACACGCACACACACAAACATTTATATAATCAAACTACGTTGTGAAATTCAACCTCTCAGGGGCCCAAATGGAGAGTAAAATCGCAAATCTTAACATCTATGTATGTTAAATACGTGTATATGTATAAATAATAAATTTAAATATTAATATTCAACTTTTGACCATTTGCTCCCCTCAGGGGTTAAAATGTATTACTTTAAATTGGTGCACTCTAATCTATTCTACTGTGCAAAATTTGAGTATTCAGTCTACGTCAGTCTGAAATATTGTAACTTTATAATAGTACTAGCTGACCCGGCAAACTTTGTACCGCCTCAAAATCTATTTATCAAATATATTTCATAGCCCATGTTACTCGTGGATAATGTAGCTTTCGAATGGTGAAAGATTTTTTAAAATCGGTCCAGTAGTTTTTGAGCCTATTCATTACAAACAAACAATCAAAGTTTTCCTCTTTATAATATTAGTATAGAAAAAAGTATGCAAAATATACTGCGATGATATCACTCAAAATCTTATTATCTCGAGTTTTTTAACACCCGATGCAAAAATAAGGGTGTCATAAGTTTAATAACGTGAAATGTGTATCTGTCTGTGGTATCTTAACTCCTAAGGGGCTGAATCGAATTAATTTTGTTAAGTGACTTCACCGAGATTTTACTTAGCTATTATTTAAAGAAATGCGTGCAGCTATTGTGAAGATCAACAGAACTTTTCTAATTGGAAGAGTCATAAACTTTTAATTTATGTTTTCTAGTGTGTTTTGTGTATTTTAAAGATTTTTAACGATAAAGTTCAATATCTCTAAGAGTTTTTATCTGTTCTAGGTCTAGGCATGGCATGTCTAGGTATATCAGTTACTATGTTAGAACTGATATGAAAATCATCAATCTACCATTAATACTGCTCTGTACAGAAAATATTATTTGCATGATACCTACTATGCAAATCGGCAGAACTTTGATAAACTTAAATAATTCATTTAAATCTCAAAATATCCTTTTTTGATCCAGGGGTATATCGAAGCGAATAAAATACACATTTATTTTTAACTTTATTTTAAAAAGATAATCTACGTACTATAACAAAAGAAATATCCAATTAAATGCACAATAATAACATTAAATAGCACACACAACCAATGAAAACATAGCAACAACGTTTCAAAATTCAAAACTTAACCTAAAACTTATGTAAATCATACAAAAATAGTCGATAATATTCTAATCATTACAGTATCGTTCCGACTACAAATAAAGTGACAGCATTTAAAATATCACAGAAAAATTAAACGCATTTCAATTAATAAAGAGTCTAAGTCAAGATATGTGTGGAATTTCCACTGTTTGTGTTATATTACGATGTTTGTATGTTATCCCCTAAGGGGTCACCGACAATAAATTAACATAACAGTTAGAAAAGCTAGTAGAATAATAATATAACGCATTACAAAAAGATTGCTAACTGGATTTTCAGTTGAAAAAATCATTGAAATCCTAAAACAGATCACATGAATGTACCAACATGTAAAAAACATGTATTACAAATATAATTGTCACAAACATCTCACTCATACAAACTCAGACAAGTAAGAGATCGTGTGACCTCAACATGGAATGGTTGAAAAACTTTTAATTATAAGATTATTCATGAAAAATAATATCTGGAATCATAGATTAGTAAAGATACTTCGCCGCCTTGAAATTGAATGAAGCCACAAACGGCTTATTTTAGTAAGTTCTTTTTTTGAATCCTTGACAAATAAAAACATTTTTAGAGAAAATTTACGAATAAATAACTAATTTACGTAATAATTACGTAATTTACGTAATAAATAAATAATTATTTCAAATATTTTAGGGACATTTTAGCACGGAGACGTGGCAAAACTATTTTACGCAATTATTTCAATTCCCAAAACTGGGTACATTTTCTTGTTAGGAGTGAGTAATCTTTACTTATCTATGTCTGGAATGTAGAATTACCCTAATTTTTAGTCACTACCGCCACTTTATTCGTACAATGTTATATCATAGGTCTAGGGCCAATAAATGCTATTAAAACATAATTAGCCAATTACTGTATAATTAATCATTAATTATATTTAACTACAGTACAAGGAATAGTCAATTAATTAAATTCGTCTTTTGTTTAAAGTAATCTCAACTGTTGGTGGGATTTCTAAGAATTTTAACTTTACCAGTGTGAGTATTAAACGATAATATAATAATGGAATGTACCTGCAGATCTAGACATTTAAGAGTTTCTACAAAATGCCGTTATATTTAATGTCATGATTAAACGATCTCTTTCGACAAAAATACATCAGACATTTTTTTCTCTCATAAAAACATGTTAAGTCATCGAACATAAAACCGTCTAGCTAACAAAGACAAAAAATCTCTTCATTTTGTATTTTCCAATTTACTAATTAATTTCATCTATTAAAAATAAAACCAAACATTTTTGTAGCTTGACAAGACATAGGGTCGTTCAACGTTAGGTATTAAAACAAAAAATATTTTGGGTACAATGTTTTGCGTACATTGGGTCTGCTTATGTTAGGAGCGTACTAAGAAACTGACTTAACGCGCTAAATTAATTTCTCAGAGTCTCTCCATTATAGACTAAAATTATAGACATTATATAAGACCAACGAATATTTTGTTAATAAAATAAGATTTTATAAAATATTCTAATTTCAAATATAATACTACTAATTTGTAAATTACAGCTATTTATCACTATGTCTTAAATGTATTACATTATTTTTAACTGTAGCATTCGAAAATGTAATAAAATTCTCACTAATACAATAAATTCAAATTCTTTATCGACAAATCTCAAATTTCTTTTTACAGGAATGTAACGTATATTATGACGATGAAAATACATCTAGATTTCTTTTAAAATCATCCAAAAAATATTCTACTTCAATATAAATTTTTAATACAATTCACCTTACAGTAACATTAACGAATAATCTCACACAATTTCCTATCCATTGTCTATGAAAGACTTAAATAAGACAATTTTGTTAGGCAAAAATTGACAATTTTCAATCTTTTGCAAGCAACATATTAAATTTTAGACAAATTTTAGTTAATCACACTTTAATCCCAATCCCATAAGATTTAAGTGCGTTGCAATAATATCTTCAGCTTCTCCCCAGCCAGTGTAGGATCGAAAAGTTTCCCTTTAATCACTGAAGCCGATTGCCTATCAATAAGTACTGTAAACTTTCCCTTAGTATACTGGGAGTCTGATAACACTTGCCAGAGCTCCGTATTCAACCCGGGATTCTTATCTTCTAACAAATCGAAAATTATATTCAAATCATCTTTATTTTCTGGTAAAATACTATGCGGTATCTTCAATATCATTTTGCAGTAATTGTACTGATTTTCGAAATTGTAGGTTAAATTGTCGACGGATTTTGGCGAATCTGAATTAATAATTTTCGGATCTAAATCCGTTGGACTGTAGTACGCATCTTTGTTATTCCTAACCTGTTTAAAATCGTCCATTTTGTTTTGTACGTTATTTTTGTTTAAAACTTCAAGATTCTCAGCATCCGTGCCTTGTGAGGCTACAGTTGGTTTTGGCTTCTCCTTAGTCTTTTTATCCCGTCTCTTACAAATCTCTTCCAAACTGGCTTTAGGCTTCAGTAGAGACTGTAAATGACCCAACGTGAACTGAACTACATTATTCGCGACCATTCTGTTAAAGTCTTTCCCATTTATAACTTGAGCTGACAGTTTGTCAATTTGTAAAACAACATCCAATTTATTTTTGCATCGTACTGTGCTGATTTTTCTCCAAAACTTCGTTCGCAATCTCGGATTCTGTGTTTGTAGTATATCTATTACCTCATCCGTATCTTTATCAGTCTTAAGCGCCATACTGATAATTCCGACCGCACCTCGAAATTCGGTTGCCTTCAAATTAATTTGCAACTTCGAATTGACTGTAGTTAGAGACGCTTCGATCCATCTCCGCGAAGCCATGTCCTTGCAAATTATAAATATAACACCATCAAATAGATAGATATCGTGGATTTTCGGAATCGTATTAAAATTAGCTTCGTTTGTCGTATCGAGAACGACATTTTCAATTGTCCTCTTTATAGTGTGAAATAATTGTTCATCGATCCTAGTTTCCGGGTAATTCGACGGTCCTACGTATAGTTTCAAATCATCAGGAATCAAATCAGTGTAATGATTCGTTCTTATACGAGTTAGAGGCGCGTTCATAATCTCTTGGTCGATAGGACAGTACATAGTTCGTAAGACTTTATCCTTAAACTTCTTTTCTTCGGCATTTGTCTCGATGTTATCTTTTGTGGTCGTCTCATCGAAGCTTACGTCACGCTTTTGTCTATCTATGATCCTGAAGCTAATCTTTTCACCTTCGTAAACCGGATCGAAATCTGGACTCCGAATGACTTCTAACGATTCTGGGTCGACACCGAACTGCCGCTTTTGTTTACCGGCGACATCTGAGTAATACTTCCAGCAATCTGGCTTCAAGCTCGGATATAGGAGCTGCAGCTTGAGTAATATCTCCACCGACTCAACATGAGCCAACTTTTCAGGCAACCGCATCACGATACGAGTATACCGAACCAAATCCTTTACGTCTCTGAATACTAATTTCAAACCGGTCGCATTGATTAATTTTGGCAAAACTTCCCCCAAATAGTCTCTAGTTTCTAAACTATCACAAATGTATATCACAGCACCATTCGATAGATAAACATCCTGGAATTTTGGAATAATCAAGTTCGCGAACCGTTGACTTTTCATATCCTTATGTATGTATTCCTTGAACAGCTGTTTCAAGCGTCTAATATGTGTTCCTTCTAGTTTGTTTTGTGGGTAACCGTCTAAAGTGATAGCCGTTTTCAACTCGTTTTCTACATGTAGGTAATTCGTCCGTCTGTAATACGCCATGCCTCTATTACTGCATATATTAACATTACTATTCCTACTCATAAGGTTATCATTACTTTCATATATAGATTCTGCATTTTCAGACACAATGTAACTAGATTTCGATACATCATTCTTTCGGTCGGCTTCATTCAAATCGGTATCGGCATTACTTGATTTAAACTCTTTATTTATATCCATTTCCACTTCACTCTCCTGAAGCGTTGTTTCTTCGTTCCACACAATAACTTCATCGTTTTCACTTATATACTTAACATCTTTTAATTTCCTCAAAATATCCTTCTGCAAGGAATTGTCTAGATCTTTCTTTACATCTTCAATGTTCGTTTCGTGTTCTACAAATTCAGTTTCATCTGGAAGGGACGTAGTTTCGATGTCTTCTATTTGGACATCAGCTGATTCTGTATCTTCCTTATCTTTCTCTTGTTCGTCTTTTTTCGTCGTCCCGATCGTCATAGTTTCGTTTTCGATCGTGACCGTATTTCTTGGAGTGGATTCGTTTGACCGAATCTCTTCTAACAGCTTCACTCTCGACGCAACACTACGCAAGTCCTCGTCCATATCGGATAGGAAGCATTCGTAGTAAATCTCCGAGTAACCAGTGAGTTCAAACTCCATTTGATTGTAATCTATTATATTTTTGAATGACGGACCACGTACGATCTCACCGGAAACTCTGTCTAAGAGGAATGAGGTACACTCGACATTTCGTACTGTCTTTTGAGCATAAATTCGCCATAGATTCGTTCTCAACGTAGGGTTGAAGTACTGTAAGAGCTTAAAGGCGTCTTGCGCGGTCGTTGGCCAACATGTATGTGGTATTTTCAGGACAGCTAAACACAACCTTTTGACTTTCGCTCTAAGCAATATCAGATTGTTAGCCATACGCTCCTGCAAGCCGGGAGAGATCCTCACAATCCAATCTCTAGTCTCCAAATCCTTACAAATACAGACAATTGCACCGCGACTTAAATAATAATCTAAAAACGTCGGCATCTTCTTCAACAATCCCGCTTTCAACTGCATATCCATGACATCGTTGAGAGATTTCTGAAACACCTCCATTTGTTGCAACCTCATCTTGGACTTCGGATAGCCTGCCAACGCGACAATAACCCTCAAGTGGTCCTCTACAATATCCGAATAGTCAGTACCTCTCAACTCTATCAATCTATTAGTTTCGTCTACTTCTTCATCGCTATCGCTATACAGATCGCTATATTTAAACTCACAAGTGCCTTCGCTTCGTTTAGCCAACCTTCTTATACCTACTCGCTTGCTAGTCACATCTGAAACCTTGCTAACGTTCTCCGTAGTCTTACTATACTCCGATTTCTTACTCGTTAAATCAGTGACTTTACTAGCTACAGACTTTGTTGTTACATTAGTAAATTTGACATCAAATTTCGAATCTGTTCTAGTGTGGGATTTCCTAGTATCAGTTCTATCTGTTCTGCTAGTGCGTTCGGACTTAACTTGGTACTCCTCCTCTGTCCGGGTGTCACTTCTGTCCTCGGAGCATAGCACGCAAGTGGACGGTGTGGATGTACCATCGTCCGAGGAGCTCGGGGCCTCCCACCACTCGACCTTGGGCTTGCAGGAGCACACCGTGTCTCTCTCCTTCTGTTAAACAATTATCTGATATCGGTGTCAGCGTACTATGGGCTTACTTGTGGTTTGAATATGGCATGTGATCGTGCATAGGACGGGCGATGAAATAAGTTTGAATATAAGTAATAATGTGCCAGATTTCTAAAGCTAAAGGAATACTTTCTATGCTAGTAATAACTATAGATATTCAAGAGATATGGTGGTCTTACGGCCAGTCTCAATAACTTACTAACCTTTAACTAAAAGTTAAATTAGCTACCAAAAGTAGCTAACGACCGTTGTTTGCGTTTTAATAAGTCAAGATAGTTAGAAATTTTAACTTTTACTATTTATCTATCTTTGGGAGGGCTTTGCGCTTACCATAGTTAGGTTGAGCCATACAAAAATGACATAAAGCGTTTCAATAACATTCTGACAGCTTACTTTAATTAGTTTGAGATACCATCTGTCAATATTTTGGTATCTCTCAAAATCGGGCGGTAATTGCCAGATAAAGCATTATAAATAATATTGTTTCCTACAATTATGGTGTTATTTTGTGATTAAAGTGATAATAAGAAGTATGAGACCGGTATATTTGATTCTGGTGCAGAAACAGAAGCTGTAGAACGCACGACCTAAGTCGAAGGTCGACCTATGATTTTACAAAGTTATGTTAAAGAGTGCTTATTAGTACTTAGTTTTCATTTGCTATTACGGTGAAGGACAATAACGTGATCCGACGTGGGCGAGTGAAGTCTACCAATTCGCATTTGGCCAGGGCAGTGGAATTTGACCAATTTATTTGACCTAAAACTCGCTTACTTTGAAGAGATCCATGTCCAGCAGTGGGACATTAGCTTGACGTGGAATTATTCGTGTACATATAATAAAATATTGTCATAAGTAATAAGTTGTAAGTATTCAGTAATCAAGGAACACATTTTAATAACATGTAACTAACACATGTGGATATAGTACAAACATATTACAAAACATGTAATTGTTATGTAAAGTAAATAAAGAATATTCGATTATTTTCTTGTTTTTCTTGTTAAATGTCCCAATTATATTTTACATTAAATAGGCGGCATCTGCTGTCAAACGTCAAAGTGCGTTTTGTTATTTCAGGTTCGTACATATTTTATTGGAATTATATCGTAATTTAGGAAATCTACCTTTTTGTGTATAATTATGAATGAAGATTTGAAAAAGGCATAATATTACATAAGCTAACACCACTAAAGTGAAATTAATAATTTACTTGACGATATTAAACATAAATCAGTTTTGTTGAAATGCAAAAACGGAACGCTTCAGAGGGACACATTTGCTTACCGAAGATAAGGAATCTATACTCTGATTCATAATTAGGTGTCCAAAATGTAAACAAAGGTGTTGACCTATCAAGAAAATACGTCAGAAATGGTTGTTTTTATTTTTGTCGATATTAAAGTAATACAACAATAATAATATAATAATCTAAATAAATTAAGATTAATTCACATTTTCTAATAATTAAATCACCTCAATTTCGTTCCATACAGTAATAATAATAAAAAAAAGTTTATGGTAGAAAATTAAAATGTGATAATGGTAACACAATCGGAATCCAAGACATTTCTTGTGCTGTCATTTTTAAGTTTCGTAACTGATATTATTCATTTTCGTGATTGTGATGGAACTCTAATGTTTTCTCGTTTACATAACGCGTTTGTTAAATTGTGTATATTTGTTAAATTTTCGTTTTTTGTTGAGTTTGTTAAAGTTTTTGTTTCTTGTTAATTTTGACAGTGACATTTCTTTGTTTACATTTTGGACACCTAATTATGAATCAGACTATATGTGACGTAAACTTTAGTTGGCGTTGTGAAATTTTTTTATTGAGACGACAGTAACAGATAGTTTGAATGTCACAGTAAAACTCTGGTAGCTAACCGAGTTTGACTGTTAGTAGATTATTGAGACCGGCCGTTAGTATTTCCAGTTTGACGTTACGACTGTCGCCAATTTTCCCACAACTTACACTGATACATTCATTTGATTTCGCATTTGACCTTAGACTATATTAATGGGTAATAACGCTACAGGAAATTTAGAAAAACATGTGCTAAAATGTTTTTCTGTAATACTACAGAAATTTCAGAAAGGAGCAGAAATTTGTGCATGAACAGTTTCGGTAATACATACATTTTGCTAAGAAATTATAAGTTTTTAAAAAGATGAATTTAAAACATTTAATGCATGCGATAACATTTATCCCTATCACGTATTACATGTAATACATAAAAATATTTATTGTTGCTATGTTTTCACTTATCAATAAACATCATCTAACTTATATACGCTGTTTTGTCCTTAGGGCAAATAACGTATATAAAATAATGTATTCCTAAATACCCTTGTAGATAATCCTAAATCTATAGATAGCCTATATTTTTTAATATGAACCATACCTCCCATCAATATTATAGCGAATTTTTTAAAACACGAATCTTTTATAATTTTACATACACGTCATATCACACTAGATTTCGCTGAGTGAGCATATAACACCCAGACCCAGAACAGATAATTTAAATCATCAACGTAAACTACAATGTTTTCTGTTTCTGCTAGAAATAATCAAATATCCGTTTTTATTTTTGTAAAGGTGCTCTATACTCGTAGTTATAGCACCCATAGTACACCCCTACACCCCTATAGTACTAGCACCTTTAAATGTCAGTGTCTATCTATTCAGTCAGTCTAATCATAATGATCCCTTTATAAGACGCTTTATACAAATCGGAATTATTGCATCCTATATCAAATTGTATTAGGCATAATCAATGTGGAAAATAAGACTTCATAGTGGGCCTATGGTATATAGTGATACCATTACCGACTTATATGTCAAGTACATAACATATTTTTCCTAACGTCAATTACTTTTATTGTAATCGGCTCCTTCTCTATTACAAAGTTACATACATCCAGACCAACATTGACCTTGTTTAGGATATTTCAGCCATGTTATGTAATACACAACTTATATGAGAAATTACGTGTACATATTCCTCATGTAAATTATGTTTATTTTAATATTTAATATGGGTATATATTAAAAATAAAGTAATACTTACAGAATCGCCGGCACCGGAGCCGATGTTGTCCGAATCGGTGGTCCTGTAATAAAAATATTATTTTTACCTGTAAATTTAAATGCATATTGGGGACTTCATACTTTGAGAGCAATTCACACATTGCGCACACACACATATATGCACAAACACGCACACACGTAAATGTATAAGATATATTAACATTATATATACAATAATATGCCAGATTTACAATCCATTACATTAGTTAAAAAAAATAATAATTTCAAGCTTCCATTTTTCTAAATCCACAATATGATTTATTGTTATCATTATTTGCAAAATGAGTACAAAAAAATCAAAAATCAAAATTCTTGCACAAAATCATATAAAAGAGACAACTCACAAAATCCATGCCTTCTGGGTCAAATCAGAAGTCAAAAGGCGTTTAAAACATTAGAAGCATGACGATACAACCAAGAAACTCACCTCATCATCATTCTCTTTCTAAAACGCAATCTTTGAAAGAAGACATTTATTTTATATTAGTATTTTCATCTATATTCATAAAATATCATGTTAATTAAAAGAAATGCTACTGTTAATTGTATATTTTAATCTTTGTATTTTTATAATTAGTACTAGATATTAGCATTTTTATCTATAATATTATATAGGAAATAAAAAAAATGTTAACTGGTAATTTGTGTGACATTGTGTGACATCACCACACAGGTGTGATGGAAGGAGGGTTCTAAGTTTGATTCAGCAATTAGGCATAAGTTTAGACTTATGGTTTATCTGCATAATTACATACTCATCTTTATGATAATGGCACTTACGGAAACCAGAACAAATATTTAAATTAGCACCTAGTACCCGGCCTAGGATCCAACCTGGAACCCTGTGACCACCACATTGGCACACCTATTGTTGTGTGTTAGAAGTAAATATATGAACTTACTTGTCAAAATTGTTGCGCACAACAATGGTACCGTCAGGCAGTATACTCCTGTTGGTATGCTGGCCCATGCTTGAGGGGATCTAAAAATAAAAGAACAACAAGTTACATGTGTACATACAACATATACATATACATACACACACACACACACACACACACCACAGATTACAAGATATATGCACACACAACTTGCAAATACGTATAAATAGACATACTTACAATACAAGTACAATATATATTTTTTTTTCATTTTAATTTACCAACAGCTGTATTACTGATATCTTTCTTACACACTATATATCTTAAATTACAAAATAAAATGTAAATGTACAGCTACTTACAAATAAACACACCGTACCAAAAAGGAAAAATGTGACTCAGAGTGTGAAGGATTACATCATAGTCCACCGTGCTGGCCAAGTGCATATTGGTAGACTTCACAATTCACATAGTTTTGGGAACCTTTTTTTAAAATTTCTCAAGTATGCAGGTCTCCTCACGACATTTTCCTTCGCCGTTTAAGCAAGTGATAATTAATTTCGAAAATGCACATAACTTTGAGACATCAGAGGTACCTAGGATTTAAACCTCATACCCTTCGATCAAGCGGCTAAGTTACTTTACCACCAGACTATCACTGCCTATTGCATACAAACAAACAACTCACCGTCTTCTTGCTGTGCAGCAACAACATCCGCTGCTTGCACTGATTCTGCTTCTCCTGCAGCTTGAGGTGCTCCAGCTTCAGCCGCTCTAACTCCAGCCCGATGTGGGGGTCCATGCCTGTGTCCAGACCCTGGGTGGTTGAAGTAATATTAGAAAAGTATAGTTTTCGAAACACCTTTTAAAATTTAAATGGTGATCATAATTTTGTTTTAAGCTTAAAATGTTTATTAATATATCATGAGTTGCAGCCGAGCATGCAGTCCACCTGATGGTAAGTGGCTACTGTTATCAATGGATATCTGTAATCAACTCCAGATTTTACTCCAATATTAGAGTGAAATAATGGGGGTATGTTCAAAAAATATAGTCTTGGAGCCTCGTAAAATTGTAATGTTAAAAGGGTTTCTTTTTTATAGAAGTAGCAGTGCAATGCAATTGATGGTGATGGCTAGTGTCACCTATGAACATCTCTAATCAACTCCAGATAATATTAGTGACAACTGAGATCAACCAAAGTGAACCCGAGGACTACATAGGAAAGCCTCGGATAAGTATGTCTCCCTTACCATACCTTCAAACACACTACGTCAAGATAATATTTTTTATAATTAGTTTTCTCACCAAATCCTCACTGCAATCTTCCTCTAAATCTTCATCAGCATTCATCATTTCTTCTTGATTTCTGTAAAAAAAATTACAACAATATAATTGTTGATTAGTTGATTGAAATAAAGAAAAATAAACATGCATTAATCAGATAGATAGATAAAAAAAGCAGTGATAGCCTAGTGGTTAAGAAACGCGGCCTCTCGATTGAGGGGTCCGAGGTTCAAATCCCAGGCACGCCAGATCACCTCAACCAGATCCCAGGCACCTCAGATTTTTCTAAATTATGTGTGTATTAGAAATTAATTATCATTTTGTTAAATGGTGAAGGAAAACATCGTGAGGAAACCTGCATACCTGAGAGATATATAAAAACAATCTGAAAGATATCTGAAGTCTACCCAATACGTACTTGTCCAGCACGGTGCACTATGGGCTAATCCTTCTCATTCTGAGGGGACCCATGCCCAGCAGTGAGACAATAATGGGTTGATGATGAATCAGATAGTGTCTCTTATTAGGATATTGAGAATAGGACAGACATATTATGTAATCCTGTAATGGGCACACTAGAAAACATACCTCGCAAATTTGTTAAGTATACTTTTTACTTCTTACAAGAGTAGTAAACGAGGTGCAGACAAACTTTGGAGTAATTACTCTCTAGAAAAGATAAGCCATTCTCTGTTGATATATTTTTATTAGACTTACAACATTTTGAACCTCTTAGGCACATACTGACATGATGATATGAACCTTTACATTATTCTTACAAAGCTTATTGTATGATTATTAATATCGTATTACAAATACAATGAGACTTTGTCACAAATAATGCGCATTGACAAAATTTGTAGGTACCGTAAAATATTGCGTATAATTGTAATAGCGATGCATTCAAGATTAATTAGTATAATACTAAATAAATGATACGTAAAAGATGCTATGTCTCAAGTAACTTTTATTCTTGTTCGATTGTTAAGTCATAAAATAAAGTTTCTTGAATATTAAGAAAGAGTTTATTACGCCGCGTTCTTCACTTTCGTTGCCGAAATCCCTTGGAATATCGGTAGTGGAAAGTTACTGATGTTCAAAAATAATTGTTTTATTCATCTACTTTGACTAAATTATTTTGACTTTGGTTAAAAAACAAATTAACTTACGGATTTTCAATTTGCCGAACAGAAGAAAAATATTTACTCAGCATGGCGACCGCGCTGTTCTTATTTCAAATGAACCACACGATAATAACTAAAAATCAACTTGTAACTTAAGTTTTGTGTAACGAAATGAAAGATAAACACGAATTAAAGTCACTAAACTTCACTTTCTGCAAATCGTTTCGATAATTAGCACTTTACACACAAATGAAATGAAATAATAACTTCGTAAACTTCGTTTGAAAAAGTTTGAAATACCTACCTACCAAAAAGAATAGCAAAGTACGTTTTTAAATATAAACATTCAGTCAAAGGGTATAATAATCATACAGCCGAGTTTTACTGCCTTGCATTCTTTCGATTTGGCCATGTGAAATATAAGGGCATAAACACATCATCGAAATATATAAAAATAATGAGTTAAACGAAATTTTTCATTGATTCTATGAAATTTTATGTGTATTATTATATTTTAGTTAAAGAATAATTTGAACTCAATACGGCGGCACTGAAGTGGAAATCTATATTTTTGAAGTTATACTTCTTTAAGGATGTTCGAGAAAAATAATACGTGTAAAATTTTATTTTTAGGTATATGATTACGATTCGATAAGTTACTTGTCGTGTCGTATCTTTGTAATTTTCTTTATGTTGTAGTACATAATATTCATACTGATACGCATTTTTTTATTGTTTTATTCTATAAGCCAAACTGTAAATTGTTAAGTGCGTACATAATATACAGGGTGAATTTTTCAAACGGGCCTTCAGGGCCAAATCCGAAACTATAAGGATTAGAAAAAAATGCTGAAAGGAGTTACGAGGCCGATTTTGATAAAAACTAAAACTGCATCATTACTTTTTTAAAATATTTTTTTCCCTAGCCGGGAATCGAACGAGTTCATTTTGAAAAAAAATACACCCTCTATATTATTCCACTATCTGATAGTGTTGCTTATAAGGATCAAAATCTGGGAAGTAATGATAAATGACAAATTAAAGGAAAAGCCTCAATTTTAAGAAATTACATATTTTTTCATATTAATTTGGCAGTTAAGTTCCCGCCATTCATCAATTTACACATTTCGCGTATTAACAATTTTTTTGGCTCAATGTTTCAAATCATTCGAAACGGACGTTTTGTTCTCCAAGAATTTATATTTTTATGTCCGACTTAGTTAAGGTTATTTTTAGGACCATTATAATATATTTAACTTGCTATGGGCGGAGTTCGTTTAATACAGATGTAAAGTTGACAATTTGCGAGAATGACTTTTTCGGGTCAAATTCGAGTGCTTAGAGAGATAACAAAGAGTTATAGAAAATAATATTTAACGTTGAAACGAAGTTGTCAACAACAAACGATAAGAATTTACTATTCAATCAGTTATCTATTTTTATTAAAAAATAAATCCTAAAAACGGCGGTAACTTATTTGCCAAACTATTACTTTCTCATACTAAGCCGTATGTCATGGACATAACATCGAATAATTAGTTGATTAACCAACAAATTCTACAATGGTATGACTTATGTATGTTTCTAAAAAAATATACATAAATCATTTGTTATGTATAATCCTTAAGAATTAGTATGCCCAATGTATGGAAAAATATGTATTATCTTCAAAATTTTCCTTTTCCTTTAATTTGTCACATAACATTACTTCCCAGAATTTGATCCTTATAAGTCATACTATCAGAAAGTGGAATAATATAAAGGGTGTATTTTTTTTTTCAAAATGAACTCGTTCGATTCCCGGCTAAGGAAAAATATATTTTAAGAAACGAATGATGCAGTTTTGGTTTTTATCAAAATCGGCCTCGTAACTCCTTTCAGCATTTTTCGCTAATCCTTATAGTTTCGGATTTGGCCCTGAAGGCCCGTTTGAAAAATTCACCCTGTATATTCCGCTTAAAACTAGTAGTCCGCTCTGAATATAGAAATGAATCGCGTCGCCATAGCAGATTCTATGACTACACCTGCTCGCAACAACTTCGGAACGGACTAGTAGTTTGGAGCGGACTACACAGTTTATTCTTTTTATTTTGTAGTAGGACAATGTAAGGCTCAGTGATATAATATTTTATTTGACTCGCATGGCAGAGTGGCCAATATACCGGTCTGACGCGCACAAAGTTTCTGGTTCGATTCTCGGCCAGACAGATATTTGAATGACGAATTTAAATTCCTGTTCTGGGTCTGGTTGTTTATGTATTTTTCTTTGTGTGTCCATAGCAACCACGACACAGGGAATCCTAATATAGAGCTGTGAATGTAGAAAGTCATTTTTTTATTAATACATTTTCCAAGCTTACCCATAAGATCGGTTCTGCCTGCCGTAGCTGGCAACACTGCCGCTCTCGTCTCGGTGACTACCCCTGTCCCGTTGCGTGTTCTGCCGCCTTTCCCCGCTGTCATGAGATGTGTAGTTTTCTTTCTTCTTCTATAAATAAAAAATTTAAGCTAATTTAAGTCCGCGATTGAGTCTTTACTAACTAATTTTTAAATAATATGTCGATTGGCTTAAATACAGCATAGGTCTACAAACATTACAATCCTTAATGCTATTTCTATACTCTCAACACTTACCGCTAACTATGATGACATTTACGCTTGCATTTTTTTATTTATAATATTTACATTTATTATAGCGGTCCCTATTATACACACTGTAAAAACGAAGTGTTAAAAACTGTACCCTATTACGACTTCGCTGTCTGTCCGTCTGTCACAGGACTCTATCTCTGGAACCATAGTAGTAGCTAGACACTTGAAATTTTTACAGAGGATGCATAACGGCCGCTATAACAACAAATATGATGAAAATAAATGGTGGGTTGCCATACAAAAAACCCTCTACTTCTCGACGTTTTTCGCTTTATCTATTGAACCCTAATAATAATAATAATAACAATAATTGATTTCAGACAAAGTCCATTAAATGTTAGTAGATTCTTACGAACTATGTAATAGGTAGATAGTTCAAATTTTCTCAATGTACTTACTTCAGTGGCTGCTATAATAAAAATACAAAAAATAAGATAAAATTTGACTGGTGGTATGGAACCCTCAATGTGCGAGTTCGACTCGTACTTGGCGAATTATTACCCTATTGAGTACAGAACCCTACAGAAAGATTAAGAATAAATACACATAGCCATAAAGGAAACTGCTATTTTTCTGCTTTTTACACTTAATCTTTTGAATCATATTAGGTACACAGTTCTATGGCTGTTATTATAAAAAACGAGCTTTTGCCCGCGGCTTCGCTCGCGTTACGAAGTAATATTTTCATCCCCTTGGGTGTAGAATTGATCAAAAAGCATTCTTAGCGGATGCCTATGTCATAACATCTAACTGCATGCCAAATTTCAGCCCGATCCGTCCAGTGGTTTGGGCTGTACGTTGATAGATCACTATGTCAGGCAGTCACCTTTGAGTTATATATATGTATTTAGATACTAAAAATAAAGAAAAAAATAAAATTTCCTAGTATGAAAGCCTCTGTGTGCTGTCTACTTGGGCTTGAACAGTCTCTCCTTTCGACTCTCTTACAACAATGTCAAATATTCGCAGGGAAATACTACTGACAACTGTCGTGTTTTTTATTTCCCTTGTAAAATTATTATTTCCAAAGATAATGGAGTGTTTTAAAATTTAAAAAAGAATATCTTCTAGGCCCTAGACCCTTGCGTAGTCACGTCAAGTTACTTACGCTATGTGATATATTGATGTTCAATTTGAGGGGCTCTGTCTGGTTCATCTTCATCATTGCCAACTTGGCTTCGCTGTAACAAATGATAATAATATAGATACCTCAAGAGTGATTTTAACAATTATATTTACTACAATAATAATATTGGTGCATTTCCGAATTATGTATTTTAAAAGTAGTACTAATATCTCCTAGGGCTGTAAATCATGAAATACAGTGAAGCAACATTTAAAAGATATATTTTATATATACATTTATAGCTTAAATTTTATAAAATAGGAGTTGCAGACGAGCATGCAGTCCGCCTAATGGTAAGTGACTATTGCCGCCCATGGACGTCTGTAATCAACCCCAGATAAGATTAGATTCCTATCTGAGGTCTGCCACAGATGCACTGCTACCCATGAGGATTATAGAACAAAAAATATATCTCCCTTACCACATCCTTCAAACCAGAACACAGCAGCGCTTAACACTGCTGTTATAACAGAAATAGGTGTGGCGGTGGTGCCGTCGGGAGTCGAACCACATAGGCTACTATCACTTTTACCGCTTTAAGTGTAGTTATAATGTCTTTATATAAATAAGAACAATTTCCCAAACAAGCATTTTGCTGTGTAAGAGTCATATGAACGTATCTACATTTTGTCAATTTTACAGGAGAGCAAAAATGTGAAAATTCGCCACTTTAAACTTTAACAGATCATTAATAGTGATAATATACAGTAGTTGAAATAAAAATATATATTAATATATTGTTCTACAATATATATATATACTTTATTTTATTTATTAAATATTTAATATAGATCGTTATGTCGTTTTACCACATTGTGAACCGTTTTGTGAAAAAAAAAACGATTTTTGATTTTTTTTACATACGTTCATCTGACTCTTACACCGCGATTTGTATCCTTGCATAAATTCGTAATGTATAAACAGTCTTAGGGTCTTACCTAGCGGTCTCGAACGTAACCAACGCGTATCGCTTAAAAGGGTCAAGGCTAAGGTACACTCTGACTAGGGTGCCGAACCTAGCGAACGCCGCGCGGATTCCCTCCCGCGTCAGACCCTTGGGTATGTTCGTCACGTACAAACAATTGTGGTTGAGCTGGACACCGCCACTAGAAGAAATAAATCTCATTAATACCTACTTATCATTGTCAACCCATTACGTAGTACGGGTCTCCTCTCAGAATGAAGATTAGGCCTTAGTCCACCGCGCTGGTCAAGTGCGTATTGGCAGACTTCACAAACCCTTGAATTTTTTTTTACGGATTTCTCAGGTATGCAGGTTTCTTGCGATGTTTTCTTCACCATTAAAACAAGTGGACAATTAATTTGTAATACACACCTAATTTAGAAAGATCAGAGGTGTGTGCCTGGGTTTGAACCTCGAACCCCTCGATCGAGAGGATGAGTTTCGAGCACTAGGCTAACACTGCTATATGTTGGTTATAAGGATCTGATTCTGGGCAGTAATGAATATATGATACAGGGAAAATAAAATATTTATTTTTTCATTCACATGGAAATAAATATATCCTATTCCATCTTTACCCTTCGAGCCCAGGGGTTTGTGTCCAAGGCCCCCATAAGGAGAAGGAGTAACCTTTTTGAAGTATTACATTTCTAAATTAATGTGTAGAACATTCAACGAATTACATTTTTGTTGACTCTCTCTCTCTTTAGTCGGTCCTCAGTACTGTGGATCGTGACCTCTTTTTTTACTTTCTAGGTAGTCAGATTTTTTTCCTAACTGAAGAATGCTTCTAGCATTAAGTCCGCCTTTTATACCAGTGTTAGTTAAGGTATAAAAAGTTTATAAGCAAATAAATAAATAATATAAATACTTTACCTCGCACCATCGTCAGGGTACTGTGCATCATATGTTGAATTGTCAAACTCCTCCTGCATCGGATCCCAGTCCTGGTTGGCCCGAGACCTCGACATGGTCCTGAAGAATAAGTAGATATATGAACACATGTTATTGTGTGCAAGTTGTACCTTATCAGGTGTGGTAGACTTATAGAGATAAAAGGATTCAGGATGGTAGAGTCCAAGGACTTTCAAAAAGAACCCCAAGGGGTTTCTTTGAAGGCAACAGTCACACCATATCTAGTGTTAAACTGCTTCTTTGGTACTTCTGTATAAATAAAAGAAAGAGATGGATAACTCATAATAATTTTAAAACTCATACAATTTTTCAATTTATTGCATTAAAAATATGTCAAGTGAAAGTTCAGTATTATCTTATAATAGTAAAATAAATTATTTGATTTGTCTTCTTTCAATATGCTTTGATTCTCGCATAAAAATAAATAATCAGTGAGAAAATAAAATTGAAATAAGGACTACTTTTTACTGTTTTCTTTAAGTGGCACTACAATTCAAACCAGAACACAGCAGCGCTAAACTGCTGTTATAACAGAAATAGGTGTGGTGGTGCCGCCGGAGTCGAAACACGACAGGTTTTACCACTTTGCACCATTATGTGAAGATAAATTCATATATTTCTTTATTTTTTATGAACTTGCTTTCACTCGTAACCTATTATTAAAAGGCCGCGTAACTTACATTACCTAAAAAGGGTTGAACCCGATCGTGTTTTCAAAATAAATGTAATACGAACGACTCTATAGCAAAAGTAAAAGTAAAGACTAAAGAATTTTGAATTTTTTTTTAAGAAACGGTCTCTACATCGATATTTAACACGTGAAGCATAAACATCTTCATTTTCATATATGTGTTATAAAATATTTTATTTAATTGCCCCTTGTCAGGCACTTACCTAAATATTAAAATAAGCTTACGAAAGTAATAAAACGCCGGTTAAAATTAAAACAATAAATAGCTTTGTTTTATGCTGTTTGATCTTCTTCTGTCTGATTGGTCATAGACAATAATTACAGAATTGTCTATGGAGTATAGATAGAACGAGGGAGGACTTCAACTTACGGACTAATTCGATATGTTAACTTTCAAGTTTTACTAATCGATTTTTACTGTCATACTTTGTGTAGTCAGTAATTTTGTGTTTTATAAGTGGGTGTAAAGATGTTCACACGTCCGCATTTGAATTATAACGATAATGTCCCCCCGCTACCGCGGAGCAGTTAAGACGTGTACTCTGTACTTCTATAAATAATATTCTTTAATAGGCGTTTAAATCGTGACTTTAAACATAAAAAGTACATGTACACAAAGCTAAAGTCTGTATCTACAGGATAACGGCCAAAAAGTGACTAAAAGTGCAAAACTGTGTGTGTGTAATAATTTGCAAGTTGGAAAGAAATAAAAAGTGTCGGTTAGCTCTAGTGACCAGTGCAAGTGCAATAGCGTTAATGACTCACGCTACTGTTGCTAACCAATGTTAAATTGCGGAGCGCGAAACACAGGTTGATAATATTCATCGTGTCTCTACGAGCTTACGTAGCGTAGTACGCTCTCGTACGGAATCAATTTTCATAAAAGACGTACGAAGCGGGTTCAAACCCTACAATACTCTTTTTTTTTTTTTTTTTTTGTCGAATATTATCTACGTTGAAAAGTAATTTTTTTTCTGTCGTATGTTCAAAAAAAACAAAATGAAAATGAAATTATAATTTTTTTTCCTCAAAATTTGAGAAAAAATTTAAAAGAAGAAATTGTTTTTATTTTGGTGAGCAGAAAGATATAAGTATTAATAAAATATGAGTAACTCACAAAAATGCTCTGGCTGTCGAAATCTACTACCAAAAAAGGACTTCTTACAATGTTTCACATGCAAAGGCAGATACGACCTGGAATGTGCAAACATTACTTCTAAAATGTATAGTTTAATGGAAAGAAGAGATCATTGGAAGTGCCCAGAGTGCACGAGCAAGCGACCTAAAAAAGGTAACACCAATACTCCCGTACGTAATATAACACCAGCGGAAGATTCGTCTGAAATCGAAACCGATAGTCATGTACTGCTGCGGGAATTTAAGAATAGCGATCCCAACATCACTATTCGCTCCAAGATTGCACGGGCACCTACATCTAGCGAAAAAGGCAGCCCGGAGCGCGACGATATGGAGTTCATCACTCCCTCCCGCGCCGACATGCTGAATAACCTAAAACTATATCTGAAGAATCTGTTTCATACTGAGATTGAAGGAGTTAGAAAATCCATAGACAGTCTTACCAGTGCGATTAAGGAACAAAACAACAGAATTGACCAACTTGAAGCTAGAGTCTCAGTATTAGAGAGTAAGCCAGACGAGAAGCATGCAGGAACTTCCTCCATTGAGAGTATGGTAACACAGCTACAAGCAGACATAGAGGAACGAGATCAAGCTCTCCTTTTAAACGACCTTGAAATAGCTGGCTGTCCGGAAGTGCCGAATGAAAACTGTACGCACATCGTATTAACGACCGCAAAGAAAATAGGAGTTGAGATTGATGAAAAGGATGTAGTATTAGCAGAGCGAGTGGGACCAGTAAGGCCAGCGGTGCAGGGCAGCGCGACAACGCTCCCACGCCCCTTAGTCGTGCGGCTGGCGCGACGCGCCACACGAAATGCCCTACTACAAGCGGCACGAACGCGACGTGAGCTCAACAGCGACGGTCTTAAGCTTCCTGGGCCTGCTCGGCCGATGTACATCAATGAGCGTTTAACGAAGCACAATCGGCAACTTTTTCAGAAAGCACGCACGCTTGCTCGCGATTTACAGTATAAATATGTGTGGACTCGCGAAGGAAAGATTTTTGTACGAAAGGAGCATGGAAAACCACGATATCGACTACGTAATGAAATAGACTTGTCAAATCTCTTTGAAAAAAAGGATTGTTATTAGCTTTGCTATTGTTGGAGTGTTATGTTTATTGACATTCTAGTATATTTCTCACCAGATTTAATTAATTGTTTCTTTTAAATTTTTTTCTCTCGTGATGTAATATTAAACTTAATTCGTATTTTAAATTTGCAATTTTGACATTTAAATTTAATTGTGACTATTGACATTTGTATATATTGTATCCTTTATTGTTTTCTAATTTATTTATTAATTGATACCTATTAATTATTAATCTGTGTTTTGTATCTTTGACATTGTTAGTTAAAATTTGATTTATAATTCATCAAATCTAATATTATTGTTATATTTATTTGAATTAATCGCTTTTGTGTCTATATTCCACTGTTTGTTGTATTATTATTATTTGTATTTGGCCTTTTAAATTATCTGTAGATTTGTTTTTGTTTTCTGCATCTTTGACCCTAAAAACTCAACACAACACATTACACAAACACTAAACTACACTACACTACTGCACTAGTATTATTACAATTATTATTATTTGTACTATTCTTTCTTTAACATAATGAGTAGCTTAAGAAAGAAAGTTTTAAGACTAGGTCTACTAAACGCGAGGTCATTAAATACAGGTCAAGATGAGCTTCTTGTTACCGTCCTTAACCATGCACCCGACATCCTAGCGATCAATGAAACATGGCTAAAGCCTGGAGAAGAAACGCTCGCCCCATCTATACCTAACTATAAGTTTGTACATAGAGCCCGACAGAACAAAAAAGGGGGAGGTGTAGGTTTTTATTACAAGCGAGAATTAAAAGCAAAAATACGTTCACACCCAGCATCGGCACTGGAGCAGATGTGGTTAGAAATTCAACTTCCGGGAGCTATGATGGCTCTTGGTACAGCATATAGACCAGACAGTATTGGTGTTACAGAAACACTTGATGCCCTCAGTGAATCGTTAAACTCGATGGCGCGATGCGATTACACCTGTATTCTGGGTGACCTTAATATCGATATGAGTAGTGAAGGTTCACCTAAAGCGAAAGAAATTATGCAATTTTGCCATCAACACAACCTTAAACAGCTAATTCAAGAACCGACTAGAATCACTGACCACACAGAAACGATATTAGACCTTGTTTTAACAGACTCTGTGGATAAATGTAGTAAGGTTAAAATTATTCATAATCGCTCTCTCAGTGACCATGCATTAGTGCTTCTAGATTTTGACATAAAAATTCCTAAAATTCATAAACTGCGACAATTAATAAGACCATTACATAACATCAATATTGACAAATTCACGCAAGATTTAAATCTCATACCCTGGTACACTATTTATGATCTAACAAATGTTGATGACATGGTACAGTCGTTCAATGCATATATGACCAAATTATTTGACTTCCATGCACCTCTAATCCAAAAAATCCATAAAAATCAGCCGAAGCCATGGATTACTAATATGATCAAATTTATGATGAGGTTACGTGACGAAGCTCTAGAAAAGGCTCAGAAAGATAAAAAAGAAGGTTCTATAAAGTTTTATCGCAATCTCAAAAATTTGGTTACCTCAGCCATTGAGCGCGAACGAAAAGCCTTCTTCACTTCGTGCATCAACAATAATGTAAAAAGGCCTTCACTGCTTTGGCAGAATATAAAAAAAACTATCCAACTTAGAAACACTCACGCAAATTCAATTCCTGACCACTTTAATGATCCTAATGTAATCAACGAATATTTTTTGAATCTACCACCACATAATGATATTGACTCTGACCTTGTCATCAACATGATGAAAAAATATGAAAGTAGCAACAGTTTTAGTTTAAAACCGGCAACCGACATAGAAGTCAGTAAAATCATAAATAGCATAAAAACAAAAGCAGAGGGACATGACGGGCTTAATATTGAGATGATTAAATTGACGCTAGATGTAACTCTTCCTATAATAACATTGATTGTTAATAAGTCGATAGAAACAAATACATTCCCGAACGGTTGGAAAAGGGCTATAGTCAAACCTATTCCCAAGAAAAACTCCATAAAGGATATAAAAGACCTGCGACCTATATCCGTCCTTCCTGTGCTATCAAAAGTCTTAGAAAAGATAGTGCTAGACCAAACAATAATTTACTTAGAAAATAACAATATACTTCCTAAATTTCAATCAGGGTTTAGGCGTGGGCACAGTACAGAAACGGCTCTTCTCAATGTCACAGACGACATAACCGAGGCCTCAGATATGGGATTGAGCAGCATTCTTGTACTACTGGATTATACCAGGGCATTTGACTGTGTACACCCGGAATTACTTTTAGCCAAAATGAAACATTATGGATTCACAAAAAATACTTGTAGCTGGTTTGAATCGTTTCTTGTTAAGAGAGATCAAATGGTGATAATAAATGGTCGGGACGGTAAAAAGATGATATCCTCGCTTCGGTCGGTTGAGCGAGGTGTGCCCCAGGGATCTCTGCTCAGCCCAATCCTGTTCGCTATGTACACAGCAGACCTGCCTGCGCAAATCAAATCATGCAAGTACCACCTTTATGCTGATGACACACAATTGTATTATTCTTTTGACAGTAGAAACGCACCAGAAGCAATAAGAAAGATCAACGAAGATCTACATAATATTTACGCTTGGTCGCAGAATAATTGCTTGGCTCTTAACGCAGCAAAATCACAAGTACTAACCCTGGGAACAAAAGTACAAATGAGACATGCAATGGACAGCAGGAATGCAATTACCATTAATAATATACCTTTGGAACAGGTAAAGTCCGCTCGTAACCTAGGGCTAATGCTGGACGGAGAGCAAAAATTTATCGACCACATTAATAATAAAATACATATAGCCTTTTTTAAGCTAAAAACATTATATAAGATTAGACCCTATTTAAAAGAAGACCTCCGTATAACCTTGTGCGATTCTTTGGTGCTTTCCCAGCTAAACTACTGCAGCCCTGTTTTCGGTCCGAAGATAAATTCTAGCTCAGAACGAGCAATACAGCGGGTACAAAATGCATGCATCCGATTCTGCTTTAACGTACCTAGGAAAGAGTTTATAACGCCTTATCTGAATAAAAAGGGTATTCTCAATATGTGCGCCAGGAGAGAACTTTACTATGCCTCGATTGTTAAAAAAGTTATGTGGACCAAAAAGCCCGAGTATCTTTTTGAGAAACTCAACTGGACGAAGGACATTTCCCAACGAAGCATTCGGTCTAACGCACAAACCCTCTTGCAAATACCAGCACACAAAACCACGAGATATAGAGGATGTTTCAAGTTCGCTGCAGCGAGAATTTGGAACGACTTGCCACCCCCTATGAGACAACACATGTCTATTAAATGCTTCAAAGCAAAATATAAATTAGCTCTGCTAAAAAGGCAACTCGCTGCAGAAAACCTGAAACATTCCTACCACAAATCCCTGAGCCTAAAAAAGTTTTTCGAAACTAATTAGTAAGCCAATGCAACCAATTAGTAACAATACTTATATTTACACACACATACTTACACGCACACACACACACACATACACTAACACGATATTCTTAGTCCTTAAATTAATTGTTATTATTTTTATATCTTTCTGGCTGTTTTTTTTTTTGTGGATGGCTTTATGAAAATTTGTCTATCGGTAAATGGGGACCGCTTACTTTTAACTCCCTAATAATATCTTTGGGAGTAGGGAGTGGCTGAAAAACAGCGCTGCGCGGGATTTCTATCCCGCGTTAGCTAAAGCTGAGCCACTTCCTATTGCCCCAGCGCATGTTTGTTAAAAAAAAAATATTTGTTATGTATCGTATTCTATTGTTTTATTCATGTGTATGGCAATAAATGATTATTATTATTATTATTATTATTATAATTTAGGACAATTTACGTTATAATTACAGAAAGTAAAGTTACATTAATGATTTACGGCACGAAATGACCATTCCCTAGCATTAAAATGTGTATCATTTTTAAACCACTAATATTAAAGAAGAAGTTCAAATAGATGGAAAAGGGTCTCTATCTATAGGTATATTTATTTATATTAGATGTTACAAAAAAATGTGAGCCGTCACGGGACGCCTGGCAGATGTGAAACATCGACATTATTTTGTAAAAGTAATATGCAGAAAAGAACATATTGTGATAGGAACTAAATATGTCATAATGATAAAATAAAATATTACGATTTTTTTCCAGATAACGATGACTATTTATTGAATTCGATTGCGCATGGCGACGCGTCGCCACACCGTACACACTACTGCATATAGACTGTATATATATACCATCGTATAGCGTGGCGCCACGGCATGCGTCGCCATGCCAGAAATCGGTTTTACGTGCGGCTATAGATGTTTCACATCAAAATATGTAAAATCTAGTTATAGGAGCTGGGCGTGGGGGAAATAATTGCAATCTATTTCGCGAACAAATTAAATTTTTATTTAAATTTAAACACAACTTGTAACAAAATAAAAATAAAATGATGTGATAGGTAGAGTCACTTTCCGCGAAGGAGGTGAAACTGTTCCCATGGTGGACGGCCACCTGCACGAGGGACGCGCCTCGTCAGCGTTGACCGTTCCACGAAGACACAATGCAGCGTGAGAACGGTGGAAGGCTGGCGCGATGCATCCTTAACGTGTAGGGCTGTCCCTTACACGTAACTATCTTAATAATGGTAGTGATAAAACAAGAACACATAATTTGTTTGTTTGTAAATCAGTCGCAATTAAACACTTACAAGAGACACACGCATTTTAAATGTCTCTTCCTGCATCTTATTCGAAATTGAACCTTACGCAATTGACAGGAACATTGATATCACTAGGCAATCACACTTCATTTTTTATTGATATAAGAAATTGGTTAATTATATTTACCTACATAATCTAAAAATGAAAAAAGAAAATAAATGTATTATATCATGATTTCTAGTTTCTTAGGTATGATATCGATTACGGCCTTCTACGATGAAACTCGAAATATTTATATATGATGACATCTCTAATCTGACTCATTCCACAGATTAAATCATATGTTTTAAATAATATGATATAATTTAAGTAAAACATTCTTGTTATTGAAAAAGACTGCATGGTTAGTATGCATATTCAATATATCTTAATAATTTGATTTTATCGCGATAAATTAAATATTGCTAGTAGCATAAATATTTTGAAAAGAAAAAAACTGAGGAATTTTGACAGTGACAGCTGTATATTGTCTAATGTCTAACCTAACTTGATATGAGTAAGTTGCAACAACACGAATTGTATCTTAATAAAAACATTTAATATAAGTTTCAAATATGAAGAATGGATGATTTCGCAAAGCACGCTTCCTCATACCAACTGGATCAGGAAATATTGGACGGTAAGTGATTTTGTGGACGTTTTTTTAAGTGTAACTCGAGACTTCCAATATTCTCGGAAGCAACAGGTAAGTATCGGTATGACGCAAAATTCCTGTTCTGTTTTTGAATTGTTTTAAATTCTTCCACTGCTGTCTTTTTGGTTTATTATCTGTAGTTTATTTTTACGCGGGAATAAAATTCCGCCAAATAAAATATGAGTAAAAATTCTACAGTACTGTTATTTTACGTATTTATGTAATTCCAAAAGTTGGACATTTTTCTATTCTACTTTTAAACCTTCGTTTGGTCTTATCAGTTTTAATTGTTCAACCGTTATATTTTAATTTTAAAATAAAATACTTTTTAAAGTTTTATTTCTAATAAGAAAATATTACTATTTTCTTTACCTAACTTAGTACTTACTAAAAAGAAACAGGTGCATAATTTAGATATTAAGTTTCAGTGGTCCAAATTTAAATAATATCATTAATTTAACATACTTTATGATATGATAGTGTAATCACAGAAATCTCACAGAAAAATTTGGAACACACAGAAAAAAGTTCAAACATGTTGTTAAACAAACGCTATGTAAAAAAGCGTACTATAAACAATGTGTCATTATTTGACTGACAACATGGCATGGCAAAGTAGTTCCATCTCCACATGTACTATTAGGTTAAGTTAAATATTGTAAAAAACATTTTTTTTAAAAGATGTGTGTTATGGAGTTTCTTTCACCGCTTCTTCTCCATACCGAAACACCTTGTGAAGTGGTTGTAGTTGTATCGACATTCAAAAAGTGCTCTGTAAAGAACCTATTTTAAATAAAAAAAATTGATTTGATTTGATTAATAGTTAATAAATTCTGTGATCTTAAAAGTATATCTATAAAAAATATTTAAATATAAAAACTATATGCTATAAAACATAATTAAAATGTTTATGCATATTTTGCATTAATCCAAAAAAATCACTTATCTTTAAAATATTCCAATTAAATGCTGTCTTGAAAAAATATTGGTAATGTTCCATTACTTTTGTGAAAAAATATTTCTTCAGATTAGTTTAGTATTTTCAGAAAGTTTAGATTAGATTAGTATTTTCAGAAATCAATTTCTGTGTGTGAAATTTTCAGATTCTGAGAAATACTAATTTAGTTCAATACTACTACTAGTATTATAAATATTATAATACTATTGTGTAAAAAAGTTAGCTATATAGTCATAGATTAGTAAAGATTACTCACTCCTAACAAGAAAATGTAACCAGTCTTGACAATTGAATCAATTTCGTGTCTTAACTACGCATGTAGGCATTTATCCGAGTAAATCACATCATGACAGCAATTAAATGGCCCTCAGAATTGTCAGCCGTTTAAGCCATTTAATGGCTTCCTTCAATTACAAGGCGGTGAGATATCTATACTTATCTATGTATATAGTATATAAAGTTAGTTGTGTGGGTATGAAATGAAAGTATTTGTTGAGAAGAAGACAAAAAGAAAAAAACATTTAACAAAAGCAGTGATAGTCTAGTGGTTAAGAAACTCTGCCTCTCGATCGAGGGGTCCGAGGTTCAAATCCCAGACCTATATGGCGTTGAATGAAATCAAAATAAATAAAAAAACATTTTGACAAAAAGTGCAGTTGGCTGATTTGCGAAATAAGGTATCGATATATGTAAGTTCAAAAACCTTACCCTGCCATGTAGAAAATCTGACCCATAGTCATTTATCAAATATGTATAATAGTTTTTATTTAAAATTACTATATCCTTTGGAACTCCAAAATAAAAATTGTATATTAACAATCTCAATTGGACCAATTTACCTTTTCAGTTTTGCAGTCACAAACATACATATACATACAGGGTGAATTTTTCAAACAGGCCTTCAGGACCAAATCCGAAACTATAGGGATTAGCTAAAAATGCTGAAAGGAGTTACGAGGCCGATTTGGATAAAAAATAAAACTGCATCATTCGTTTTTTAAAATATCTTATTCCTTAGCCGGGAATCGAACGAATTTAATCTGTCACATAACATTACTTCCCAGAATTTGATCCTTATTAGCGACACTATCAGACAGTGGAATAATATAGAGGGTGTATTTTTTTCAAAATGAACTCGTTCGATTCCCGGCTAAGGATAAAGATATTTTCAAAATAATTTGATGCAGTTTTAGTTTTTTTATCAAAATCGGCCTCGTAACTCCTTTCGGCATGTTTCGCTAATCCTTATAGTTGCGGATTTGGCCCTGAAGGTCTATTTGATAAATTCACCCTGTATATAAGCAAAATTTTAACATTAAATTATTTGTGGTTATTTAATTGGTGGTCACATATTAAAAGTATTTAATCATGAATTGTGGTTAATTATTCAAATCTATTGTTGTGTATTAATAATAATAATAATAATCATTTATTTCAGACAATATAGACAAAGATACAAAAGTATAATTGAATACAGAGGTCCATATCATATATACTTTACAGACTAACATACATACTAATATATACTTATAACAAAATCACGTATTTGCGGCGACGTGAGACGCGGGTCTGGTGACTACCGGGGGTGCTCTCCTTCCGCGGTACTTCCGGAACACAACTCCCTTCGGCCACAGATCTTCTTTAAGGAAGGTCGCTATATGCTCGGTTGGGATGCGTACAACAAATGAACTAAAGTTCACTGCGTTACGCGCCTCCAACTTCTCGACCACCAGTTGGTACTGGGTTTTAACAGCCAAGTACTCCGCCAAGTACTTTTGTATATGTCCCCCTTTTATAATGGCATCACACATATAAGCCTGAAAATATCTAGGTATTTGAAAAAGTAAAAATTCGTTTAAAATCCATTTATCTAATTGAAACTGCTATCACTTTATGATGGGTAGTTTAGCCAACAAGTGCAAAAATGTGAAAAATAGAGATAAAACTCATAAAATATGAAATATCATGGCAAACAAAAACATTATTTTGTAACAAAATAAAATGTGCTAAGGGAGATGTACTTTTCCGAGGCGTTCCGGCTTAGTCCCCAGGGGTAGCGGCGCATCCGTGGCCGACCTCAGGTAGAAATCCAATCCTATTTGGGGTTGATTACAGATGTCCATGGACGGCAGTACACTTACCATCAGGTGGACGACACGCTCGTCTACTACTCCTATATTATAAAAAGCCCCATGTCCAGTGGGATGATAGTATACCCTTGTTTCAGCACGAGGTATCAACATGACAGTTGAGGAAGTGGCCGGGCTCCCCACCTGCAAGTATTCGGAGCGGGTGCAGTCGCTGCACCTCTCCGAAGACGACCTGGTCTTCTTGAAGGGACTCCGACGACGGATTAAGAATAGGGTATGTATATATTTGTATTATTGTTATAATTAAATTGACTCTTACCTATAAAACTACTATAAATCGTAATTTATAAGGTACTTAAGGTACTTTGAAGGTGGTAGAACCCTTTGTGGTTCGACTCCGGCGGCACCACCGCCACACCTATTTCTACCTAATAACAGCAGTGTTAGGCGCTGCTGTGTTCCGGTTTGAAGGGTGTGGTAAGGGAGACAGACTTTTCCGAGGCGTTCCAGCTTAGTCCTCAGGGGTAGCGGCGCATCTGTGGCCGACCTCAGGTAGGAATATCTAAGCCTATCTGGGGTTGATTACAGATGTCCATGGGCGGCAGTAGCCACTTACCATCAGGTGGACTGCATGCTCGTCTGCTACTCTTATATTATTAAAAAAAAAAAAAACTTAAGAAAAGACGCTTTCTACACTCATAACCCCACACTAGAATTTCCTGTGGGTGCCATGGACACAGACTTAGAAATTTGTCATTCAGATAACAGTCTGGCCGGGGATCGAACGCGGGACCCTTTGCGCGTCAAATGTACCCATATGATAACCGCTCCGTCGCCTTTTTTTTCTCTTCATTTATTTCGGGGTTTGGGTACTAATTGTACATGTCAACCCCATTGTACCTTATACAATCTATTTTACACTTTAATTAAGTTATCCTATATAATTAATTTCTATGTTTGAGAGATGCATTGATGAACACATCTCGCAGTTTCAGAAAACTGCTCCGACAAAATAGTTTGAAATGCACCAACATCCATTTGATTTGATCACTCCAGCAAAAGATGTTGATCATCTTCTGGTCTATCACATGAAAGATAGTTTGGTGAAGCAACTTATTTCATGAGATATCCGAATACATTAAGTGGAAAGTGTCCAGAACGCTCCGCGCCGCTCCGCTCCGTCTCGTGGGTCGTCTAACAACACTTCAATTTTTTTAATCCGTCAAACCGTTTGGGCTGTGGGGCGTACGTAAATTTTATATATACATAAGCTGGAAAAATTTACCCTCCGCAATCAAAAAAATTGTGAAACGTCTAAAGTAAAAGTTCAAAGATGAGGCCCAAACAGTTTGACGTACATACGCGAGAACGAGTCGATTTTTTTTTGACAGACACATTCAAAGTCTGTAGATACGCCCAAACGCTACGGAAGACACGTGGAGGTGGTAGAACCCTTTGTGGTTCGACTCCGGCGGCACCACCGCCGCACCTATTTCTGTTATAACAGTGTTAAGTTCTGCTGTGTTCTGGTTTGAAGGGTGTGGTAAGGGAGACATACTTTTCCGAGGCGTTCCAGCTTAGTCCTCAGGGGTAGCGGCGCATCTGTGGCCGACCTCAGGTAGGAATATTTAATCTTATCTGGGATTGATTGCGGATGTCTATCGGCGGCAGTAGCCTACCATCAGGTGGACTGCATGCTCGTCTGCTACTCCTATATTATAAAAAATGCATTACCCTCCGCATTGTAACACATTCAAACTCCGACAAGATACTACGGAACGGCGACTTGCAAAACAGTTTCGTATGAACAAGTTTAGTTTCTCTGTTTGCGACGGATTATATTCTGCGGTGCACCGCAATATCGTAACACACACCGCCGGTGGCTTTCCCAGCTCCCGTGCTGCGCGACACGTATGATTAGAGTGCGTTTTATATGTAGGCAGTAGGTACGTGTAAGGAAAATATCTACATGTTGGGAAAAATTACAAGCGATCGAACTAGCGATTGACCGAATTCAGATGTATATAGTCTAAAAAGAAAATATATATATGTATAAACCAGTGGTGCCCGCGGCTTCGCCCGCATTTTAAAGAAATAATATGACATACATAAAACGGAACATTTGTACCTGCATTGGAATGACAGTGGTGCCATCTGTCGAAAATTGGTCTTAACAACTCCCAAACCCTCGTGGGCTCTTGGACAACAACTTTGCTAAAGATCATCGCTTGATCAAATGCATAGTTTCCGATTCTATAACTACTTACAAATTAAAAATTAATTAAAAAAACCTTTTCCCACGGACTAAATTGTGAATCTAAACCATTCTCAAGTCCCCTTGAACACACACAACAAATTTCATCAAAATCAGTCCAGTCGTTTAGGAGGAGTTCAGTGACATACACACGCACATAAGAAATATATATATATAAAGATAATCAAAATACTTGTATTCGTAGGTACTTGTGGGGAAAAATTACAAGTGATTGACAGAATTGTGATGTGTAACGTCAAAGAATAGAGTTATGATAAAAGAACCATGTGTGTACTCATGTACACACTTGAGAAGTCATATTTAATCTATCTATATGTGAGGAAAAGTTGCGAGCATTTGACAGAGTTGAGATGTGTAGCGTAAAAAACGATAGTTATGACAAAAGAAGCGTGTGTGTACTGTACTGTACACACACTTTTCACGAAAAGTTATCCTTTTTTCATAGATTAGTAAAGATACTTCGGCGCCTTGAAATTGAATGAAGCCACAAAGGGCTTATTTTAGTAAGTTCTTTTTTTGAATTCTTGACAAATAAAAACATTTTTAGATAAAATTTACGAATAAATAACAAATACTGCGTAATTTATGTAATAAATAAATAATTATTTCAAATATTTTAGGGACATTTTAGCACGGATAAGTGGCAAAACTTTTTTACGCAACTATTTCAATTCAAAACTGGGTACATTTTCTTGTTAGGAGTGAGTAATCTTTACTAATCCATGCCTTTTTATAGTATTTAATCAATCTGGCATCTATCTATCTATACGAATTGAGATGTGTAGCTTCAAACACTAAAGGTATGTAAAAAGAAGCGGATGTGTACTTATGTACGCGTGAATAGATTGCCTTTTTTGTATGTAGGTATAGGAATGTGTAGGAAAAATTACGACCGATTGGCCGAATTAAGATGTTACGTCAAAAATAAAGTTATGATAAAAGAAGCGTGTGTGTACTTACCATACGTGAGAAGTTACACTTCTTTAGCTTGTCATAAACGTAATCATCTGTTTGTAACTACACTATCATTCTTACCAAAGTCCCCGAGAAAATATTAGTTAAAAAGTTACAATACAAGTTTTTTAGTGTTATTTTCTGAAAACTTTTTCATTTGATTAAACACAGGTGAGTGGATTATATCTATATCATTTTTTCATGTTCATTTATAAAAACTTTTTCATTCGATTATACATAGGTCTGTGGATTATATCCATATCGTTTAGGAACTTAAAAAATAATTGGCTTGCCATCTTGGTGTCCGCGATAATGAATGACGTCACTAAACTAATGATGCATTGTCATCATACCCAATGTGTGCAAAATCTGCTCAATCATTAGTGGTTAACTGGGTTATAATTTAGTTTGTCCCTGTAGTTCCGGGACTAGAATAGGGCTACGGTATCCCCTGCCTGTCGTAGGAGGCGACTAAAAGGGGGCTTCCGGGGTTGCGGGCGGCAAGAGTGGGAGCTCGAACCATCCAGCAAGCGACCCCGGGAAGTGTGGTCACATACCGTCGTAAACACTACATGGTGTGGGAGGAGCGAAAACTGCTCCCCTAGGGTAGAGCCCGTTGGGCATCGCGCTTGGAGGGCTCCGGTTGTGTTCGTTGGAGATCTCGGAGTTCTCCAACAAGCGTTGAGGACGGCCACCGGGGGGGTTTTAGTGCGGTAAAAATCCCACATAACCCGGCTCCCACGTCGTCGGGTACCTTTTGAAGGTTTTACCCTCGAGAAAACAAAAAAAAAAGGGTTGAAATTTAGTTGCAAGAGATGAGCTATAATATCCTACAATAAGCAGCTTAAATCTTATACTGGGTGTCCCGTAAGTACCACGACAAACTTGTCCTCGTCGTCTTCTACTTCGTCGTTTGCTACTTCAGTCTTATAAAACACTACAGGTTTACATAAGGTCGTACGTTTTGTACAACTCGAAAGTGCGAGAATGTCCCGTTTTAAAGAAAACTGACACCGTCAAAGTTCCATATATTTCTGATTTAATTTTTACCTTACATAGCGAAGGTCTCGTTTTGAAGTCAAATTAAAATTGTCAGTATATTTTTAAACTGTCAGTATTGCAGGCTCATTATTACTGAAACACTATTTTATTTAATTAAACATTCAATACGACGACCCGCGTGGCGGAGCGGTCACCATACCGGTCTGACGCGCAAAGGGTTCCGGGTTCGATCCCCGGACAGGCAGATGTCTGAATGAAGAATTTGGATATCTGTTTTGGGTCTGGGTGTTTGTGTATTCGTCTTTGTGTGTGTCCATGGCACCCACGATACAGGGAATCCTAGTGTGGGGCTGTGAGTGTAGAAAGTGTTTATTATTTAGTGTTTATTTAATAACAACTCCATTCTGTATTTTCTCTGACAATCCATTCTATGACATCTTTCTCTACAATAATATAATATCCTTCTTTCGTTTTATGTACTTTCCCGCTAGATTGCTCATCAGCAATTAAACAGACTCTTATTAACATAAAATGATAAAAAAAGTATTGTAATGAAAATATACACTTACAGTTTTTAATGATTGACATAAGAACGCATACCTACAGCCCCTCAAATATAATGAATTATCTTAAATATTATGTGCAAAACTTTTTATATTACGAAAGACAAGAATAAAGTGATAATATTTTATATTGTGTTTTGAAGTTAAAATAGTCTTAAAACTAATACATACAATTTGTTCTTAGCAATGGCACAAGTTACGCAATAAGTAGTGAATCAATTGAAGCGCATATGTTCTAGGTTTAATAGTAACTGATATATAAAATGAAGCAATGTGAGGCGGTCAGTATGACCGCTACTGGATAAATGCGCGCTTCCGTACTCATTACACCGCATGCTTGCCAAACCTCAACAAATATTCACAAATTCATATGTTGGTAGAGTGTTCGTTACTTGGCTTGTGAGCTTAAACAAATAAATAGATGTTTATAGAGGTTTGATTGAAGATTGTTAAAGGGACATAAATTCTCAAAGATTTGTTTATATCTATAAATATTGAACGTGTCAGATATTTGCATAATTGCATTTTGATATATAAAATGAAGCAATGTGAGGCGGTCAGTGCGACCGCTACTGGATAAATGCGCGTTTGCCAAACCTCAATAAATATTCACAAATTAATATATGTGGGTAGAGTGTTGGATGTGGTCTGTGTGTAGAATTTTACTAAACAAATTGAATAGTTAATTGTATCAGGCGTTACTTTGCGAAAATGCTATTAAGTTAGGATTAAAAGATTAAGTTAGGATTGTTGCGAAGTAGATTTAATCCTAACTTAATTCAAACAAATTAAGTTTATAGATATAGTTTTTTATAATACTGGAATTGCAGACGAGCCACCTAATGGTAAGTGGCGTCTGCCGTTCATGGACATCTGTAATCAACCCCAGATGAGGTTACTTTTCTACCTGAGGTCGACCACAGATGCGCCGTTACCCCTGAGAACTAAGCTGGAATCTCGTATAAGTATGTCTCCCTTACCATGCCCTTCAAAGCAGCGATTAACACTGCTGTTATTAGGCAGAAATAGGTGTGGCGGAGGTGCCGCCGGAGTCGAACCACAGAGGATTTTACCACCGTTATTGTAGTGAAGTGGGGCGAGGTTTGGAGTTTACGGCAAGTGCCAAGCGTACACGCGAACTTTTGCTGCATTTGTGTCTACAGACATCGTACGTGTCAGACACGGTTAGTGACAAAACAATATAATTTAGTTCTGTACAATGTGTATGTACGTATTTATATGTTCCATAACGCGACCGCAGACACGGGCTGTGCCTGGATGGTAGCATCATATGGGTAGCATAGAAAAAAAACATGATTTTATCTGACAAACTCTGACACATTGAATTTCTGTATAAATGCGGCCTTAATTAAATTATACTGAAAACATCTGACACACGTTAGGTTTCACGTCTATAGGCATGGAGTGTGTCAGACACATGGTGTATTAATATTTTTTTATCAATTCGTATTTACGTACCACTACTAAGATGGTGGCATAGTATGTAAGTCAGCCAGCATCCACACCTGTCCGTTCAAAAGAACTTCTTCATATTAAAATTAGGCATGTTAATAACTCCTCGGTTGAATCATACCAGTTTTACCACCTTATTTTAACTTTCCTAGCATTTCATATACTTGCCAAACACACTACAGTGCACCAGAGTGGTCTACCTGCACAGGTTACCTGCGCAGGTAAACCGGACTGTGTGTGGGAATAGATCTGTGCAACCGTATAATAGTTTTGAAACTGTACAAGCGACCGGCGCAAGATCAAAAAAAACAATTCTTTCGTGTGCCACCGTACGGTGCATCATAGTTTTCAACCGATATGACCATAAACTGAACTGAACACCGTATAGTATAGCGAACGTCCCCATACACGCTACGGTCTATCGTACGGTTGATCTGTACAGGTAAACCTGGTAAGGTAAACCAGGTAAACCGTACGGTTGACCATAGCGTGTATGGTTTACGATACACAGTTTTGGAATCCCTGCTCTATTGGATCGGTGTTTCCACAGCTAGCATCACAAAACAGCCGCCGTCGCAGCACAGAGCAGCTCCGGCGGCTCGCTCGGGAGCTACGCGCGCTCCGCGCCGGGCGGCACGCGGCGGTGGTGGAGCGCCGAGCGCTGCTCGCCGCACGCGCGCGCGCCAGGGACACGTGCCGCGCGCTCCGGGAACACGTGCTGCAGGTGAGCGGTAGGGAACGGGGGGACTGATAGACAGACAGACATACAGGAAGAGAGAACATAACAGACAGACAGACAGGAAGAGAGAACATAACGTAACAGATAAAAAAGGTAGGTAAACAGATAGACATTAACAAAAGCAGACAAACAGACATACAGAGACAGGCAGAAAGACCTGGACTCAAATACGCAAGCGCGGACACACATACAAACACAGTCACACACACACATACATATATACACACTCGCGCGATAAATATAGACACACAGTTAAAAAAGTCATAAATAAAGACAGACACGTACTTAGGCAAACAAGTTTCTATTTATAAACACACACACACACACACACACACACACTAACGCAATCACACGCACACACAAATGCATAAAAAGGAACAATGAAGTTTTTACTCTTCATTAGGGACAGTGATTCTTTTTTTAAATCCAAACAGCATACAGTTTGAGCGCTGTGTAAGGATCGCATCACTATACTCACCTGTATGGTATATAGCTGACATTAGGAAATACTGTTCCTAATGTCAGCCTGTGTGTAAGAAACCTGCAGAAAAAACATTTGCAGCAAATGGGAATGTTTTTTTTACTAAATAGAACTGGCAAAGTAAAAACAGACATAAAGATGTTTCTTTACGTTTCCCACCCATTTAATATATGGTCACTGCATCAATTACCTCCAATAGAATATTAATTTACTTTAATATAGTAATTTATGTCTACAAAAAGTCTCCATACAGTCTCCTGAAGTAGAGCTTCGCGGAAACTCTTATTTTTACTAAATTCTTCTTTCTTAACCTTCCAGGTCCTGAAAGACCGTTCAGACCCAACAGAAGTCCCTGACGTGGATCCAGATCATCTTCTAGAAGAATCTCAATCAGACAGCATGAGTATACCATCGGAACCGAAATCCCCTTACAAAGAAACACTTTACAAAGAGCCGCCTTTCAAAGAAATCTCGTATAAAGAGACTGGTTTCAAAGAGACGCCTTTTAAAGAGTCCGTTTTCAAAGAAATCTCTTACAAAGAGGTACCGTTCAAAGAGTCCACTTTCAAAGAGTCAGTTTACAAAGACGAGAAAAACAACAAATTCGAGTGTCGCATCGAGAAATTGGTACAACAAAGCGTGAATCATATATACAAAGAGAAGAAGAAAGTTACAGCGAAAACTGTGTTTATTACTGACGATTCGGGAGCGTACGGGAATGAGGGAGTTTTGAATTTGTCAGTGAAGAAACGCGGGCATGGGAGGAAGCAAGCGGCACCGAGGAGGATCGCGTGTCTTAATAATGATGGTGGGTTTTTATAAGCTTTTAGAAGGTGTTAGAACCCTTTGTGGTTCGACTCCGGCGGCACCACCGCCACACCTGTTTCTACCTAATAACAGCAGTGTCAGGCGCTGCTGTGTTCCGGTTTGAAGGGTGTGGTAAGGGAGACAGACTTTTCCGAGGCGTTCCAGCTTAGTCCTCAGGGGTAGCGGCGCATCTGTACAAATAAATAAATTCATTCATTCATCTGTGGCCGACCTCAGGTAGGAATATCTAATCCTATTTGGGGTGGATTACAGATGTCCATGCGGCAGTAGTCACTTACCATCAGGTGGACTGCATGCTCGTCTGCTACTCCTATATTATAAAAAAAGCCCACTGCTTCACCCGCATTTTAAACTCCCAAACTCTCGTGGGCTCTTGGACAACAACTTTGCTAAAGATCATCACTTGATCAAATGCATAGTTTCAGATTCTATAACTACTTACGAATTAAAATTAAATTTTCCTTTTCCCACGGACTAAATTGTGAATCTAAACCATTCTCAAGTCCCCTTGAACACACACAACAAATTTCATCAAAATCAGTCCAGTCGTTTAGGAGGAGTTCAGTGACATACACACGCACATAAGAAATATATATATAAAGATTTCAGTTGCGTTTGTTTCTGTATGTGTACACCTTACTATCTCAAGGTCTCATATATCTTTAACATCCCAAAGGTTGTCCGGAAGAAATCGCTTCTAAGCGATAAGACTGCCTTCTTTATATACTGTCTCTTATAATTATATATTTAAAATTCTCGTCACAATGTTAGTTACCGTAATCCTCCGAAACGGCTTTGCCTATTTTCACCAAATTTTATATGCATATTCAGTAGGTCTGAGAATCGGCTACTATCTATTTTTCATACCCCTAAGTGATAAGCGCTGTTCACCCTTAACATTTTTTTATTTATATGGCAACACAACGTTTGCCGGGTCAGCTAGTATTTTATATGCTTACAAGTAGAGTATTTGTTGTTGCCTGTTAGGTCGTATTTATGTGAGAGTGAAAGCGATATACAATCTTTGGAGCTAATGTCTTTTTATAATATAGCAGTAGCAGACGAGCATGCAGTCCACCTGATAGTACTCTGCTGTCGCCCATGGACATCTGTAAACAAGCCCAGATGAGATTACATTGTAGACGCTAGAATGCCACAGGAAAGTATGTCTCTTACCACACTTCAAACTAGAACACAGCAGCGCTACACTGCTGTTATAACAGAAATAGGTGTGGCGGTGGTGCCGGAGTTGAACCACAAAGGGTTCTACCACCTTTAGAACTTAATTGAAACTTTTTTTCTTTACTGACAGCCTGGGGGGTTACTATCATCTCTTAAAATAATATTATTTTAATCATACTTTTACTTTTTTGCAGAAATGTAACTTTTTAAGTAAAATATGACAATTTCCGTTGGTTTTATACAATGGAGAAGCGAAAAATTAATAAGGGTTTAAGTTTGTTCAACTGTGTATGACGGAATATTTTACTGTTTTAAGGAGGAAGTAAAGCTTTCCTGAACTATGATGGTTTTTAAAAGATGGTGGTAGGCTCCTGTTGTAATTACAAAATTGCATTTTTCAGATGGAGTGCTCGATTTGAAAATCAAAAAGGAAAATCAGTGACACATGCGTAAAAGACATCGTGTTTTTATTTGTAAGTCGAAATCACATTACAACATTTGTCGGAAATGCAAAAGGACCAAAAAACTAAGTTTAACTAAAAAATATTTTTATATGGTAGAAACAAAATGGCGGATATTGTCCGGTATATGTTATTTTATATATGTATAAGAATGGGTTGTCTGTATGTAATCTAGAATTTAACGCGCGAAAATATCTTGCTAATATAATTGCTGAAAATAGGTCAAATAAATATGAATACTAATTTTTATGGTGATCCATTGAATAATATACAACTTGTGGTACAACGCCATCTAGTGTTGAGTTGCCACAAGCTGCATGAAAGCTTTCAAGCAAACTTTAATAGCGATGGATCAAACATTTTAAATTTATAAATCTCAAACAGACAAACCAGCGTCTATTTATATATATATAAAGTATATTTCAAAATGATGACTTCAATATTAAGAATTTAGAAAAGTGTGGCGCCATCTATTACCGAGTAGCGGGAACTAAACATTTCATTATAAATTAAAAATTGTGCTATTTTGTATTTTTGTAAGAAATAAATACGTCTTTTCATCACAATATATTTAAACTTTTAGGATTCTATTTACACGTTTCGACTTGTATTCGAAATTTACGAAAATGTTAATAGAAAGTAAATTAAAAATTGTTTTGAAAATGGTCATGAAACAGTGTTGTATTGTGAATCATTTCTAAGTAATTCTAAGCCCCTTATGTAACATACAGACCAAAAATTATATAACATACTTATGTTTATTCAAATATACATACATATTTAATTTTATATTATGTTTAAGTGATTGTTTGTGTTTTAGTCTAAGATCCGACGGCGTTATTGTAAGGTCGATCTGTTTTTTAAACCTATTTGCATTTTTATACATAATTGTTTAATTAATAGAGGTGTCGCGGGGCGCTGTGTATTCGGCGGTGTGGTGGTATGCCACGCCGCCACCTAACCTGCGACCGTATAGGGGTGCGGGCGTGATGTTGTACGGACGGCCTTCTTCCGTCCGGCGCCGGAAGCCCGCTCGTGGTGATAGTCGTCGCGTCGGGGAGTTGCGCCTGTCCCGTGCCGTAGAGAGGGTAGGTGCGGGGAAGGGGTGACGTGCAATAGAAACAATAATTGACGTGCAATAGAAACAAGAGTGTAGGCCAGCCAAAGCCTCTTCCCTATCCCGACCTAACCCCTACTTCCTCTTCTTGCGCAGGAACGCTTCCGTCTTCAGATTTTCCTTCTTCTTCCCCAGGAGTCTTCTTCTTCTCCAGGAGTCTTCTTCTTCTTCAGGAGTCTTCTTCTTCTTCGGGAGTCTTCTTCTTCTTCAGGAGTCTTCTTCGTATTCTTCTCTGCTGAGACCATGCTAAGGCCGGAAAACTGGTTTTCTGAGCTACCCCAGAGCAATACCGTAAAGAGAGCCGCGCTTTTTTAGGCCCATTTTCGTGTTATTTTCACTTTGGCTGACCTAGTTTTCACCCTTTCTTTATTAATATCCCAAAACACATATGTATTATACATCGTTGGAATCCTCATAATTAGCCCTATCTAGCTACATAAGTTACATTATCATACCTAAATCAGTTACAAAGTTATTCGTGAAAATATTCCAAAAATGTACATCTTACGTAATTTTACATGTCAATATTCCTAATTATCTCGAAATTATCACAATTGATTCTTACTAAACTTACATCAATATGAAGCTAGAAACATATTCTAGGAGATAACATAAACTTTAGAAATATAAAACATGTATAAAACTCAAAAACATAACCTTAAATACCATTTTCATAAAAATGCCTAAAAATGCTAATAAAATACTACAAATGCGACCGATAGCGCCATCTACCGTGTCTTATCCCTAAACTTAAAACTTACGTAACTTATATAAACATATTTAGTCAGACTTATGTAACATTATGAACAGCTTAATTACATATCTCAATTAAATGTCGTTAATTAGTCGCCGACATCCTCCCCCTCGTGCGTAGCACCAACTCCTGGCCCGGCGACTCCATGCTCGTGGCTCGACGTGACGACCGCCTCCCCGCAGTCTGGCTCGCTGGTCGATGCTCCACCGCCTGTGTCGTCGACCGCTTGCTCTTCATCACGTCGTGCTGGTACCAGTAGCACCAACTTGGAGCTGGGACGTTTCAACACGCCCCCCGTAGTGCGCACCTCCAATACCCTGGTGCGACCGTCGGGCCCAGGGAAGGTTCGGACCACCTCACCCCTCGGCCAGGCTCCTCGTGGCAGCGTGGAGTCCACTATTAGGACCGTGTCTCCACATTGCAAGTCCCTTGTGGCAGCTCTCGCGTCGAATCTTCTCGGGATCAGAGTTGGAAGATACTCTTTCACCCATCTGCTCCAGAAGTGGTCGGCTAGTCGCTGCGCTGTCCTCCATGTGCGCCGGCCGGTGAGGTCTTCGTCGGTGAATGTTCCCAATCTTGTGCCGCAGGATCTCCCAATTAAGAAGTGATTGGGAGTGAGGGCACCTTCTTCATTGTCTTCGTCGGCTTCGATAAGAGGTCTTGAGTTCACCAGGTGCTCCGCCTCCAATAGCAGAGTGTGCAGGACTTCTTCCTTGGGATGCCTTTCCTTGAGGGTGACCGTCAAGGCCGTTTTGATGGAACGGACCAGGCGCTCCCATGCCCCGCCCATGTTCGGAGCCCCAGGTGGTATGAATTTCCACCTGATGCTCATCCGCTCGGCTGTGGTGATGAGGTCTTCTTTGTTGAGGCTGGCGAGGGCTTCTTGAAGTTCCTTGTTGGCCCCCACGAAGTTGGTGCCGTTGTCGCTGAAGATCGTCTTCGGCATCCCCCTTCTTGCTGCCATTCTTCGTAGCGCCAGGATCATGGAGTCCGTTGACAGCGATGCTGCCAGTTCCACGTGGACGGCTCTGGTTGTGAGGCACGTAAATAGAGCGCCCCACCTCTTCTCATGACGCCGACCCACCGTGATGCTCATGGGCCCGAAGTAGTCCAGGGCGGTGCATGTGAACGGCGGTTCCCCATGCCGTAACCGTTCCAGCGGGAGATTCCCCATCGGCTGGAGTCGTGGCGTGCCGCGGTACACCTTGCACCACTGACACCGATGAACCGTCGCCCTCACCGCAGACCGTAGTCCCAGGATCCAGTAGCGCTGCCTCAACTCGTTGATCACCGTCGCGTGGTTACCATGGTTGAATACTTCATGGTAGTACGCGATGAGCAGCCTGGTGATGTGGTGCTTGCTGTCTAACACCACAGGTTTCTTATCTTGCCGAGTGTGTCTTGCCGCGTCGATTCTTCCTCGGAGTCGTAGTAGTCCATCTTCCATGACGACATCCAGTTTCTTAAGCCTGCTATTCTTCTCGAATGGCTTCATCTTCTTGACGCAGCGTACTTCATCTTGGAAGCTCTCTTCTTGGCTTCTTCGTAATAGGATCTTTTCGGCTTCTTTTATTTGGTCGGGTTCGAGGGGAATGAATCTTCTTTCTTGGGTGTTCTTGTTCACGGGCTTCATTGCTACCTTGGCTTTCTTCTTATTTCTTTTCCAGGTAGGATCTTGACGCTCAGACTTGCGGGACACGTTCACTGCGTGTTTCTTCTTTCGGCACAGGTCGACGAACTGTAGTACCCTTGCGGTTGCTCTCACTAGTCGAGTCCAACTTGAGAACTTGACTGGGTTCGGAGTCGGATGCCGATCAACGGGCTTCGTTGCCCCCACAGTTGACCTCTCCTTCTCTTCTCCCGTGAGCTCCGCCTTGAAGGTACGTGGTTTCGGCCAATCTTCCTCCTCTTGTGCCAGGAACGAAGGTCCATTGAACCATCTGTGTCCGCTCTCGAAGTCCTTGGGCACGTCCCTCGTTGCGTCGTTACTATCGAGATTCTTTACCCGACTTTCATACTCCTGCTTCAGTGCCGGATCCCCATCCAGTTTCTTTTCGATGTTCCTTAACCGGTTTTCCGCTTGCTTGTAATTGTCGGGCATTTTCCCTTCCTTGTTTTTCCATAGCAAGCCGGTCTCGAAGCGCCCATTGTCCAATCTTTTTGTCGTTTCTTCCAAAATTGCCAGAGCCCTTTCTTCTATATCTGTGGTCGGTCGACGTGGCTGGATCCCCAACGATTCCACGGCGAAATGTTCCTTGATGACCTTTTCTAAATCCTCTTCTTTAGAAGACACGTGCGCGCAGGTTACGAAGTTCACAGGTCTTGATGCTGCTCCATCGGACCCGTGTAGCACCCACCCTAGGTAGGTCATTGATGCTACGGGTTGACCTCTTTTCCCCTTGCGTGTGGCTCTGGACACGATGAGCTCCCAATTGTCTTGTCCGATTAACAACTTGGGTGACTCTTCTTCATAATACAATTGTTTCGACATTGGCTTGAGATGAGCGCATTCTTCGATCCTTCTTATTTCCAACCTCTGAGGCGTCAGGTTGATGTCATCTATCGTGCGGGCCCCAGAGATGGTTCTCTTCTTGATCTGGTGCATTCCCTTCAATCTGACGTTGACCTTCATTGAATCTTGCTTGGAGATGGTCTTCCCACCCACTGTCTCCAAGGTGAGTGCTTCCACGGGTCCTTTGAGGCCGATTTGTCTTGCAACCGCAGAGTCGAGAAGCGTGACAGTTGACCCCTCATCCAGTAACGCCAGGATCCGGGCAGCTCCCTTCGGTCCATATAGCTCAACAGGAACCATCTTCAAATATGCCTTCACTGTCCTTGCAGTGTTCACCGGGAGCATGACGTTATTCGCAATTTCTTTCTTCTCTTCGGGCTTCGGGTTATCCCAACGTTCTTCATGAAGCACGAAGTGATGCCACCGCTTACATGTCTTGCACGGTGGACGCCGACATGTTTCCTTCCGATGTCGTCCTTGGAGACACTTGAAACACATCTTCGACTTGGTAGCGACGTCCCACCGTTCCTTCATTGGCAGCTGTAGAAATTTGCGACATTCGAAGAGGTGATGCTCGTACTGGCAATGTGGACAGGTCTTCTTTTCTTCCAGTTGTTCGGACGTGGTGTTCGTGAATTGACGTCTGGGAGGCTGGCGCGGCTGCTGCGTAGTCTCCTGCGTCGCGTATGGTCCACACCGGTCCGCTTCCCTGTTGAGGAACTTCATTAAATGCACCAGGTCTGAATCTTGATCTTCTGCGTCGGCGGCGAAGTCGTACCACCGATACTGCAATACCGCCGGCATCTTGCTCACGATAATCCTTACCATTTCCGGTGAGTGTAGATACTGCGGTCTTCTTAGCCCCCGTATTGTCGCGACGGTGTTGTTCACTCGACTGGCGAACACGCAGATGTCGCGCGCATTTTCGTTGATCCTAGGAAGATTCTTTACCTTTTCCAGTTCCATCAGGATCAGGGCTTCTGGTCTTCCAAACCTTCGACGAAGAGCTTCTATTACTTCTTCAGGAGGGCACTCTGAATATAATAGGCTCTTGATAGCCTCCCTTGCCGTGCCCTTAATTGACCGCCGCAGCCGCGCCATATTCTGTGCATCCGTAAACAGCGGTGCGGTGTCCTCATATACCGTCCTGAAGGCGATCCACTCTTCGCTTCTTCCATCGAAGTCGGGTAATTCATGTACGTAGTTAGGTTGCGATGCATTCCTCGGAGCAACACTAATGGCCTTCATGATGGCCTCAGCCAATTCCTTGGTCCCGTTGCTTGAAGGTTCCGCTTGGTCTTCAGGCTTGACGATAGTGACTGGAGGTTGACTGGCTCGCCCCTCCCCGGACGCCCCCAGTCGGTGCCCCTCCCCGGACACCTCCCCCTGATGCCCCTCCCCGGACATCCTCTCCACCGTCGACTGCACCCACGTGTGGATGTTCGCGTTATGCGACCAGCCTTCATCCTCGACCTCGGACTCTTCATTCTCCACCTGGACCAGCTCCTACTGCGCCTTGGCGAGTTCTGCCGCTGCCTTTGCTTCTTCCAGCTGTCGGCGCGCCAATTCCAGCTTGGCTTCCATCTCCCGACGTTTCGTCGTCTTCACCGAGCGCGTTTTCCGGGTTCCAGCTGTTGCAGCAGTTGGAGCAGCTGGAACACCTGGAGCAGCTGGAACAGTCGCCAAGGTGCCTGAAGTGACTCTAGACTCATATGTTGTAAGCGTACCCTCAGTTGCGGTGCCCGATGTCCCCGAAGAGTCAGTTGTCCCCTGCGCGCTTTCCGTGGCGCGGGGCGCAGTCGATTGGTTCGGCGGCGAGGTTCCCCTCTGGCTCCGTGTGATTGGCATGGCGGCGTCAGTAACCCGACGATGTGACGACTAGCACGATGATCCGGCTCGAAGGACCAGCTGATGTCGCGGGGCGCTGTGTATTCGGCGGTGTGGTGGTATGCCACGCCGCCACCTAACCTGCGACCGTATAGGGGTGCGGGCGTGATGTTGTACGGACGGCCTTCTTCCGTCCGGCGCCGGAAGCCCGCTCGTGGTGATAGTCGTCGCGTCGGGGAGTTGCGCCTGTCCCGTGCCGTAGAGAGGGTAGGTGCGGGGAAGGGGTGACGTGCAATAGAAACAATAATTGACGTGCAATAGAAACAAGAGTGTAGGCCAGCCAAAGCCTCTTCCCTATCCCGACCTAACCCCTACTTCCTCTTCTTGCGCAGGAACGCTTCCGTCTTCAGATTTTCCTTCTTCTTCCCCAGGAGTCTTCTTCTTCTCCAGGAGTCTTCTTCTTCTTCAGGAGTCTTCTTCTTCTTCGGGAGTCTTCTTCTTCTTCAGGAGTCTTCTTCGTATTCTTCTCTGCTGAGACCATGCTAAGGCCGGAAAACTGGTTTTCTGAGCTACCCCAGAGCAATACCGTAAAGAGAGCCGCGCTTTTTTAGGCCCATTTTCGTGTTATTTTCACTTTGGCTGACCTAGTTTTCACCCTTTCTTTATTAATAT